>NW_022436960.1:3833299-3885230 GCF_009761245.1 Sapajus apella
AAAAAAAAAAAAAAAAAAAAAAAAAAAAAAAAAAAAAAGATAAACCAGGTCATGTTGCTTCTCTGCTAAAACCCCCACTGCCTCCTCAGCATGCCTTGGAATCATGATCTGGCCCCTATGACCTCTGACCTCATCTCTCACGCCTCTTCCCTGGCCCACTCCCAGCCCCATTGGCCCCCTGGAACAGGCCCCTAACAGGCCAGCCCTAGGGCTGCACGGCTGTTCCCGCCGCCTGGCTTCCCTTTCCCCTTATCTTTGTACCTTCCCAATCACACTTCAGCTTAGCTGTGCCTCCTGAATCCCTCCCTGACCGCGGGATCTAAAGTAACTGATTATGTTTTCTGTGACAGCAGTTCGACTGAATGCCCCGCACAACACATAAGGCAGTCTCCTCTGATCTAGTTCCTCTGTCTTCTCCCCCTCCTGCTCCCAGAACGCCAAGTTCCCCGCAGAGGGCAGTGGCCTCTGCTGTTCGAGCCCTGCAGAATCCCCCGGGGCTGGAGCAGGCCCCGCGCGAGTAGGCGTCGAGTACACAGCTGAATGAACGGCTTAGCAACTGTAAATGGGGCATCAGCTGCTGCGCGGGCGCGCGCTCCAGGCCGTGGGCCGCTCACTGTCGCGTGCGCGGGTTTGATCTCGTTGCAGGTTCCGGGGGAGGGACACCCCCCTCAGCCCGCTGGCGGCAGACGCGCCGTAAAAGCGCTTTGGGGACCCGAGGATAACAACACAGACTTACAGGCAGTGGGAAGCCCGGGGGTCCGGAGAGGCCGCCGGTGGGGAGGGAGTTCTGACGCCGGCTCGGCGCCCCCGGACCCCAGCTTTCAGGCCCCGGTGGGAGACCTTCCTACCCTTCCCAGTGGTTTCCACCCTGCGAATCGCAGATTATCTCCCGAATCCCAGGGACTTAGCGGTCGAGTGGGAGGAGGGGGAGTGGGGCTCCGAGCGCCGCTTCGGGCACGTGGAGATTCCCGGAGCCCTCGCCCCATCGGGGCAGAGAGTACGGACACCGAGCTGCGGGACGCGGCTGGCAAGGCCCTGGCCCTGTCGGGGCGAGGACGCCGGAGGTCGGCTCAGCCCTGGGCTGGGAGTGGAGACGCAGCCCCGCCGCGCGCTCCGGCAGGGGACCCGGGTGGAGACGGGGGCGGAGGAGCCTGGGGGCAGGGAAGGGGACAAAGAGCCGTCCTGCCGCGGGGGAGAGCGACCCCCGAGTCACAGTCCTATTGTTCGCAGTGTCTCAGGCTGCCCTGAACTCTGGTGCCCCCGGGAGGGAGAAGGGGCGCCGTCGCCCAGATCGTGGGTATTTGTTTATCTGGGGAAAGGGAGGAGGGCGGGGGACGCGGGCCGGGGAAGGGGGCTCGACTGCCATTTCCGCGCGTCGCCTTTAAGGGAAGCCCGGCCCTACCTTTCCCACCGTCCCCCTCCCTGCAGCCGTACCTGCATTTTAAAAGCGCCCTGTAGCCCTGGGATTGGCCAAGGCCGCGTCCTCCGGGCGCAGAAACTTGAACCGCCGGGAGCCGGCTGCGGGCGGGGGTCGGAAACCCCGCGGATGGACCGTACCACTGCCGCGACTCCCCCGCGCGCGCCCCGCCCCTCCCGCACACCCCCGGAGCGGCCCAATCGCACGGGCTGGAGGGCGGGACCGCAGCCGGAACGCGCCTCTGAGAGGGCTCCGGCCGGGCGGGCGCACCGCGCGGGGGGACGGCGGGGGCCGCTCCTCGGCTCCCCAGTCGCCCTCGGGGGCGGGGTCGGGCCTTGGATCCCCGCCCACTCCCCGCCCGCAGTGGGCGGGGCGGCGGGGCCTCCGGGAGCGGGGCCGGGGGCGGGCCTCCGCCTGCCTCTCCACAGCCGGGAGAGAGCCCGGCACCTCGGCCGCCGACGCAGCAGCCGCCTCCGCTCGCTCAGCCCCGAGGCGCGCGGGATCCCGGGCAGCCCCGGCGGGCGCGGCGAGAGGGCGCGCGAGGCGGCGTGGGGCGGGCCGCACGCGCCCCCGGCCGCCCCCCGCCCGCACGCGGACCGGCCCAGCGGAGCCCCGGCGCGGGGAGCGCCGGCCGGGCGAGGGCGAGGGCGATGCCGCGGTGACGGCCCCGCCATGGCGAAGCCCGCAGCGACGGCGGCGGCGGCGTCGGAGGAGCTGAGCCAGGTGCCGGACGAGGAGCTGCTGCGCTGGAGCAAGGAGGAGCTGGCGCGGCGGCTGCGGCGCGCGGAGGGCGAGAAGGTGGGCCTCATGCTGGAGCACGGCGGCCTGATGCGCGACGTGAACCGGCGGCTGCAGCAACACCTGCTGGAGATCCGCGGCCTCAAGGACGTGAACCAGCGGCTGCAGGACGACAACCAGGAGCTGCGCGAGCTCTGTTGCTTCCTCGACGACGACCGGCAGAAGGGGCGCAAGCTGGCGCGCGAGTGGCAGCGCTTCGGGCGCCACGCGGCCGGCGCCGTGTGGCACGAGGTGGCCCGCTCGCAGCAGAAGCTGCGCGAGCTCGAAGCGCGCCAGGAGGCCCTGCTGCGCGAGAACCTGGAGCTCAAGGAACTGGTGCTGCTGCTGGACGAGGAGCGCGCGGCACTGGCGGCGGCGGGGGGTGCGGGCGGCGGAGGGAGCGGCGGCGGCGGCGCGGGCTCCCGCAGCTCCATCGACAGCCAGGCCAGCCTGAGCGGGCCCCTGGCGGGTGGCGCGCCGGGCGCGGGGGCCCGCGACGTGGGCGACGGCAGCAGTACGTCCAGTGCGGGCAGCGGCGGCAGCCCGGACCACCACCACCACGTCCCACCCCCGCTGCTGCCCCCCGGGCCGCACAAGGCCCCCGACGGCAAGGCAGGAGCCACACGTCGGTCCCTGGACGACCTGTCGGCGCCGCCGCACCACCGCAGCATCCCCAACGGCCTGCACGGTAAGGACTGCAGGGGCCGGGCGGCGCGGGTTTCCCGGGCTGCAGCCCCTTCACCAGCCTGCGATGAAGGCTGGGCCCAGGCGTGACGAGAGGATGTGGTCCCCGGCCGTCCCACTCGTGCAGCCGCCACTCCAGACCCCTCCTCCAGCTGTCATGGATCCTGGGCCAGGGGATCCCGCACCCACCCGAAGTTCGGCTTTGGGCGGTGGTGGGCCATTCCAGTGGTGAAGCGTGTTTCTGTCCAGCTTAGAACCTGCAGCCGGTCCGGTCCCAGTAAAATTTCCCTCAGGCGTAGTTGCCAAAATTAGCGTCTGGCACTGCTGGGCTGGCGGTGGGCGCCTCATCCCAGCCTTAGAAATCCTTGCCCAGCAGCGGAAAGTTCTAAACAGAAAAGAATACAAGGCCCCTTGAGCGCAAGTGAATTTCCCCTCTTGCAGCAACAGGTGTCCTCCAAACCAAACAGTGTCCACGTGTGCGCAGTGGCTGGAGTTCTGCAGTAAGGCGTGGGGATTGGGAAGGAGCACAGGCAGCCGCCTTGAGACCCAGAGGCAGCTGGGAAGAGGCCTGGGGCGAAGAACCTTTCTGGTTTGCCATAAATTCTGCCCTTCTGGTCCCAGGACCTTTCTCAGCCAAGGCTCTAAGACTTTTCCTAGGGAGATGTATTTGGAACGGATCCTAACTTTTCTCCTCTGCGTGCCTCAGTTTCTTTGTCTGTAAAATGGAGATGATGACCTCTGCCTCATGGGTTTGAGGCGGAGATAAACCTTCTGAAGGGATTTGTAAACTGTTGATCGCCCTACAGGAAGTGCCGTGGTCGTCTGCGACCAGGGTGTGGGTGGGAGGACCTTTGGCCTCTGGAAAACTCAGCGGCTGTCTTCCATGCCCATGTTCCTGCTGCGCCCAGTGCAGAGGGTAGCCCCAGCTTGGGGCTGTGGGATCCTGCCGCCTGCGCCCCCTCCCAGCCCCCTGCCCAGTCCTGCTGCTGCCTGCCTGCCGGCTTTCTGGTCCCTGCGGAGGATCTGGGGCCTCCCTGGTCTTCACACTTTTGGTAGCTTGGCTTCTAGTTCTGGTGGTAGTTGCAGCTGCCTGAACTTTTTGCCTGATGATGGATAATCAACAGTCCTTTCTGGTTCCTTTTAAAGCCTTTCCTAATTCAGAGAAAGTCTCTTCCCTCCCCAGAACCCCTCAGCCTGAGCTGGGGAGGGCTGTTTTCTCCTTGGTTTGGTGGCCAAGTGGCCTCTGCAGGCGTGTTGGGGTGGGGGCTGGGGTGGGAACCATACCCGTGGAGCTGGGGCAGGGGGCAGTGCAGCATATTTTTCCTTTATTTACCATCCTGGGTCTGTAGGTTCAGGGCAGGACTGGGTTTAGAGGGATATTTTGTTACTGATTAGCAATCTATGGCTACAACTCGGGTTTCTCTTTGTAACACTGTATCCACCCCCACCTCCCACTGCCGGCTGCTTCAGGCCAGTGTGACTAGGGCAAGGTCTGGTGGTTTAATTTGTTGGAGCTGTTTAGAGCACCTCAGTCTCTTTGACCTCACCATCCTTTTGAAGGGTCAGTTATCTGGGCCTCAGTTTCCCCAAGTGCAGTACAAAGGAGCAAATTGCTGCAGTCTCATGGCTGGAAAATGAAATGTTTCTGGTTTTTAGCTGCGTCATCAATGACACTTGGCTAGAGTGCCTCTCTGCAGGACACTGGAGGGCTGGAGTGTTCAGAGCCTACTTGCAGGAAAGGCTCTGTTGTGTTTTGGGCCAGGAGATGCACCTGATCTGGCTCAGCCTGGCTCAGCGTGGCAGCTGCGACAGTGAATAATGCAGGAGTGGAGGACCAGGCTGGACTGAGTTTTCTGCCCCACTGGGGGCCCGTGGGGGTGAAGTATAGGGTTTTCCACAGAACCCATCCTCTCCCAGGTCCGCTTAGCACAGGACTGCTGCAGATGTGGCAGCAAACCTTTGCTTTGGGGTAAAATGAAAATTCAGCATTATTATTATTAATTTCAGTTACAGAAGGAATTCTTCTTATGCAGTTTTGTTTCTTAAAGCCACGTGTGGCCTTGAGAGGTTGTCCCACTAATATAAACAGAATGCTGGGAACCAGGAAAGGTCCTTCTCTTGAAAACTGAGCTTTTCCTTTTTTTCGAACTAGGGTGTCACTCTGTCACACAGGCTGGAGTACAGTGGCACACTCATGGCTCACTACAGCCTCAGCCTCCCAGGCTTAAGTGATCCTCCCAGCTCAGCCTCCCGAGTAGCTGTGATTAGAGGCATGAGCCACCTTGCCTAGTGAAAGCGGGCTTTTCTATCCTGAGACATGTAGCTTTAAGTTGAGCAAAGATTGCCCCTGAGCTGAAGGAGATAACGGGTCTGGGTGGTGTCTAAAGTGGGGTCACACACCAGGCCTGCGCCTTCTATGCTTGGTCTTAGCACTTCCCAGGAACCCTGGGGAAGCAGTATTGTCCCTCTAAGCAAGGCTTAGAGGGCCTCCTAGCCTTGCCTGGGAAGGTGGCTGACTGGCAGTGTCTATCCTGGGTGGGTTTGCTGCCGGGATCATCTCCCGTTCAGGGTATGGGTCTAAAACTGTTGTGCTTTTAGCCTGTTGTCTTGTTTGCTGTTACTGTTAATCAGGGGACACTGGTGACTCCCTATTCTTGATTCCTGACCCAGGTTTGCCCTCTTTCTCCCATGCTGGGAAGTGTCACTTCCTTATCGGTGACCATTGAGCAGATGGCTGATAACCCCATTACCCAGAGGCCGAGGCTGACTTCAGTCTGAATCTCAGCTCCTCCATGTATATTGGGCAAGCTATTAACTGGCCAAGCCCCACTCTGTGCCTCTTCTGTAAGGTGGACAGAACCCACAGTGCCCCATTATCTACACAAGGTTGAGTGTGGTCATGATCTACACACAGTAGGTTTCACCTGCTGTACAGTCCTTGGGGGTTCACCCAACAGACCTTGGTTTCCTCTTCAAAACTGCTGGCTGTTTGGACTGCTCACCTGAATTTTGCATCCAAGCCCCTTGTGTGGACACATTTGCTGATGAGCTAGTGGGGACAGTGGCCCTACCGTCCTTTCTGGGGAGCTGGTGGCAGTTGCAGCCCGGCTGGGTGCCCTGGGAGGACTCCAGTGGTTGAGGTGGGAGGTGGCCCATCTGTATGCAAGGCAGCCCCTGGCTGAGGCTGGCCTGGCAGGCCTGGTTATGCACATGCAAATAGGCTTTTCTCCTTGGCTGGCTTTTTTTTTTTTTTTTGAGACAGGGTCTCACTTGTCACCCACACTAGAGTGCAGTGACAGTATCATGGTTTGCTGCAGCCTCAACCTCCTGAGCTCCAGTAATCCCCTTGCCTCAGCTTCCTGAAGCTACTGGGATGACAGGCATGTGCCACCGTGCCCAGCTAATTTTTGTATTTTTTGTAGATAAATAAATAAATAAAAACAGGGTCTCACTATGTTGCCCAGGTTGGTCTCGAACACTGGGCTCAAGCGGCTCTCCTGCCTGGGCCTCCCAAAGTGCTGACATTACAGACGTGAGCTGCTGCACTTGGCCTTGGCTACCTTTGATAGAGGTCTGGTCGGGGCTGACTGGACTTGGGACTAGGGTGTGCTGTGCTCTAATCCAGTGTGGCACACGGAGGCAGGAGAACCCCAGACACCAGAAAGTCAGGTTCTCCTTCATGAACTCATAGGATTTTCAAACCAAACAAATTTCAGTTCTTTTTCCACCTGCTCCTCCTCTGTACCGTGTGCCCACCACAGGCACCAAGCCCCCCTCCCGCCCATCCCCAGGCGATTGCTCCCCTCCCCAGATTACCTCCCCTCCATGGCCCACTCCCCTTCAGCAGCACAGAGGAACCAGAACTTCTACCAAGCCTGTGGATAAGCCCCATTTATGTTTTAAAGTTTGGACTAATGTTTTGAGCTTCTCAAAATGGGACAGGTTTGTTCTCTTGCTGTTGTTTTTTGTTGGTTTAAGAGGGAGGATGGAATGGGGTGGTCTGGGCCTTTAAAAAAAGACAGAGCATGCTGACTCTGAATAGGGCTTTTCTGTGCAGCAGCTTCACTAAGAAGGCTGCTTTTCCTAAACCCAGTCAGTCCCAGGAGCAAAGGTCAGTGAAGACAATGGGGTGGGTTAGGTAAGCCTTTCCCCCTCCTTCCCCAGCCTGTCCCAAGGGATCCATCAATGGCCTTAGGATGCTGGGCCTCAAAAACGAGGGCTAGCCTTGAGAGGCTCCCAGGCAGATGACCCAGGGGTGGGTGAGCTGTGCCAAGCGCTTCGCAGTTTGCCACAAAGATCATCCCAGTCCCAACTCCATTCTGTTCAGAGCTTCCAAATGGTCCCAGGAGGGAGACCTCGGCATCTCTGTACCTTAGGTGGGGAAACTGGGGCTTGGAGTGGTGGTGCAGTGACTTGCTCTGGGTCCTGTGGGGCTGGAGGGGGGGCCTGGGTTGTGTCTTGGGTCCCTGTGTCAGAGTTCTGAGCCTGTGGCCCTGTGCCCACTGCCCAGGGAGTGCCAGGGGAGTGGTGACCTCTGCCACAGGGCACCTCCTCCCAGGATGCCAGGCCCTGGGCTTCATTCCTGCCTCCCTGTGTCCTGGCATGAAGGAGGGGTGAAGCCTGCGGGGGCTGTGCCTCCACCCCTCACTTATGCCTGAGGCTGGCTTCCCACCACAGTGGTCACCATACCAGCACTCTTGCTCAGACCCGGCTCCAAGTTCCCAGACCAGCACGTGATACGCAAGGAAATCAGTTATTGCTCTTAATCCGTTTTCCACCCGTGGGGATTTTCCAATCCGTGCCCATGGCCTTCATTTGTGCAGAGAATTGAAAGTCTGTTAGGGAAGTTCCTGAGCCTCCACGGGGCTCTGCTTTCTCATCTGCAAAGTGGGAAAATGTTACCAGCCTTTGTGTTGAGGGAGGAGGGTGTGTAATGAATGATAGTGTAGCCTGTGCAGTGTGGCAGCTCCTGATGTGTGAAGCCCCTTTCTCCCCCTGCTGCACTTGGCACTGGGCATGCTGGGGGCAGTGTGGCCCTCTGGTTAGTGCTCTGGCTCCAGGGTCAGAGAGCCCTGGCTGAATCTTGGCCTTGCAACCTGCTTTATGACCGCAGCAGTTTCCTGAACCTCTAAGCCTCTGTTATTCATCTGTATCCTGAGGCTGACAAGGCCTTGATCCTAGAACTGGCCCTTAAAGGATGGGTTCCATGTACTTGCATTATTTCCTGGCCTCTGTGGATCTGCCTCCCCTGGATGGGGGTGGGACATCCACTGCCACACACTTGTGCCAGTCTAGGGGCAGAGCCAGTTGAGTCCTAGTCTAGTTGAGGGAGCTGGCATTCTAGGCAGGAGTAAGAATGGCTGAAGCCTGGAAGTGAGGTCTGGAGCATGGCATTGAGAACCTGGGGCCTGCAGGGTGGACCCAGGATGCATGTGGGGAGATAGCCCTTAGGGGGGCTTGTGCTGTGTGCAGCCCCACAGGGCAGACCCCAACGTCCCAGCTTTTCAGACATCAGTGTCCACAAGCAAGATGGCCCCTGTGGACTGTGTTGCCTCCCGGGTTGGGGAGCACTGTGGCAGGGGAGGGTGTGTGGACACTCAGAAGGGGCACTCCTGAATCCACTGAGGGTGGGACTTGTGGACACCCCAGACAGCTCTGGGAATCTGGGTGAGAATTATTGGGGGCGGGAGGGCAGGGCTGGGTTGTCAGCCAGGCAGGAAGCGGGACTTGACCTCACAGTCAAGTGAGGTAATTTGCTCTTAGGAGGAAGGGAAGCGTCAGCGGACTTCACTGAGCATTCACTCAGACTGCCTCTGAGGTCGGAGTGCCCCCCGCACAGTGATTCCTTGAGTCTGGCTTGGGGGGTGGTGGTTCTGGGGCATCGCTTGGTGTGGGCTGGGCTGGGCTGCGGATAGCAGGGGCAGAAGCTGAGGGCCTCTCTTGGGAGGAGGGTCCTGGCCAGGAGAGTGGCCACAGGACAGAACCTTCTCTGTAGGTTCCAGACCTGGCGAGCTTGCTCCAAAGTCCTGCTCCCAGCTATTGCCTTCTCATGACTTCTGACCTCTAGGGCAGGCGTCCTGAGCACTTGGGTGGGCTCAGGCAGGACAGCATCTGTGGGAGATGCTGGTATTACCAGGTGGCCTCTGTGCGGTCCTACCCTCCATCCCCAGCATTGATGCTGCCCCCTCCCCCCCCCACTCCCTCCCCTACCACTAAGGTGGTTGGGATCAGCATCTGGGATTCAGGCAGGGACCGCTCTAGGGTTGAAAATTCTCATCTCCCTGCTACATGATAGCAAGAGACCCTAGTGGCATCCCCAAAGGCTTGGGGACAGAGGAAGAAACTTGTCTGCTGAAGGAACTTGATGCTTCTTTGATCACAAGATGTCAGGAATGGTCCCCCTCCCTTCAGCAGGCATCCAGGATTGGTCACTCACACATCCCCTGTCCCCCCACACAGAGGATCCTGGGCAGGCCTGGAGCCGGGTCACTTGGGGATGGGTGCCTGGTCTTCAGCAGCTCACCGCTGACCTTCAGCTCTTGGGGGAGCAGGGCAGAAAGAAGACCAGGATTGTATTGATTGCCCGTGTGTGCTTGGGTTTGCCTTACGTATGCTGTTCAAACAGAGGTGTGGAGCATTGTTTACTTAATGTGGATGGAGGAAGTGAGGGTTTGATTTCGTTTCCTTCTTCCTGATTCCTCAATGGCAGAGACATTCTGCCATTTCCTCAATTCAAAGCTGGGCATTTTCCCTTCCCGCTTGTAATGTGGGGTGTGTCTCAGAGCCCAAGTGCACATTTGCTGTCGGGTCTTCCCCTCTCTGCCTAGAAAAGCTCTTGAGTAGACTGTGTATCTGCGGCTGATGGTATCTGAGAGTAGATACCATCTCTCCATGCCTGGGAGAGCCAGAACCCCCTGAGCAAACAGCAAGTTTGCTCTTAGTCCTAAGGCACTAAGAGACTTGAGAAAGACAGGGACCTGCCCAGGGCCAGCCACATGGGTGCCGGAGCCCTCCCTGCCCGCCTGGGGCCCTCTGCCATTACTGTCTGTCCATCTGGAAGTTTATGAGCCTGGGGCTCTGGTCCTTTTGACTCCCAGCCTTGGCACAGAGTGGCAGGTTCTAAAAGTCTTTTGGATGGAACCAAACGTGTGCCTGGCACTATGCTGAGAACAGCTGGGTTTTTTCTTGCTTGTCTCCCGTAACAGTTGCTAGTTTCCACTGGGGTCTCCATTTCAGCTAAGGAGCAAGCCCAGGGTGGTGAGGCAAGTCACATCAGGGGCGGGATGGGGCTGGGCCAGGCCAGGGGCTCCAGTCCAGCTAACCCCGGAGCCTGTGCCAGCCGGCATGTTCCGGTTCCGCTGCCTTGTGGGGGTGATTATTCATCATGCCCCTTTCTGTCCAGGAAGTGCCCAGGTTGGGCTCTTAACCTCTTCAGGTATGCTGGGAGCTCGGAGGAGGGGTGGCTGAGTTGGGAGTTGAGGTGGGCCTTGAAGATGGAGTTAGTAAAAGCAGAAGAGAGGTGAGAAGAGAGACCAGCTTTCGCAGAAAGAACAGCTGAGCTGGGCAGATCACCTGAGGCCAGGAGTTCAAGACCAGCCTGGCCAACATAGCAAAACACTGTCTCTACTAAAAATACAGAAATTAGCTGGGTGTGATGGCAGGTGCCTGTAATCCTAGCTACTTGGCAGGCCGAGGCAGGAGAATCGTTTGAACCCGGGGGGAAGAGGTTGCAGTCAGCCATCGCGCCACTGCGCTCCAGGCTGGGCCACAGAGCAAGACTCGTCTCAAAACAAAACAAAACAAAACAAACAGCCGAGCAAAGGCATGCAGTGGGCATTTTCCTGCACCTTGGGCTCAGCCGGAGTGATGGATGAGTGGGGACTCAGGACAAGCGTTGGGGCTGTGAGCAGGGCCAGGGCAGGTGAGGTATTGGAAACCCCTCCCGCTGTCCCTGAAGTCCTTGGGTTGGGCTTTCCTTCAGGGTGTGGGCAGTTCTGGCTCTAACCTTTTCTGATGGACTTTTCCAAGGGGACCCAGAGTTACCCGTTAGAAGTCCTATTAGAAACTGTAACCTTTTTATAGCCTTTCTCTATCTTTGTTTCCCTTGCTCTCTACCTGATACATATGCAGACATATCACTTGCTGGGCCAGAGTGGCCTTGTCAGCTGACATGCTCCCTGCCTGGGGGCCTTGGGAGATTACCACTGTTCTGTGATTTGGACAATCCAGACAGAACCAGCGGCTCAGCCCACTTGAGACCCAACCATGTGTAAGTCCATTCTTCTCCCTGGGCCCTCATTTTCCCAGCTATCTGTAAAATGGGAAGCTTGGATGGGCTGAGGCCAAGGAAGGGGTGGCCTCCCCTGCCCATCCTGCCTCCTGTTGTCGCTCTGTGGTCCCCTGAGCCAGCTCTTTTATATTCCTGGGGATTCTCTTCTTATACCCTACAGCCCGGGTTTTGTCTGCTGCCTGGTGGTTGGTCCTTGCCTTGGGGCAGGTGGGGATGGTGTGGCTGCCTGTGACCACACGGGTACCACCGTGGGGCCTAGAGATGGTGACCCGCTTAAGCTTAAGCGCTGTTTGAGACCGAGACCCCTGCCCAGGCTGCCTGCCCTCCTGCAGGGCCCCAGTGGAAGCACCTGCCTCCCCTCTCTGATTGCCTCTGCTTGAAGGACTCAGTCCTGGGTTTAGTGCGAGAGGAGAACATTGAGCTTCGATCCCGGTGCAGGTTTGCTGGGGACAAGGCTGCTTGTTCCTGGACTCGAGGTTCCTCCATTTGCTGTCCTGTGTCTCTCCCTGTCCAGAATGTTGTTGTGATGCCCCGTCAGTGCTGGAGTGAAGCGTCCTGGAGGCATTGACCAGGTGCCAGTTAGTGGTTGACCCACTTTGGCCACCTGCCTTTCTTTTCTCATTTGTGCATTTGGCACCAAGTTAAATAAGCTACTTCCGCCCCCCAGCAAAATCAGACCTCCCCAAGAGGGTAGTGATGTGTGCAATCCCACCTTCCCCATTTCCCCTGAATAATTGCTAAAATCGATACCTTTTGGCTTTTCCCAGTCGTTCCTAACTGTGGCTGTATATTAGCTGTCACTCGGGGAACTTTTAAAAAATACCAGTGCCTGTGCCCAGTCCCAGAGATGGTCGCAGTTGGTCCTGGTGTCATTGGAGGCTGTGAAGGCTCTGGGGGTTCTGCTGGGTGACAGAACCAGATCCTGGCAGAGCCAGGATCCTGGAGAGCAGCCACTGGCCCTGCCAGCAGGCCAGCCAGGGGCGAGGGTGCGCCCACACTGGGCACCACAGGGCCTGCTGGCCAGGGTTGGGAGGCCGGTGTCAGCTCCTGTTAGCAGTGACGAGGAAACGGGCCTGTCTGTGTTGCCCCTTCGCTGACCTGTGCTGCACGGATGCCGGGGAGATGGCTTTGGCGAGGCCGTGGAATGCTGCTTTGGGCCCTGGATGCACCCAGTTTGCACCCCTACCTCCCCACCCCAGGAGCTCAAATCAACTGCCAGGCATCCCCATGGAGGTGGCTGCCTTCGCCACCCCCTTTCGCAGGGCTGGGCAGGTGAGGTGGAGGCCTTTTTAGGCTGTTTTGAAGGGGACAGATGCCGGCAGGGCTGGTGGCACCGAAACGGCAACTACGGAGAAGAGTCGACCCATTTCCAAAAATAGACCATCCATTGTCAGGGGAGGCATCTCTTTGTCTTCCCAAATCTGTCTTTCTGTTGGCTCCCAGGTTGTAAGGCAAGAAGGAGGCCCGCTCTTGTCTAGGAATCAGAGGCTCCCTTGAGTGCGGTGCTCCCCTGCCCACCACAAGGGCCTGATTGTGTGGGGCCCTGAATGCACCCGCCTGTCCCCGCGTGCGGCACCAGCCCGGCTCCCTAATGAGCCCGCTCTGGGAGTGGCTCTTTGTGGCAGGTTCCGGCCACATTGCCTGCGCCAAGACTCCGTTTCCTGGCTGCTTAATGTCTCTCAGTGGTCACTGGGACATTGGGACGCTCCCCCCATCCACCCAACCACCCTTACCCCAGAACATGAAGAAGCGAGTTTCTCCCTCTTTCAGTGCCTTCTGTCCTGGCTGGCAGAGGAAGGCTCCCCTCTTCTCCTGTGCCTTGGCCCAGCCCCTCCTGTGGGACCTCCCCCACCATTGTCTCCTTTCTCTTGTTCCTTTTGGGTCTGTCCTCTGGCTCCTTCCCCACAAACAGGCTCACGTTTCCTGGACCAAAGCAACACAGACCCCCTCCCGTCTACTGCTGTGCCCCTCTGCCTTCCCCCTTCACCAGGGGATAAACCCTAGAGACTGAGGCCACCTCCTTCCCTATGTTTGCTCCTTGGCCTGGGCAGTCCCAAACCATGGGAATGGTGGCTGTGGCTGTGCCCCGCAGCCTCTTCTCATCCCAACTTCCTGGTGGCATTGGGTGTCCCCCTGGCTTGTCTTCTAGAAGGGGGTGGTGCTGGTCACCTAGGACCTTCCTGAGCAACTTCCAGCACTCTCTCCAGCCCCTCTTGCCCTGGGGAAAACACATGGTCCAGGGCCGGGCTGAGCCGAGTATCCCCTTGGCCTTGAGGCTCAGGTGTCCAGATTGCTACTGGTCACTATGCTGTTCACCTTGTGTCTTCTGGGTTTGGGCCCCTTCCTCACTCCCCTGCACTCGTCTGCTCCCCTGCCTAACCCACGATGCCTCTGAGTCAAGGTTTCCTGGCTTGAAGTCTGAGTGCTGTCCACTAGCCACGTGTGGCTGCTTCAGTTCACTTTCATTACAATTAAGTGACATGCAGCTGCACCAACCGCCCTGCCTTCGCACAGGCTGGCACCCTGCTGACAGCGAGACAAGGAAAATTCCATCATGGAGAGAATTCTGCTGGGCAGCGCTGGTCTAGACGATTCTTCCCTGGGCTGTGTGACTCCTACTTGTCCACAGAAAGAAACTTGACACCTGGTGGGGCTCAGTGGCTCCTGCCTGTCATCTCAGCATGTTGGGAGGCTGAGGCAGGTGCATTACCTGAGATCAGGAGTTTGAGACCAGCCTGGATAGCACGGTGAAACTCTACTAAAAATACAAAATTAGCTGGGCGTGATGATGCATGCCTGTAATCCCAGCTACTTGGGAGGCTGAAGCAGGAGAATCGCTTGAATCTGGGAGGCGGAGGTTGCCATGAGCTGAGATTGTGCCATTGCATTCCAGCCTGGGCAACAAGAGCAAAACTCTATCTCAAAAACAAAAAAAAGAAAAAGAAAAGGAACCTGCTCCCTGAGCGTGGAGTCAGGGCTTCCTGCCACCTCCCTGCAAACTGCAGTGCTTTACCACCCTGTCCCTGGAGTTATGGCCCCATGACCACTTGCTGCACAGAAGGCACATGGCAGGCCCTCAGGTGACCCCCCCGCCCCCACGTCCTGCCTCCTGCATGGACTGAAATCCTGCCCTTCCTCTGAGGTGCAGGGCAGCCTCTGCAGCCCCAGGCCAGACTCTTGGAGGATGCCCTGTGGCCGTGGGTGCCAGGCCTGCCCACGCAGGAGAGGCTGGTAGCCTTGAGCAGGCACATGTGGGGGTCCACATGTCTGGGCAGGAAACCTAAGCCCAGAGAGGGCTGCCCAGCTCCAGGGGTCTCCCCGGCAGAGCCCAGGCAACTGTTCCAAGCCACCAGCGCCTTGTTCTTGAAATGAGGCCACAAAGCTTCAGGATCAGAAAACAAAGAGAGTGGCTTTTAAACTGGTGGGGTGGTGGCAGATTGGCCACCGGCCAGTGAGGCACCCTCTCCCTCCCAGGGAGGCTGCAGACTGCCCTGGCCTTGTCATTAGGGCTTTGAGCGTCCTCCCCTCCTGCCCTTTGTGCTGCTGTCTCCCCTTGGCAGCGTCTGTGGCAGGCAGGCACCTCTTGGGGTTAAATGAGCCGCATGTCCAGCTGCCGGCCATTACTCTGGCTATCCCTGGTGGATGAGACCGTTAGCACTGCAGCTGAGGCTCTGGCTCTGGGCTTGGCCCCTGCTCACAGCTGTTTCACGGTGCTCTGTTGTTGTGACCTGCTGAGCCTCTGGTATGTTGGTGGGGGGGGGCGTCAGGGTGACATCAGTGTGATCACAGCAACAGCGTGCAGAGGCTGGACCTGGGTCACACTGACCCCAGTCCAGCTCCCAGCCTGTCCCCTGCTAGGACTTGGCTGGCACACTGGCTTCATCCGTAAACAGAGGCTTCCCTGACCTTGTGGATTGGGAAGGTCACATGAAAGCCCCTTCTATTTTTTTTTTTTTCTTTTTTAAGCCACTAAACCATCAGGAAGAAAGACCTTTCTAAACTGCCTTTTTCTGGAAATGCAAAGGCAGTGTTGACGGTGAGGGGAGCCGTGGCAGGCAAGAGGATCTCTGATGTCAATGGCCCCAGAGGCCCCGGTACCCCAGACAACCCATCAGCCTTCCGTTCTCCTGCTGCCCCTCTTTTGCTGAGCTGTCTCCGTTGGCCAAGTGTTTCTGGTGAGCCTGCCGCCAATGCCTCTGCCTGCTTCAGCCTCTGCCCTGTCCCATTCTTTCTGCTGACAGATTGGATGGAGCAGTGCAGAGAGTGTGGTCAGGAGGCCCTCAGGATGCTGCCTGCCCTCCTGCAGGTGCCCCCCCACCCTGAAGAGTGGTCCGCAAGCCTGGGAGTGTGGAGGATCCCAGGAGGGGTCAGGATGCCCTTGGGAAGCTCCTTACCCTTTGCTGGCGTCCCCACCCCAGGGCTGCTCTGATCTGCGGAACCTCTAACCCTTTTCTACTGAGTTAAAAGCTTGTGCCCTGTGAGTGCTGGTATGGTGTGAGCAACGTGATCCACTCTGCAGTGTGTGGCACTGAAATGTTATGGGAACCGTGGATGAAAAGACGCCTTGTTTTGGTGCAACCAAAACTGAGCAGGAGGGAGGCAGCGGGAGAGCAGCCATCCCTGGTGTCTGCCTTCCTGCCTGCAGCAAATGTGCAAATGTGCAAATGTGGCTGTAGTGGAGGGGTCGCTCGGGCTTTCGGAACCCCTGGGTGCTGGCAGGGGTGTAGCCAGCGGCATGATCCTCCTGGCTATTGCTTTACTTTGGGGGTCATGACAGGAGGTAGATAACTGGGCCAGCTCAGGGCTGCCCATGGCCCCATAGCAGCCCCTGCTGCCTCTGAGCAGCTTGTCCTCCTCTCTACACTGGCCTCATGGACAGCGGCCTCTGCAACCCATCAGCCGGCGCATCCTCAGTGGACTCCTTAACTGGGACCTCTGAACCCCCAAAATGACTGTGCACTCATGCATTTTTCCTAGATTAGGGACCTCAGCTTTAATCAAAGCCCAAAGCGGTTCATGACTCAGGAAAGATGAAGAATCCAGGTAAGAGGGTTGGTGAGGCTCCTGCCTGAAGCCTTTAAAAAGTAAAAGTAGATCAGTTGAATGCACGTTCATGGTCAGGAAACTCCACACAGAACACAAGGCATAGAGTCGAGTAAAATCCGAGTGTTCCTCGGGTGCCGGGTACCTGGGCACTCCGCCGTCCTGGCGGCATCTGTGGTCCGGCAGCTCCAGGCTCACCCCTAGCTACTGTCCTTTTCCTCAGCATTCACTCTGTTGACACTGCTTGGGCCTCTTTCCTGAAGCTGTTTTTGTTTATACGGGGGCTTTAGGGTTGGGTGGATGTTTTCACGCAAACATCTGCTTCCTGGACTTCTTCCTCCTGATTATTTTCTTTCTGCCTCTGTCTCTGACCCGTCTTCCTAGGCCTCAGTTTACCTATCTGTGAGGTGAAGCAGTTGGATCAGATCCATGGTGCTGGGAGACCCTGGAGGAACTTGGGAAAGATCTAGGAGCCCAGGCCATCCTTTTTGTCAGCCTGGCCCAGGTCTGCTCCTAGCCTGGCCTCTTCTGTCCCTCCAGTAGGACCTGTACTTTTGGGGGCTTTTGTGGATATTCCTGCTGCTTGGGGCTGTGAAGATCCACAGTGCACTGGTCTCTCACTTCAGGACCTTTCTTTGCAAGCGCTTAGCCAGGTGGGGGAACGACCTGACCCCCAGACCAGAAAGGGCAGCCGGGGGAACCTTTGCCACTGCCTGCGCCAGACTTCCCTTCCCCAGCTTGCCCCCTGAGGCCTCCTGGGGCAGCGCCATTGCCAGCAGGAACAGAATAAAAATGAGAAAAACCTCCTTTTCTTTTGAATTGCAACCTTGATCCCCTTTGTACTCCCACACCAGGCCTCTGGTGACTTTTGGATGGGTCCCTGGGCTCCCCCTCCCTTTTCTCTGGCTAAATATACAGGTGTTGACTGGCATCGGCCTCTGGAAATGGCAGGCTTGGGAGCACTCGGGAGGGGGACCTGGGGTGAGGAGAAGGTGGTTGTGCACAGGACTGACTGGCCTAGCTGAAGAGCCACCTTGGGTGGGTGTCCTCACCGATGTTTACTCAGAAAGGTGCTGGTGTACCTCCATGCCCGCTGCATCCCAGGCGGGGTGAACTCGGCATCCCTTTGTGGTAGGAAAGGCTGCCCCAAGGGGGACTCTCGTGTTCCGCTGAGATGCCCGTCTCCCCAGTCAGCCCTGCCCGTCCCTTGTTGGTTTGCTGATTGGCAGCTGGAGGAAGTGGGGATGACAGACCCGATGGGGCATCCGGCCCAGGAGGCCTGTGCAGGCCTGGGGGCGGGGAAGGGGACTCGGGTGAGGGGTGGCAGGCACAGGCGAGCTGGGAGGGCCAAGGGGAGACCGGAGGGCACTGGACTGGGGCTTGCCACGTTATCCACGAGGACAGGGACGCGGAAGCGGGCCAGGAGGACAGCGTGGCTCTGTTACTTGTGTAGCAGACATTTCTGTGACTGGCTGTGATGTGGGGCCTCCAGGCTGGAGTAACCCCCTGCCTGCTGCGCTGTCTTAGTGCCCAGGGATGAGCCTGTGGGAGAGGTAGAGCCAGCCCCCCACAGCGTGGGGGTGCAGAGGTCCTCAGGCACACGCTGTGCAGGGTTCTGCTCCCGGATCCCTGCTTGGCCAGCCTGCCTCCTGAGACCGTGGCTGTCCTCAGGTGCTCAGGCCTCTCCCCCACGCCAGGCCCATGGCCTTTCCCAGTTGGAGACAATGAGTGAGGCAGAGTGACCCAGAAGTGGGTGGGTGACTGACCTTGCCAAGGGGCTGTGAGGGACGGGCTAGCTGGGGGCCTTGGAAGGTCTTTGTCCCCTGAGAGGCAGACCCTTGGCTTAGAGCTCTCTGGGGCCGTTCCATAGGGTGGTGGAATAAACCCATGTACACCATTCTCTGCTTTTCTTTTCTTTCTAAACAAAATCTCTCCCAGAGGCCTTAAATGAGACTGCGTTCTGACTACCAACTTCAGGCACTGAGTGGGTTTTTGGTCAGGAGGCTCTGAGGGCTTAAGCTGATGGTTAATTGCCCTGTGAGGATGTTGGGGAAGGCCTTGGAGGAACAGGCCACAGGGCTCGTCCTGCTCTGAACCTGGGGTTCTCCTCACGTGTCCGCACCCAGCTTCTCTCTCCTGAGATTTGATCCTTTTAATGCCCCAGGGTGCTGTGAGACCCCTGGCAGGCCCAGGGTGGTGAGGGGTTGGGAGGAAGAGGGAGCGCTGCTTGCAGAGACTGCTCAGAACCTCAGGATGGGGGTGGGCCTCAAGGGGCTGGGGGGTCTGGCTGGGACCTTGGCCATTGCTCTGTTGGGATGTCCCTCCCACTCTCACCCCCAGAAGCAAGTAGGCCCCGGGTAGGAGGGCAGAGGCCCTCTGTGAGCATGGGAGTGCCACCTGTGGCTGTGGGCTTGGCTGTGGTACCCCTGCCCTGAGGCTGCCTGGCGGGATTTGGGGTGTGCCATAGGTAGGGGTTCCCTCTGGCAGGTGGGCCTTGATAGAGAGTGGCAGGCATAGGGTAGAAGGGGTGGCTGGTGGAGCAGAGGGGCTGGCTGGGAGTCTCCGCCGACACATTGTTGCTGTCCACGTTTCCAGTGGCTCAGTCAGGAAGAGGCTCATGTGCGACAGTGATGAGTTGGCATCTGGAAATGATGCCTCATTAAAGAGGCTTCTTTCTAAAAATGGATGCATTTATCATGAAAGGGCTTCAGGAGGAGGAACCCTCGGGGCTGCCTGAGTGTGGGAAATGTGCGGATGGGAAGCAGAGCCCCCGAGTCTATGGCATGTCACATGTACCCCATCCATGCCCCCACTCCAGCATATTCTAGTGAGTTCCCTAGTGTGGTGCTCAGACAAGTGCCCCCCACTCCACGCCTCAGTTTCCTGCCTGGTTACGTAGAGGTTTTGGTGATTCAGCTCCTCATACCTTTTCCATTCCAGGCTGGGCCATCTTCTTCAGCAGTGCTGCCGCCTGTGAGGGGCGTTTGTGGCAGAGGGGACTGTGCCTCTGGTGCCTGCTGATGGTCACGTCCCCACCACCCAGGCTATGCCATGCTTGCCAGTGCTTGGGAGACAGATGGGGCCAGGTGTCTCTGAGTTGGCGCTTCTGTGTGTGGGGAGGGGCAGGGGCGGAGTCCTCTGTCGGAGCCCTCACTTCCCATGGAAGGGCGGAAGGGCGGAACAGGTTTGGTATGGAGGCAGTTCTTCTTTTTGAGGGTGGAGGGGACAGGGTCTCACTCTGTGGCCCAGGCTGGAGTGCAGCTCCCCAGTCTGCACCCGGTGTCCCCTCACTGCCAAATAATCCATTGCTCGTGGTGGAAATGCTTGGAAGATACTGTAATGTTCAAAATCACGATTTAAAATCATCTCTAATCCTAACCTCACAAGAAGTTGCAAAAGTCAGGCACAGGTTATGCGTGCCTGTAGTCCCAGCCACTTGGGAGGCTAAGACAGGAGGATTGCTTGAGCCCAGGAGCTGGAGGCCAGCCTAAGCAACATAGTGATCCTCCCTTCTTTACAAAGAAGAAAGAGAAAGTTGTAAAAGTAGTACAAAGGGCTCCTGTGAACCATTCCCCCAGCTTCCCCCAGGGGTGACATCTCAAGTAAGGAGTGCCTTCTCCAAGCCAAGACCATGACGGTGGCACGGCGCAGCAGGCCGGACTGCAGACTGGAGCTCAGATTGCACCTGCCTTTTACGTGCACTCATTTATCTGTGTGTGCGGCATTTTATGAGATCTCATTGCGTGTGTATGTTAGTTATACACACTTTTTTTTTTTTTGAAACAGTTTCACTCTTGTTGTCCAGGCTGGAGTACAATGGTACGATCTTGGCTCATGGGAACCTCTGCCTCCTGGGTTCAAGCGATTCTCCTGCCTCAGTCTCCCAAGTAGCTGGGATAACAGGCATGCACCACCACGCCCAGCTATTTTTTTTTTATTTAGTACAGAGGAGATTTCACTGCGTTAGGCTGGTTGTGAATTCCTGACCTCAGGCAATCAATCCACTTGCCTTGGCCTCCCAAAGTGCTAGGATTTCAGGTGTGTGCCACCATGCCTGGCCAGTTACACACACTTTTAAAAATAAACTTTGTTTTTTAGAGCAGTTTTTCTTTTTAAAAAATTTTTAGTGTAATTTTTTAAAGGCTTTAAAAAAGAATGTTTTTAAAGGCTAGTCAAGCAAAACGGTGGGAGTGGAGAAGGAACAAAGAAATCTGTAACTGGTTGTGATCAGTTAGTTGTAAATCCCACTGCACTCGGAACAGGCTATGGCAGATTTTAAATTTATGGAAAAATCAAGGAGATGATGGTACAGAGAGTTTCCGTAAACTCTGCGCCCAGTGTCCCCTATTAACTTCTTAACTGGTCTCGTGTGTTCATTACAATGAATGAATCCGTACTGATTGGTATCAATTGAGTCCATTCTTCATTCAGATTTCCCTTGTTTTTACTTTTTTTCCTTTTTTTGAGATAGAGGCTTGCTCTGTCACCCAGCTGGAGTGCAAATCTCAGCTCACTGCAGCCTCCACCCACTGGTTTCAAGCACAATTCTCCTGCCTCAGCCTCCCAAGTAGTTTGGATCACAGGCATGCACCATCACACCCAGCTAATTTGTATTTTTAGTACAGATAGGGTTTCACCATATTGGCCGGGCTGGTCTCGAACTCCTGACCCAAGGTAATCCACCCGCCTTGGACTCCCAAAGTGCTGAGATTATAGTCATAAATGACCATGCCCAGCCAACCTAACACTGTTTTCTGTTCAGGATCCTATCCAAGACATCCATTTCCAGCCGAGATCAGGTGCGTTCACAGTGATGTGGCCGTAGACAAGGCATCCATTTTCAGAAACATGTTTTACCACAGGTATTCCTATCATTTTTGATCCCAACTCTTTTTACACGCGCAGGTGGAGAAGATCTTGTCATATCACTGACTGTTCTTTGTATACCTCATGTGAGGTGGCTGTTGGCTTGTTCCATGGTGTGGATGTCCCCCCGGGGACCTCAGGGTGGTCATTGTCGGAAGTGCAGCTGTGTCTGCTAGGCTGCGTCTAGCCCTTTCTGACAGTGATGGGGGGCCAGGCATGGCACCCCCTTCCATGTCAGGAGGGGACAGCCTTGGAGTCGCACAGGCCTCTGCCAGCATCCCTCCACTCCTGCTGGATATGGCCACCTGAGATGGCCGATCCTGAGTGAACACAGGGATGTGTGCCTGAAACAGCCTGGACTAGGTCACACAAGGGGATGTGCCTCAGTTTCCTGAGCCTCAGCTTCCCCTTGGGGAAGTGGGGCACACTCTGACATCCTTCACAGGCTTGTTGGGGGGAGCCAAAGAGGGTTCACAGAGGGAAGTGACTCGCCGTGACCGCATCAGTCATGGTCAGTCACGGGAAGACACAGCTTTTAGTTTTTAAGACTGAACGACCTTCCTGACCAGCTCCTTATCTACCACACAGCCCGAAGATGGCTCAGTTTAAAATAGCTGCTCACCTCTGGGGCCATTTACAGAGGGTTGTCGGCCCTCATCCTGCTTTGTGGCCTTTCAAGGAAGGCCCTGAGCAGCAGGTCCTGTGGACAGGATGTTTCCCTGTGAGCCCATTGAGAAATCCCCCTGGAAATCCTCCTTTGACCTGGCTCAGGCAGGCGAGAGAATTGCAGACAATGGAGAGCCGGAGAACAAAGAGAGCGATTGTGCAGCGACTCAGGCAGGGGTCACGGACGCCCCAGGCCAGGCAGCAGCCCTGCACTGGCCACTGGGTTTCTGCCCACCCGTGGGGTAGCCAAGAGCGCTCCATGGAGGAGGGGGATCAAGGCCAGACCCCTGGTCTGAGGCTCCGTACTCTGTCCTGCCTGACAGCACTGTCCCGGAAGGTAGAAGTTCTCTTTCACGTTTATCTTCAGGGGCTGCGTTCTTTGCAGGTGGGGTCCAGCACCCATTGGGTCTGAGCAGCTTGGTGTGGCATAGTTGGTGGTCTGCTCATGGGGCTCCGGGTTGACCAGGCCCTGCCCATCCTACGTTATTCAGGTCTTTGCCCTGGAGAGCCCTGAGGTTTGAGCATAGGCATGACCTTGGCCAGGGAAGGGTGGCACGGGGCACACCTGCCACTCCTTCTCCAGTGCTGATGGTGGGCTTTCACCTTCCCTCCCCTCCTCTTTGCTTCAGTGATCGTGGGACCAGCCTCCCAGCTGGCCTCCCTGGCTCCAGGATGGTCTCGTCTGTCCTTCTGGAGTGTTCTTCCTGAAACAGCCCCACCCTGCACTCGGCCCTGTGATCTGGCTCGGATGCCTTTGCCACACCCCTTTCCCTTGTCTTTTGGAGGGAGATGAGTGGAAGTTCTTTTTTTTTTTTTTTTTTTTTGAGACAGAGTCTTGCTCTGTCGTCCAGGCTACAGTGTAGTTGGGCAATCTCGGCTCACTGCAACCTCCGCCTCCTGGATTCAAGCCATTCTCCTGCCTCAGCCTCCCAAGTAACTGGGACTACAGGTGCCTGCCACCACGCTCGGCTAATTTTTGTGATTTTAGTGGACGTGGGGTTTTACCATGTTGGCCAGGCTGGTCTCGATCTCCTGACCTCAAATGGGCCTCCCAAAGTGCTGGGATTGTAGGCGTGAGCCAGTGCACCCAGCCATGAGTGGCAGTTCCTTAACACCGTTATCCAGGTGTTTCTGTACCTCCCCGCTTTCTCTGTCTGTCTTCTCCATCTCCAGTTCCCTCCTGTGCCCCCTTCCCCTCCTGGCCTCACTGGGGAAGTCCCATGTATCTCTCTGTGTCCAAAAACCCCTCCTGCCTCCTCCACTGCACTCAGTGACTCTTGGAGGTGTGCTTCTGTCTGGGCTGTGCTGTGTTAATGGCAGTCTCTATCTTGAGCTCTTAAGACAGCGCTGTGTCTTAGCTGGTCTGTCACCCACTGTACATGTGGGCTGTGTCCCTGGGAGTGGCTAGCGGGGCTGGGGACAACCTCAGTAGGGGAGGGAGGCCTGACACCAAGGGCCGTGTGGGCCGAGCTTTGGGGTCACATGTGAGTTGCCCAGCCTCTCCTTCCTCTGGGAGCACCAGGGGCCAGGCCTGCTGGCTGTCTGTCCCAGCAGCTCCAGCCACCTTGCTGACTGAGTTCCTGGAAGGTGTCTACTGTCTAGGAATGTGAGGCCAAGACAAAGGGGCCAGCCCTGCCCAAGTGACCCACTCCAGGGTATGGGGGCAATGTAGGCTATGTGGGGCTTGTCACTGTAGCCCGCTGCTAGGTCATTAGTGCCATACCCTGGCCAAGACTCCAGAGCCTTGGGACTGAGCCAGATGGCGGTGGGCGGGGTGTGCTGGCCTGGGCGGCCTCTGGTAGACAGCCTAACAACCAACAGCCGTGTGTGCCTCAGTTTCTTCATTATTGGAATGGGTACCCCACCCCCACTCCTGAGTGGGATGGGGAAGGAATTGGGAAAGGTGAAGGCAGGCAGGAGCTGGCATGTGGGTGCCTCTCTTCTGCTGCCCTGGACTGCCCAGGCCTGCCCCTGCCTTCCCCAGGCCATGTGTGCCTCACCTCAATCCTGAATCCAGTCCTCACCTTTCCGGCCCCTCCTCTTCCTTCTGGGTTTCTTGCCTGGGCTGTCTGGGGCTGGGCCCTGGAGAAAGCTCCAGGAAGAGTTGGGAGCCTGTCAGTCAGTAGGGCAGCGGGGAACACACGCCCTGGGATCTGGGCAGGAGGACCAGGGAGGGGAGGGCAGGGCAGGGGGAGCCCCCAACCCCAGGCCCCTGCCAGCTCCCTTGCAGGTCCCACTCACTGTGTGAGTATCCCTGAGCCCACAGCAGACTCGGAGTCACACTGAGCCTCTCTGCCCCCTCCCACACTTCTCCACCTCCACCGGCAGAGCAGGTTCCAGAGGTGTGGATGGGACACCACAGGGATACTGTGTCCAGGATGGTGCCTGTGGGGGCAGCCCTGTCACTTCTCTGGCTTGTTTGGCGGAACTTCAGCCCCAGGACAGGGGTATCCCCAATGTCATCGCACAGGGAAAAGGCACTCAGGAGCCCAGGGGACTGTGTGTGTCCCCAGGTGGGCACCTCTGGGCCTGGGGCTGCCTGGGTCAGACAGGCCTCCATGGTGTGACCTGAGCAGCTCCCTCGGGCTCTGTGACTCAGTTTCCTCACCTGCAAGGGGGGTTTCATGAGCGATGGAGAGGGTTCTCAGCCTGAAGTGTTGGCAAGACAGCACCCTCCTCCATGCCCCAGCAGGGCTTGGGGATGGAGGCGGGGCAGGGAATGTGTCAGCACCAGCAGGGTGACACGGACCACATCCACCTGTCACCTAGAGCCTTCCACGGCACAGTCACACCTTCCAGCAGATTGTTACATCCTCACCTTAGAGAAGCGCTGAGAGAAGTCAGCTCTGTTCTTGGAAAGGGGCTGGGACAGCAGCACTTGTATTAAAGGAAATAAAACTGTCCTCTCTCCCGATTACACGTGATGAACTCACTGCTGTGCCAACAGCCCAGCAGTTGTGAGCATTTCACTAAAGGTCAAGAGCAAAAATAGAAGCAGCGGGGAGGGATGCTTTTAAACCATTGAACATGACCAAGAGGAGCGTGCAGGCTGTGGAGACACGCGAACACGCACACACACACAGTGACAGGGCATAGGTACAGGCCATGTGGGTCTTGAGACACGTGCACACTCACTCACACACACAGTGATGGGAGTAACAAACACAGTGAATAAGCAACCACATCACTACCATTTAAGAACCTACTGCATGACGGAGGATACAGCTGTGGGCTGTATGGGTGTGGAGATGTGTACACACACACACACACACACACACACACTAATGGGGATACAGGATGGGGTGTATGGGTGTGGAGATGTGTGTACACACACAGATGGGGATTCAGGATGGGCTGTATGGGTGTGGAGGACATCCTGTCGGCAGGACCTGTTCCTCATGGCCTTCCTTGAAAGGCCACAAAGCAGGATGGGGGCCGATGACCCTTTGTAAATGGCCCTAGATGTGATCAGCTATTTTAAACCGAGCCCTCTTCAGTTTAAAATAGTTGCACACACACACACACACTGATGGGGATTCAGGATGAGCTGCATGGGCATGGAGGTGTGTACACATACATACGCACACTGATGGGGATTCAGGATGGGCTGTATGTGTGTGGAGGTGTGTACACACACACACACAGATGGGGATTCAGGACGGGCTGTATGGGCGTGGAGGTGTGTACACACACACACACACACACACACACACACACTGATGGGGATTCAGGATGGGCTGTATGGGCATGGAGATGTGTACACAGACACACACACACACACTGATGGGGATTCAGGATGGGCTGTATGGGCGTGGAGGTGTGTATACACACACACACACACACACACTGATGGATTCAGGATAGGCTGTATGGGCGTGGAGATGTGTACAAACCCACACACACAGATGGGGATTCAGGACAGGCTGTATGGACGTGGAGGTGTGTACACACACACACACACTGATGGGGATTCAGGATGGGCTGTATGGGTGTGGAGGTGTGTACACACACACACAGATGGGGATTCAGGACAGGCTGTATGGACATGGAAGTGTGTACACACACACACACTGATGGGGATTCAGGATGGGCTGTATGGGCGTGGAGGTGTGTACACACACACACACACACACAGATGGGGATTCAGGGCAGGCTCTATGGGCGTGGAGACATGCACACTCACATGCACTAGCAGACATGCACCTCACCCCTTCACACTCCATCCTGTACATTCCCCAGTGCAGTTCCTCAGCTCCCCACCTCCCCACCTCAGGCCTGGCTCACTGCAGGAGTGTTTCCCTGAGCCCAGCAAGTGGGCGGCAGACATGGAGTTACCCTAGGCCTTCCTGCCTGTCCCACCCACCCTGTCCTGGGCCTGGGGAGCCCAGTGTTACTCCACGTCTGCTGCCCACTTACTGGACACACCATCTCCCTTCTCTGAGCTTCAGTCTCCCAGCTGCTAGGTGGGCTTGGGGTCGCTCCTGCAGAGCTGTGCAAATCGGAGGAGCACAGTGGCATGCGGTAGGTTCTTAAATGGTAGTGAGGTGGTTGCTTATTCAGTGTGTGTTTATTAAGTGCTGTGGGCAGGCCGCCTGGGAAGGGGAGTGAGGAGTAAGATGCGTACTTGGAACCAGAAAGGAGCCGTGCCTAGGGGTGTTGTTTTCTGAGGTTTGAATTGGCCCAGCTCTGTGCAGCCCTGCTCCCTGAGATGTCTGCTCTGACTCCCCAGGCCTCCAGCTGGCTCTGGGACTGATCAGGGAGGGGAGGGCAGGGGTCCTGGGCATGGTGTTCACTGGTGTCCACGGTGCCTCCAGGCAGCCTGGGGGCGAGGGAGACTCAGCAGTGGGTGTGGGTAGGAGCTGTGCTGAAGGCATCCAGGGAGACCTGGAGAGAATGCTGCCTTGCTGTGCCGTCTTGGGCATGTGGCTTACCCTCTCTGAGCCCCCACTTCCCTGTAGAGTGACTGATAGTCTGTTCCACACTCTGAATCCCCAGGGTGTTGTGGGGTAGGAAGATTGTAAATCTGGAAAGAGGCCGTGCGATTGTTTGCTGCGCTCCAGGCAGCCCTAGTCAGGAGCCGGGATCCCACCAAGTTTGATGGGAAAGGGAAGGCTGAGGGGTTGGGGCAGGTGTGGGGGGCTCTGCAGCCATTTGCCTCCCACCTGCCTCTGGCCTCCCTGTGCGGACTCCCTGGGCCTCACAGGTTCTCAGAGGCTCAGCTGCAGGGTGAGAGAGTCAGGTCCTACAGGCCAGTTCATGAGAAGTGCATGGCAGCACCATCCCCTCCTGGGGGATGACAGATCAGGAGTCTCCAGGCGGAAGTGAAGATGGGGCTCCTGGGAGCTGCTGCTCGCAGGGTCTCAGTCCTTCTCTTGGGCCAGCTTTGTTCTGCATATCGGAGCAGGAAGAGGTACCTTAAGCCATGTGGCCTGGGGACCCGTGGGACCACCTTTGCAATGACCCTGGGTTTTAGATGGGGTCAGAGGGTGGGCTTCAGGAGGCCTATGTGTATAGCAGCCATGCTCTGAGTTCAACTTAAGGGCTCCTAAAATCCTCACCCAGTGCCACAGTTCAACCTGTGGTGTGTTTATGCCTTGGACGCACCCCTGGCCCTCTTTGTGGGATTGTGGCTACTCTGGGGATGGAGGGAGATGCAGTCATTAGTGTGAGCCACCCCCATTAGAGAGGCACAGACCGGTGAGATTTGGAGGAGTGGGGTGGTCATAGCAGTGGGTTTTCCCTGGGTTTTCTGTTGTAGCTCAAGTTCTGGAAGGGAGTGGAGGGGTGTCGTCTCTGCCCACATGTGTGATTTGGCGTGGTAGGTGATTTGGAGTCCTGATGTCCACCCTTGCCCCTGGTAGGCCACTGTGAAACACAGGTGGTCTGTGGGGGTCAGTCTGTGTAGCATTGTTCCAGCTTCCAGCCTGTGTGTCCCTGGGTGGGCCCCTTGCTCTGGAAGCCAGCTCCCCATTTGTCTTGTTTTACCTCTGACAGCTGGTGATGGCCCTGGTGGCTCAAGGCAGGCTGGTAGAAGCCTGGAGAGGGGTGACCTCATGGCCTGCTCATCCCTGGTGGCCTGCAAGCCCGGCACACGCAGGCCTGCTGTGCACAGAGCATGATTCATACAGGGCCCCCAGCAGATGGGACACATGGGGCTGCCGCCCTGTTGTCCGTTTAAGGGGAAGAAAGTTAGTGGGCGCAGATGTTTGTGGGTGATTCCCTCTGGTGTTGGCAGCTTGCATTTTTGTAGTGCTTTCAGCTCTTGAGAAAGTTGTCTTCCTTTCTCAGTGGGTCCTCCTGGCAACCCTTTGAGGTGCATTACCAGCAGAAGGGGTAAGGCTCGCTAAGTGATTGCTGGGCGCTGGTGCCAGCTGAGCTCTGGATGTCAGACAGAAGCAGCTGGGGCCCTGGTGGCAGAGGGGACCCAGGAGCCACACTCATGAGTCGTGGGGCCTCTCCCAGGCCCCAGAGGGCCTTGCCACTCCCCTGGTACCAATGGCTAATGCGTACTAAGCATCCTAATCCCCTGCTCTGGCTGAGGGTCAGGACGTGGCCTCACCCACGGAAGCCTCCTGTGTACGGGAACTCAGGTGGAACAGGGCCGGATCCTGGGGCCAGTGCCAGTTATCAGGAAGGAAGGGTTCCCCGACTATCCCCATGGAGGCTGGGACCAAGCCCCCTTCCAGAAGGCCACCCTCTGGCTGTAGTTTTGACTCTCCAGGAAGCCTTTCTGTCCCCCCTTAAAGGCATTTGCCTTGTGACCTTGACCACTCACTGGCTTCTCAGAGTCTGCGGGTACAACCCTGGGAATGACCCATGGGGTGGCCAGTGTCCCACTCAGCAGCTTCCACCGCCAGTCTCTGGGTGGGGACCTGGTCCCCGGCCTCCTAGAATCCCCTGCAGGCCCTCCACCAGTCCCTTTTGCAGATGTGGAAGCAGGTTCAGAAATGTGCCCGGGTCATAGCTGTGAGGGGTCAGGCCACCTGGCCCGGCTGGTGCCCCTCGGGCAGATGCAAGGACCAAGCAAATCAGATGGTGCTGACGAAGCCCCTGCCCAGCAGGCTGATGCCATCAGCACCACTGCCTCTCCTCCCTGCTGGCCTCTTATCTCCCTGCATTCCCTAAATTCCGAGCGGGCCACCCCGCCCCCCTGCTCACAGGCCGGGAGCTCCCCACCTCCCTCCCTCAGCTTTACGGCCTCCCTGCCCAGGGTCTGGATTGAACTTGGCAGGGTTCCCTGTGCCTCAGCCTGGCAGGATCGAGTGGGGATGGGGTGAAGGGAACACGTGGGAGGGTGAGCGGAGCGTATGGGGGGCGTTGGGGCCTGGTTGGGGGAGAGTGAATCGCCACAGAGAGCAGCCCAGTGTCCTCCAATCCAGGAAGGATTCCAGCAGGGATCAGATCTAATTGTTTCTGCCAGACAAAAAACTCCCCAGAGCAGTGTTTGCTTCTTTGCTGCTTCCCTGGGGGGAGGCTGAGGTCTTGCTGGTGTTGCTGGTGCCGAGGGCAGGTGGCAGGTCAGAGAGCACAGCTGGGTGGCCGCTTCCAGCACACGGGCTTGTTCCGGAGGCTGGGCGGGCATGGCAGAAGCAAGAGAGCAGCTCTCCTGTCCCAGAGTTTAACTCCTGCGCGTCCCTAGCATGCATGCCAAGCCCTCCTGTCAATCAGGATGTTCCATCAAGATCCAAATGCCAGTGCAAATGGCAACTCATGAACGGGGCAGTCCCTGACCACCCTTTGCATCCCAGGATGAGATGAGTTGATGAGACAAGGAGAATTCCACCAAGGGAGGCTGTGGGAGGCCCTGGTGGATGCCCCTCACTTGCATGGCAGCCCTGGAGTGCTTGGGGGCCGGAGGAGCGATGCCACGTGCTCTAACCAGGCTTCTGTGGGGCAGGGGTGGAGGGGCTGGGTGGGTTGTGAGGGGTGCATCTCCTGGAGGGCTGCCATCCCACGCAACAGCAGCACCCCTGCCCTGTGTCATGGGGACTGCAGGGCTACCCCAAGGCTATACAGAGCAGGGAGGTTGGCATCATTTAGAGCCAAGCTCTGTGGCTGCGGGCCCTGGCCCTGGAGGGAAGTGTTGGCATCTGGCTGCACCCTGTCCTTCGAGCCAGAGCGTCCAGGCCGGGGCTGCCTCTTGAGTGACTGCCTGCCATCAGCAAGGCTCTGGGTAACCAGTGCCTCCATGGGGACACTGAGGCCCAGGGTAGGGAAGGGGCACCAGACCTCAAAGGCGTGGCCTCAGCTAGTTTTCCTGCAAGTCTTGGGTGACAGCTGAGGGTTCTGTGCTTCCATTTGAGACTCAATGACCTTCAGTGGAGCTAAGAAGAAAACTCTTCTAAGGGGGTTGGGAAAATGGGGGCCTGGGAGCAGCTTCTGAAACTGCTGGAGCACCCCCACCCATTCACCAGGCAGAGTCAGCTCTCTGAGGGTTCCCGCTAGAGTCCTGGCCACCCACGGCTCAGTGCCCTGCAGGGAGCACTTGGAGGTCCTGTTTGCTCTAGGTGGGAGGCTGAGTGACGCTAGACAGCTGAGCAGCAGGCCCAGCGGAGACTCTGGGGCACCCGGGAAATGAAGTGGTGCCTGGGCGGCCGCACGCCTGAGTCCCTGCCTGGTCTGAGCCTCGGGAAATAGCCGAGGCTTCACTTGTCCCCTTTCATCTTTGGCACCAGGCTCTGTCCTCTGCCTTGATGTATGGCGTCTCCTGTGGTCACCAGGGTGCCTTCTGCCCTGAGGCGGCTGCCATCCTGTCTTGCAGGTGGTGAAGCCAGGGCCTGGGACTTGGAGCAGACATTCCTTCCTCAGCCATTCATTGAGCATCTATTGCACACCAGGCCCCATTGCCATGCTCCTGGGTTACTTCCATGAGCAAGACAGACAGAAGTCTCCTTGGGGAGACAGATAAACCAGCAAACAAATCCATGGACGGGATAGTTTCATGTCCTGGTGAGTGCTAGGAAGAGCAGAAAACAGATGGTGGCAGGGGAGGCCTCTTAAGGAGGGGCCAGGTCACCTGGGGCTTGGATGATAAGGAGCTGTTGTCCCTGGAAGATTTCCAGCAAAGGGCAGATGTGACAGCTTTCCCAGAGCTGACCAGGCCCTGTGGCTGGAGTCTGGTGACCGGAGGGCAGGGAAAGAGGAGCTACTGGGGTTGGGATTTTATCTTAAGCTTGGCAGAGGTATGATACCTGATCACTTACACTTCTGAGGCCCTCTGGCTTTTCTGTGGAGCAGGGGCTTCGGGTGGGGGTGGGAGCTGGGATTGCAGGCTGGACACCAGCCCGCAGCCCTGGCAGTGTCCCGTGAGGAAAGCCACATGCCACAGCTTCCAGTTTCCTTGGGAAAGTAGGGGGGAGGAGGTGGCAGTGATGGCGTGAAAAGACCCAGCCGCCCCCTGCAGATGGAGGGACTCTTGGGGAGGGCCACAGCCTGGCCATTCACTAACACTGCTGGGGCCAGGGCCACTGAAGCCCACCCTGGAGGTCTCTCTAGGGACCAGCACCCTGTGAATTTGACCCCTCAGGCTTGGGAGGACATGTGGGGAATCTGACCCTTGCCTCTGCCTTCCAGAGACTTCCAGGTGCTGTGTTAGGGTTCGGGGCTCTGGACCTCATGCTCTGAGATGCCGATAGGCGGGTGCCTATAGCAGGCAGTCCCCAGCTCGGTAGCCCACATGCTCACCCCCGGTCCCCTCCAGCTCCTTCCCCTGAGGCTTCCAGGCCAAGCTAAAGAGGGCAGGAGGCTGGATAGGTGTGATGTTCCAGGCCACCCACGTGCCAAGAGGTGCCAGAAAGCAGGAAGGAAAGGAGCAGGTGGGATTTGTTGTTCTGGTAAGCTCATGGGAGACAGGCTCCCTGTCACAGGGGGCATCCAAACAGGCATCTGCCTCCTGAAATATTTACATTGGCAAAGGCCCCGGACAGGCCACAAATTACCCTGTGCCTGTGATTCCATTTCCCATCCACTTTTTTTCTCCAAGGAGTTGCTAGTGTTGTAAATCTTCCTGCAAACAGTGGGGAAGAAAAGCATCTCAGATGCCACAAAGCACGTTGAGCATCCATGACTCTTTCGGCTGGTGGAGGGGCCCGCCTGCTCCCCTGTGGACGTGGCTGAGCCTCCCGGCCAGGGGCGCCCAGTGCTGCTGCCTGTGGGTCTGTGTCTCAGCCTTCCAGTACAGCATGGCTGTGCACATTCGCCACCTGCACGCCCAAAAGGCACTTGGTCATCACAGCAGCTGGAGCTGAGGGTTTATTGTAACTGGGTAGCCATTATTGTAATTATTACTGCTGTTGCTGTGGCTGCGATGGTTCCAGTAGCTCTGGCAGTCAGGCCTCGGCGAGATGGCTGGGGATTGGGGGTGGTGGGGGCGGGTGGGGTTTGTGAGGTCCAGGGTAGAGTCCCGCGTATCGGTTCTGGAAGGTGCTTGGTGTCTCCCAACCCCTCCCCCACGTCCCCGTCTCCGGCCGGCCCCTCACTGGGCTGCCTTTGTCCTCCTTATCCTTTGTCTCCACGCCTCCTTCCCATGAGGGTGGGGTGGTCTTCTGGAGAGGGAGTGCCCCTGGCAGGTGGGGCCACTGGGGCACAGGCAGGGGTGGCAGGGCTGGCTTTGTGCTGGCTGTGAGTTGGAGAAGCCTCTCATCGGATCTGGAAGACAGGGGATGGGTCACCTTCCCCTGCCCCCTTGGAGGGAAGGAGGCCCCTATCCGTTTCCTGGGACCACCCTCCGCCCTTCTTTTCTGCTGATGCCCTGCCACTTGTGTGCAGGTCTGGGTCTTTCTGCTCCTCCAAAGCTTCGAGGGCCTGTGAGCTCCATACTTTCTCTTCTGCCCAGGGGCCCGGGAGGTGAATCTCTAGATAAGGCGAACCTGGTGCCATGGGCTGTAGGTCAGCCCTCTCAAGGTCCTGGAATGCATTTTGTGTCTCCTGCCTGGCCTGGAGGGTTGTAGCCCTGACCCCACACCCTCTTGTGACCCTGTCCTGCTGTCCTCCAACCCCCAAAAAGGAGTACCTGAGGACCAGCCCCCAGCCCCTGTCATCTGGGCTCTGCTGGGGCTCCTCATCCACAGAGTAGGGTCAGTCGTTCTGTGTGGAAGGGTCGGGTGTGGCAGGGGCCGGGCAAGTAGGTGCTGCCGGGCTGTCTGAGGTCAGCACCTCCCCCACTGTCCTGACCATTCTGAGCTTGGTGGGAGGGAAAGTCCTGTCCAGGGCCCCAGGGCCTAGCTCGCAGCGGCCCCAGCATTGGTTGCTGTGTGGCCCTCGGCTTGGTGAACCTCTCTGCATCTCTTTCCTCAGGGGTAAAATGGGGAGATGCTAGAACTTTCCATATTGCAGGGCTGCAATGAGGGCTGGATGGGATGAGGTGTGTGAGGCGCTCGGAGCAGATGTGAAGGCTACGCGTGGATGCCCCTGCCTGGCAGGGGTGATTTGGTCTCAGGAGGACACGTTTCAAGCCCCACTTCCTTCTTGGAGCCCTCCCTGTCCCCACAGGTCTGTGTCCTGCCCAGCCGCGAGCCATTCAGGGTAACGCTGGGCCTGGGCTCTGCCTCTTTTTTCTTTTCTTTCTTTTCTTTTTGAGACAGTGTCTTGCTGTGTCACCCAGACTGGAATACAGTGGCACTATCATAGCTCACTACAGCCTTGACCTCCTGGGCTCAAGCTGTCCTCCCGCCTCAGCCTCCCAAAGTGCTGGGATTATGACAGGCCTTTCCAGCCTCCAGCATCTGCAGATGTTCCAAATGAGTCCTGCCTGGGTCTCGATCCCTCCCGGCGTCACCTGGGAGCATTGCACCTGAAATATGGGTGTGTCACGTGTTGGAGGGAAGCAGAGGTGCAGAGAACTGACAATGTCTGCACTGATGAGGTCGCCTGGGGCGGTGTAGGATCCGGTTTGAGGCCGGATATGCCTGGGTTCAGCTCCTGGCACTGGAGTGGCCTGGCTTTGTGGCCTGGGACTGTCGAGCCACTCACTGTCTCTTGTCTTTTCAAAGCCTTCCTGGGTAGGTAGCTTTTGTGGCTGTGGGTTTGGTCCCTGTCCCAGGGCAGCCGTAACTGTTAGTCCCTAGACAGGGGTGGGTGCTTCTGTGGGACAGGGCAGCCCGGTGGAGCTGGGACCCAGGCGTGGACATCCAGGGAAACCTTTGGAATACTGTCTGTGCAGCCGAGCACACATCCCATTGGCCCAGGAGTCTGTTTGTTTTGGGGACATCAACGCTTCAGAAACTAGAGCCCCGAGTTGTGCGATTCCATTTCCTGGTTCCTTGTTGTCAGCCTTCGTCCCGGAGGACCGCCCCCAGGAGTTGGGAGGATTTACATCTTCCTTCATAGAGATGGTTCGATGTGGGCCTTGCTGCTTTATTCTTTGGTTCAAGATGGTATTGCTGTGGCTGGGTGTGGGGACGGGGATCAGTGGACAGTGAGGACACAGGCCAGGAGTTGGGATTTTATGTCCCTCTTTGCAGCTACCTCTCTCTGCAGTGAGCCCTCCTGGGTCCCCGGGAACCCTCAGCTAGCCTTGGACCTGGGGCTGTGCCAGGCGCCAGCCCTCCCAGGAGAGAGAAGTTCCCCCTGCCTCCAGAGCCCATGTTCAAGGCGCGGTGACGCGAGGACCCCGCAGGAGCCTGCTGGAGCGCCCCCTCGTCATGTTTCCTGTTCTGTCTGTGACATGCTGACTCCCTGCTTTGTTGACGGTCTGGCAGAGAGGCTGACTGAAGTCACGTTTTATCTGCCCTTTTCTCAGAGCCTGTGTCTGGCTTTGGGCCAAACCACTCATAATAAAGCAACTTGAAGTAATCCTCACATTTGTGGGATGTGGGGCCCGGCGGTCCTGCCCTCTTGCCCTCCTGCCCCGAGGGAGGCCCAGCCGCGTCCTCCCAGAGGATCTTACCCTGTCGCCCCTGTTAGCTCCTCTGCAGCCCCCTCGGGTTGGCACTGGGTCCAACAGCTATATCTTTCCTGAGCAGGGTCCTCATGTTCTCAGGCAGGCTGGCCTGTGGCACGTGGGCGTTCTGTCTTCTGGGTGTGCAAGGACATGCTCCCCACCCCCAAGGAAGCTGGGGAGGTGGGATATGCCCTGAGATGCCTCGGGCAGAGGTTCTGAGAGAGGAAGGCCAAGGAGGTAGGAGGAGTTAGGAGAGGCCGGGCACCTGGAGCCCCACCACTCCAGCCCTGTATGCCTGTCTCTAGCTTGCCGCCTTGGGGCCGGGGACCTGCATCACTCAGGGTGCCACAGCCACACAAAGATGCCAGCACTCTGTTCGACAGCTGCGGGTGACTCCAAATACACAAGATTGCCCCCCCCATCCCTGGAAGAAATGGTTAAATGCCCAGGAGCTGAAGCAGGTCTAGACGCAGAGACTCCAGGGCACTGGTCCCAGGCTGGCCTGGCCCCTGTAGGCAGAGAGGCAGGAGGGGCTCAGGCTGGTGCAGCTGCCCATTTGAATGGGACCTGATCTAGTGGCCCCAGGTCCACGGGGCACCGTGTTGGGGACCAAATTCCTGCATGGAGAACAGGGAAGGGGGAGTCCTGGGGAAGCCACAGACACGCCCTGGAGGCCACCTGCCCCATCTTTTGTAGTTATTATTATTTTTTGAGACAGCCTCACTCTGGACTCCCAGGCTGGAGTGCAGTTGGGCGATCTTGGCTCACTGCAACCTCCGCCCGCTGGGTTCAAGCGATTCTCCTGCCTCAGCCTCCCAAGGAGCTGGGATTTCAGGCATGTGCCAACATGCCTGGCTAATTTTGTATTTTTAGTAGGAATGGAGTTTCACCATGTTGGCAAGGCTAGTCTGGAACTCATAACCTCAAGTGATCTGCCCGCCTCGGCCTCCCGAAGTGCTGGGATTATAGGTGTGAGCCACCGCACCCGGCCTCTTGCCCCATCTTAAGATGAGTTTTATCTGCTGCACCTGGCCTGTCGGGGGCCAGGGGTCCCTCCTGCTGCTGAGAATGCAGCCTTACCAAGCTCTGGAGGAAACTGTAGGTGCCTGATGAGGTCTCGGCACTGCCCTGGTTGTCACACTGCACCTCATTCACCTGAAAAACTTCTGTTCCTCCTGTGACCCTCCGGTGAGACCCAAAGCCCCGTCTGCTGTGTTCCTGTGGGTCTGCCCCATGTGGCCACATCCTTGTCACAGTGTGCAGACCGTGCCCGGCTGAAGTGAGGCTGGAGGGTGACTTGTGAATGTGTGGGGACGAACCTGCTCTCCCAGGCGCTCCTGTGCACTCATCACATCCTCCTATATCAGCGCAGGTGAGAATCGGGATGGGACCCCTTCCCATCTCACAAATGAGAAAGCAAGGCTGTGAGGCCCAGAGATGGGCCGAGGTGGAGGGGGATCCACGCCTGGACAGCTTGGGCAGCTCTTGGCTTGGCTTTGAAAAGGCAGAGGGTTTTGAGCACTCTTCAGGCTTGAGTGCTGCCTTCTGGTTTTCTGGGTGTACGGGGTGTCACAGTAGCACCCTCACCTCAGGAGGCCAGGGCACAGCAGACTGCCCGGAAATGTTCCAGCCCGCCGTCTCCTCTGCTACTGTGAGGGCAGAAGCCATCTGGGCCCCTTCCCTTTAGTGGAAGGTACAGAAGTGAAGTGTCCAAGGCATTGGTCCCCGAGAGCTCCCTGCTGCCTGCCTACTGCAGGCCCCCTTGTGAAGAGATACCACCTGATGGGGTGCTTCATGCCAAATGCTACCCAGGTGCCAAGGTGGCCAGTGGACGTGGGGCAGAGTTTGCCCACAGGCCTTTTCAGGGTAGCAGGTGCCTGGCAGGAGGTGGTGCCTGCCCAGAGTCCATGAGGCTGCCCTACTCTAAATGAGTACAGAGTTCAAGGGGCCAGGCAGTTGAGACCAGGGGGGCCAATGGACCTTGGCACCTTGCACACACTGCAGGCCAGAGTGAACCTGCAAGTCAGTGTGAGCCCTGCAGGCCAGTGTGAACCTATAGGCCAGTGTGAGCCCTGCAGGCCAGTGTGAACCTGCAGGCCAGTGTGAACCTGCAGGCCAGTGTGAACCGGCAGGCCAGTGTGAGCCCTGCAGGCCAGTGTGAATCTGCAGGCCAGTGTGAGCCCTGCCTCCCCAGATAGAGGGGAGGGGAAATGGGAAGCCAGGGGTGTGTCGATGAAGATCCCAGCTCTGAGCTGGTCAGCCCTGGATTCAGAATCTCAGGCTACCAGGCACCATTCTGGGTGAGGTGCGTAATTTACAGCACTGTCCAGAGCCTCGGTTTCCCCACCTGTAAAACAGGGCACTGATAGTGCTTACCTTGGCAGCTGAGATGATCCATGCAGTGTGCTTGGCCCTGTGCCTGGCACATGGTAAATACCCACAAGACATTGGCAGTGATGCTGACTGGCAGGAGTGAGTTGTCCACTGAGTGGGTGGTCAGGAAAGACCAGGTTCCTTTTCAAGTAGCATTCAGCGTGATTCTGGAGCATAGAGATTCCGGCATGTAGAGCCAAGAGGGCACAGAACCCCTTGCAGCTTCCTCCCTAGTCTCCTGCAACTGTCTGTAAAGTCGTCTGTTTGCTTTCAGAGTTGTCTCCATCAACCAGCCTCATGGTCAGCGGTGCCCAGGACATTCTGATGCTGCGTTATAACAGCTCACTGTGCCTCTGGGCTCAGGGCTGGAGCAGCCAGGTGCAGTACCCCTTGGCTAAAAGCTGCCTTCCCTTGCCTTGGTGGGGACTGCCGGCATGCGCTTGTGTATCATCCTGCCTGTTCTCTGGGGTCTCCCTGCCATCCTCCCTGGCCTGGCCTTCTGGAAACTCATTTGTGTTTGTTGCTGTTCTGGAGTCTTTCTGATTGATTTGAGAGTCCCCACTATAGACTCTTCCGTTAACTCAACAGCCAGGCAACGAGTTATTAGGTAGGCAGAGTGGGGCTGGTGTCCTTCCGTATCCACCTGCACCAGGCAGAGAGAAGGCAGCTCTTCCCGGCTGCCCGCGCAGCCCGTCCCCCTCCCAGCCTCCCTCCTGGCTGCACGAATCATACAGACACACTCTACCCTTGGGTTCATGCACCTGGAGCATGTGACCAACTCATTTTTAGGCTTCCAGTTATCATAGAACTTGAATTTGTCCAGGCTAGTACTACTCAGGTTTTAGACGATCTCTTGTAGAGGGTTCTAGGTTGTCTTTCTTTTGTGGGAAGGATTGAAGCCTCTCCTCCTTGTCCTTCCCTTCTTTGCATTGTGCCAGGCATTGCATGCCAGGGGTGCCAGCCCTGGCATTCCCTCTGCACCGGGGGCCAGACTTCCATGATGTGGGAGGGCCTGCTCAGAGCTGAGCCCCGCAGGGGTGGTGGAGGAGGAGAGGACTGTGCCCAGGATGGGCTGTGGGAGGTGAGAGGGGCAGCTGGAATTAATGCAGGGGCGTGGGGTCCAGAGACCCCAAGAACAGGGCCAAGTCCCAGCATCCCTAAGTGGCCATGCTTTAGTTTCAGCAGATCTTGGTGGCAAAACCAGTTGGGGGACAGTGAGCTCAGTGGCCCATGACTAAAAGCTGAGTACAGCCGCCTGGCTGCGTGATCAGAGGCCACGGGCCGCCGGGAGGGGGTCTGCTTCCCCTTCTCCTTGGAAGGTGGTTGGTTGCCTTTGGGGGCAGCTGCTGCCAAGCAGATCCTGCACCTTCTGGAGCTTCTGTGGACGAGTGTGCGTTCTCCAGTGAGCGTTTTCTCTGCACTTGTCCCCACGCCCTCCCCACCTGTGTCCCGTGTCCCTCTAAGCTGAACTCAGTCTGTCCAGAAGGCTGAGGGTGGCTGGGTTCCTAGTTTTCTGTAAGGAAAATTTAATTTGGATGGTCGCCAAGGGGATTAAAAGGCTGGATGCTGTTCCTGCTGTTGTGAGATGGGCCTGGGCGAACCAGAAGTACTGCCTCAGCTCCTGATTGCCCCAACCAGATACCTCCCGCCACTGGGAAGGCGCAGGCAGGAGCAGATTCGCCGTGCTGTTCCTGGGCAGGAGCCAGCAGCCAGTACTGCCTTAGCCTCCTGATTCGCATGATGGGCCCTGGGGGATACACACGCCGGCCAGCTGGGGCCTGCCCTCGGGACTCAGAGTCAGGTGGCAGAGACATCACAAGATGGGCTAGAATCAAAAAGAACTATAGGTGCTGGTGCCCAAGACAGAAAAACGGTGTCGCACAGTTTAGTAGCGCAATCCAGGAAGGCTCCACGAAGGAGGAGGCTTTAGAAAAGTGCTGACTCACTCCTCCTGGTGTAAAACCCTAGCATGCTGCAAGGTAGGGCCAGGCATGTGGGGTATGTCCTGGGGTCAGCCGGGCCTTGCTGCTGCAGGCTTCTCCACCCTCTTCCATCTTGTGGGTCTGGGGAGGGTGCAAGGGGGAGATCGCAAGACCCAGGTGCTTCTTGGGTATCAGGACCAGTGAGCAGCAAGGACGCAGCCATGGTGCTGAGAGGTCATAGAACAAAGAACGAAACAAGAAACTTCTGTGGAGAGACGGTGCTCTCTTCCATGGCTAATGGGAGTCAGGTCCAGCCTCTGTGGAGGGTAGTCTGGTAATTTCTAGACAATTGCAAAGGCATGTCCCCTTCCACCAGCCATCCCACTACCTGCGTACATGTGGGCTGGAAATTTATCCTGCAGGAAAACAGGCTGCTTACACACTTGCAGGCGGCCCGTGCACAGCCTACTTACTTGAAGCGATGCTTGAAGTGGCCAAGTCTGGGAACAGCCCTGGGGTCCATTGCCAAGGACCTGCGCCCACCTCCTGCCCCACATGCCCTTGGGGCAGTGCTCAGAGGGCAGACTCTGCTGGCCTGTCTGGCTCGTCCCAGGAAAGGCACAGGGAATCTGCTCCTGCCTGTGCTATTTCGCAGGTCCTCTTGCCCACAGAGAGGCACACTGGGGATGCTGGCACACGGAGGCCAGCACGGCCCACGGGAGTGGGTGATTTGTGTCTGCCGGCTGGCAAGCGCCATGCCGCTGCCTTCTGCCAGCCTGGAGGGAAGCATGGTGCCCGACATCTCCCTGCCGGCTCTTTCACCCTCCCATTTCCTCCCCGTGTCTTGCAGATGCAGAATGACCACTTTATTACCTGGTGCTTCTGCCGGCCCCCCCCTTGGAGGATGTACCTGCCCGAGTTACTCCCAGATGGCCCAGTTGTGCTAGAAGCTACCTGTGCCTGGGAGGTCAGGAGCAGAAGGCGGCCAGAGCAGGGTGAGGGGGGCGTGGCTTGGGCCAGTTTCCCAGGTCTTCTGCCCACAGCCCCGCTGGGTCCCGACAGCATGAGTGATTGGCTTGTAGAGGCTGCTCCCCACACCGCGCCATCTGGCGGGGCTATTGTTGACCATACAAAGGATGGAACTCGGCAGGGCCGGGGCCCAGGTCTGAGGAGTGGACACAGAAGCAGGAGGGAGGATGCCTGGCCTCCCAGCGCACCCGGTCCCTGCAATGGCCGAGGCATCTGTTTTATTGCTTCTTGGGCTGGGGAGCGGAGGGGGCAAAGGATGGCCCTCTACCCTTCCAGGATCTTCAGCTAGGATGCTTTAAACTCTGGTTCTGAGCTGATTTATTACTCTGCTAAGATGCAAAGGCAGTTTTATGTACCAGGTAATTAAGTGGCATTATAGACAGCTTGAGAATAAGTGGCTATTGTTTTAATAATTAAAATAAATGACCCCTGGACTGCTCCCTTGCTCCCCAGCTCATTACTATTTCCTCAATGCCGAGACCCTGGAGAGACAGAGTGAGTGTGTGAGTGTGCACATACCTGCATGTGTGTATGCATGTGAGTGTGTGTGTATGGTAATTTCTAGACAATTGCAAAGGCATGTCCTCTTCAACCAGCAATCCCACCATCTGTGTGCATGTGGGCTGGAAATTTATCCTGCAGGAAAACGGGCTGCTTACACACTTGCAGGCATGAGGTTGAGTGTTCGAGTCACACTCATCACACATGAGGGTGAGTGTGTGCGTGTGCATGTGGTGGATGTTTCTCGGGGTGTGCCTTTGTGTGTACATGTGGATGTGTGCATACATGTGTACACGTGTGAGTGTGTGCTGGCAGGCATGCGTGTGTGAGGGTGAGGTGTGCAGGAGGGATGGAGAAGGAGGTGGCCCCTTTGTGCCCTCCTGTTTCTGTGAGAATCCTCGGGGCATACTCCTCCCTCAGGCGGGGGGCATTCCCTGTGCTGGATGAAGTTTTGTTCCACTGGAGGCCAGGCCAACTCCGGATATCGCCTCCTATGTGGGGCAGCCTGGTTCAGACCCCCGCTCTGGCCCTGTGTGGCTCTGGCCAGCTGCCCTTCCTCAGGAGCGTGGTATTGGTGCCTGTACATTGAGGCTGGCCATGTCCATCTCATGCACTGTGTGCCTGATGCCCAGTGGTGCGTTGCTGTCCCTCAGTGATCGTGTGGCATTGTGCTCTAGCTCTGCGGCACTGCGCAGCCACTGCGATTAGAGCTTGTGGAGGCAGAAGGGTGAAACTGGCTGGCCACTGCCCTCAGGGGTACCAGAGGGGCCAAGGTCATGGGCAGAGACTAAGTGGGTGGGGAGCAGGGCCTGGGTCTCCCCAGGCAGCCAGGGGGTTTGCAAAGGCCCAGAGGCAGGGGTCAGTCTGCTGGAGGGCGTTGCTCTCTTCTGCCTGGTTGTGCTTTTGTTTTGCGGAAGGGTGGCCTTCTCCCAGAAGATAAGGGCCATGACGACGTCATCGTGGCCTCACCCATGGGGTAACACTGAGCTGGGTGCCCCACTGGGCATTTCTGTGAATGGGTGGAGCGGAAGAAAGCAAGTGGTCCAGTCAGTGGCATGCACTGAGGTCCTTGTGTGGAGAGCCCAGGAAGAGGGATGAGGAAGGAGGGGACACACATGTCACCACATGGCAGGCAAGTGCCAGGCCCTCTCGGTACCGTTTCCTACCGAGTGGAATTTCATTTAATCTCACCAACGCTGCAGCACAGGGGATTCTTTCGCAGCTGGGTTCCAAAGCCTAAGGCCCTCTCCCCACTCCCACTTGGCATCCCTCCTCTGCCCCCTTCCCACGTTTACCAAGCTTCGTGTGTGCTGGGCATAGGGCCTGGAGCCTGTGGGTTCTCCAGGCTAGGTCGTGCCACAGCACCTCATGGTTCTTGCCTGGCCCAGAGCCCCAGCACTGAGCTTGCAGCTGGGGTGCCAGCCCCTGCACTGTGCCTGGGTGACCAGCCAAGCACACTCCCCATCCTGGCTGAGGTTGCTTTTTCTGAAAAGCAGGAGTGTGTGAGACCGCTCCTTGCCCTGGCTATGTGCAGCTGTGGCTGGGCTGCCAATGCCATGAGGCTCTGCCATGCAACATGGAGGGGGCCTACAGGTCCCAGGAACATGGATCATGGCTGGGTCTGGCCAGGGTCCTGGGCAGAGAGCATCCTACCCACCCTGACACAGTGGGCCCTTGGGGATGTGTGTCTAGGTGTGTCTCCCTGGCTTCCCTCCCCTTTGTTCCTGTGAGCCTTGGGGCAGGCCCAAGGCCATGTCCGTGACTCCAAGGCCCAGCAGGGAGGAGGCACCTGATAAGCATGGGTGCCTGGGTCTGCCTGCCTGTGGGATGGCTGGGGACCTCTGGGCTCTAATCAGAGGTTGCAGCAAGCCGAGATCACGCCACTGCACTCCAGCCTAGGCAACAGAGCAAGACCCCCTTTCAAAAAAAAAAAAAAAAAAAGAAGCCCGTTCTTGCCCTGCCCCTGCCAGCCCCTTGTGTCTTCCTTGAGCCAGATCTTCTCAGCCAGGGGAAGGGAGTGTCACCGGCAGTTTGGTTGCCAGAGCTGCTGGCCCAAGCTCGTGCTGCGTTGCCCACTGCTCAGATCCAAATTCCACCCACCATAGCAACCGCTGCTGTGGGAAGGTTACCCTCAGGTGCTCCTGCTTCCTGAGCCACCCCAGTACTTGAGGTTGTCACTGGATGGGGAGTGGGCACGTGAGCACGCCCCTTCCATGGGGCCCAGGCCTCACTCCTGCCCCACCGAGGTGGGAGGAAGGGAGGCTCCTCCGGACTCAGGAGGAGGGGCCAGTGTTGTCTTAGCACCTCTCCCACGTAGGTGTGGTTCAGGCCCAGGCAGGGTTTGGGGTGAGCTGACTGTTGGCTGGGATGTGGGGGTAGATTGGAATAGTCTTGATAGCCCCCAAAGTCCCTGGGTGGTCTTGGTGTGATGAGGGGCAGGCCCTGGGGCCTGTGGGTTTGGGGCAGGGCAGGGGCTGGGCACCCTCAGGGCTGCAGGCTGTGATTTTGGAGCCTCCCTCCAAGCCCCTGCCGGGAGCTCCTCAGCCCAAGGTCTGGGTTGAGCCGCCAGGTCACCAGGGAGGGAGCCCTGGGAACCAAGCAGGTGTCTGCCACCTCTCCTATGCCCAGTAACAACAGGCCATATCTTCCTGTGACCAATTGAGAAGGAGATAATGGCCCGGTGGGGGGGTCCCAGAAGCCCCTGAAGCTGAGGAGGCGGGGCTCAAGTGTGGGGTTCCCTCCACACCAGTTGACTGGGGTTACCCAGCGGAGCCGATGGGGCTCTGGGTGGCTGTGGTGTGCACCTGGGCCCCTGGGGGATGTTTCCGCCTCTGCAGACTGGGGGATGGAGGGTCTGGCCGCTTGCAGCACAGAGCAGGTCCTGCAAGGTCTGAGCCAGGAGCCACGCACGGTGCCCGCCCTGGTGCCCAATGCAGGACAGTGATGCTGATATATGACCTGATTTTCCAGTGGGGGAGGGGCTACCCAGCAGGTGTCTCCAGGAGGGAGAGCAAGTACGGGCAGAGCACTCTGCTCCTGTGGAGGATGGCTGGGCAGGTGCCCAGGCATCCACCCCTGCTGAGCCACACGCCGGCCCGGCTGGTCACGGGCTGTCCACTCTCAGTGACATGGGTTTGTAGGAACAGATGCTATGTTCTTGGAGTGACCAGGTGCCAGCTGGTGTCCCTAGGGCCTGTGTCCCTGGAGACTGGATCTCCCTGGCTGACCTTGAGTCTGGTGGCATTTTTCACATCTGACCTTTCAGAGTTTCCCTCCTGGCCTTGGGTCCCAGGAGGCCAGGGCCGCCATGGCCATGTGGCCTGTCGGGAGGCCTGGGGGCTCGTGGCAGCAGGCACCCCCCATGCCTCGAGGGTGGAGCTTTGGCTCTCAGTGGGTTGTGGATTCTGCCGAAGGGAGCAGGGGAATCCTCCCTCCCCTGCAAATACAGCCCTGGCTTGGGGGAAATGAGGGAGGCAGGGGAACTGTCCAGTTGCTGGGCCCAGGCTTGTCGTGGGCACAGGCAAATGGCCACATTGTGATGGTCCTTTGTGATGGCAGCCACAGCAAACGATCATGTGGGAAACCCTAGGGGTCTTAAAACAACAGAAATTTGTTCTCTCACATTTTTGGAGGCCAGAAGTTCAAAGTCAAGGTGTCAGTAGGGCCAGTTCCTTCTGGAGGCTCTCGGGAGAACCCCTTTGTATTTGGCTGTTCTCGCATTGCTGTAAAGAAATACGTAAGACCGAATAATTTATAAGCAAAAGAGGTTTAATTGGCTCACAGTTTTGCAGGCTCTCCAGGAAGCATGGCAGCACTTGCTCAGCTTCTGGGGCGGCCTCAGGACACGTACAATCATGGTGGAAGGCGAAGGGGAAGCAGGAGAAAGGGGGGGTGCAGTGGGAGGGGTACCACACACTTTAAACAATCAGATCACAGAGGAACTGTATCACAAGAACAGCAGTAGGGGGAGTGGCACTGAACCATCAGAAACTATCCCCTGATCCAGTCACCTCCCTCCAGGCGCCACCTCCTGCACTGGGGATACATTTAACATGAGATTTGGGTGGGGACTCAGATTCATACCACATCACCCTCCTTGCCTCGTCCAGCTGCTGATGACTCCTGGTGTTCCTTGGCTTGTGGCCCCACCTCTCCCATCTCTGCCTTTGTTTCCACCCGGCCTCCTCTGTTTTCATGTGCCCTTTTCTGTCTCTTATAAGGACATCAGTCATTGGATTTATTTATTTATTTTTAATTATTATTATTATTTTTTGAGACAGAATCTTGCTCTATCACCCAGGCTAGAGTGCAGTGGCTCAATCTTGGCTCCCTGCAACTTCCACCTCCTGGGTTCAAGCGATTCTTCTGCTTCAGTCTCCTGAGTAGCTGGGATTACAGGTGCCTGCCACCATGCCCAGCTAATTTTTGTATTTTCAGTAGAGACGGGGTTTCACCATGTTGGCCAGGCTGGTCTGGAACTCCTGACCTCATGTGCAGTCATTGGATTTAGGGCCACCTTAATGCAGTGTAGTCTCCTCTGGGCCTTACCTTGACTACACATGCAAAGACCTTATTTCCAAATATAAGGCCTGAGAGGGCCTGGCACTTGCCTGCCATGCAGTGACATGCGTGTCCCCTCCTTCCTCATCCCTCTTCCTGGTTCTGGGCGGACATTAATTTGGAAGGACACTACTTGGCCCACTACGGTAGGTGACAGGGAGGTGGAGTGACTCGTCTGCTGTTGGGCAGATGCTGAAGACCAGTGGCTTTCACAAGTCTGAGTTCTCTGCCTTCTTTCCACACTGGGAATCTCATGGTTTTGGGGAGACCCTGAGAAACTGGAGGTTTGCCCAGGGTTCCAGAATTGACTTACATAGACAGCTGAAGTGGACCTGGTTGATTTTTTTGCCCTTCTAAGATTAAACTGCACATATACTTTCTTCCGTGATATTTTATCCTTTCAGATATTTTACATTATGTTTGGAAGGGCATGGACTAAAATGGTGATTGTTTCTGTTTTCTCTGAGACAGACTTACTCTGTGGCCCAGGTTGGAGTGCAGTGGCACGACCTTGGCTTACTGCAACCTCTGCCTCCTGGGTTCAAGCAATCCCCGTGCCTCAGCTCTTGAGTAGCTGGGATTACAGGCGTGCGCTACCACACCTGACTAAGTTTTGTATTTTTAATAGAGACAGGATTTCACCACGTTGACCAGGATGGCCTCAAACTCCTGACCTCAAGTGATCTGCCCACCTCAGCCTCCCAAAGTGCTGGGATTATAGGCGTGAACACTGTTCCTGGCCCTTCTTTCTTAAGTGGATCTTTCTTAAGCATTGGCGATGGGAAACATGGTTCTCGGCTAGTCATTGGAGAGAATGTCTCACCCTCCCCCTGGACTTCAGGAGTCCTCATTTGGAGAGGGAATTAGGAAAGGCTGCCTGGGGTGCATTCTGTTGGAGGCATCTCTGAGGAACACCATTGGGGTAGGCGTGTGTGAGCCACCTGTACGCTGGGCATTCCTTCTCTGAGCCATTGTCTCCTTCCAGCCTGGCTTTACCTCTGCTGGGCCCACAAGTGACTTGGTGAAGAGCCAGACACAGCCTCTGCCTTGGGCCTGGCAGATGTTTAAAGATGGGCCCTAGATGGCCCCCTTGTTTCCAGATGGGGAAATGGCACAGACAGGGAGATGGGTGAGCCCACCTGTCTAGGGTCACAGAGTGAGCCAGGCAGTGGCTGAGGAGTTCCCTCAGGTGCCTTTGTCTCTTCCTGCAGCCCAGAACAGCCTGGGCTGTACCTGGTAGACGATCTTTGAGACCACGTGTGCTGGCCTGGTGAATGAGAGCCTGAGCCTTGGGGAAGGGCTTTGGGTTCAAATCCCGGCTACAGTGCTTTCTGCTTTGTGATCTTAGGTGAGTCTCTTCATCTCTGCAAGCCTCAGTTTCCCCACTTTCAACAGGAATAATTGCATTTTTCTCTGACGGTTACTGTGAGGATCTGAGAAGGTAACAGAGGTAAAGTGCTTAGTATAACACCTCCCACATGGTTCTATAAATGGAGGTGAAGGTTTTTCTTTCCTTTGAAATACGTTCAAACTTAGAGAAAAGTGGCAAGAATGTACAGAAGGTGCTGATATAGCATTCATTTCGATTTGCCAACTTATTTGGCCTCATTGCTTATCATTCTCTGGGCCTTTTTTTTTCTGAACTATTTTAGAGAAGTTAGAGTTAACACACCCCTTTTACACGAAACACCTTGGTACAGATTTCTTAAGAAAATGACTTGGGCTGGGCACGGGGGCTCACGCCTGTAATCTGAGAACTTTGGGAGGCCTAGGTGGGCGGATTGGTTGAGGCCAGGAGTTTGAGATCAGCCTCGGCAACATAGTGAGACCCTGTTGCTACAAAAAAGTAAAAATAAAAATTAGCTGGGTGTTGACGTATGTCAGTGGTTCCAGCTCTTGCGTGAAAGGCTGAGGTGGGAGGATTGCGTGAGCCTGGGAGTTCAAGGTTTCGAGGGAGCCATGATCATACTGCTGCACTCCAGCCTGGGCAACAGTGTGAGACCCTGTCTCAAAAAAAAAGTGAGAACTTTCATGTAACATAGTGATAGCGCAGTGATCATATCAGAACTTGTAACATTGATAGTATTAATACTTGTCTCAATATGATGCTCTAGAGCAATTTTTTTTAAGAGACAGGGTCTCATTCTATGGTTCAGGCTGGAGTGCAGTGGTGTGATCGTAGTTCACTGCAACCTCACCAGGGCTCAAGCAATCCTCCCACCTCAGCCTCCCAAGTAGCTGGGACTACAGGCACACACCACCATGCCCGGCTAATTTTAAAAATGTTCTGTAGAGATGGGACGTTGCTCTGTTGCCCAGGCTGGTCTTGAACTCCTGGGCTCAAGTGATCCTTACTCCCTGGCGTCTCAGTGCTGGGTGGGCCACTGCACCTGGCCTAAGTGACTATTTTCTAATGCAGGATCACATGTGGTCCATTCTCTGTTTAGCTTTCCTTTATTTGAAACTGCGTCTCAATCTTTCTTTGATGTTGATGTTTTTCCAACGGCACTGATGGTACAGACTGGATTTTTGGTAGAAGATCAGTCGATCGGGCTGTCTGATGTTTCTGTGTCATTAGGTTCAGGCTGTGCGTCTTGGGTGAGAATGGCCCACAAGGCACGTGTGTCTGATCAGGAGCATCTGAGGTGTGTGTCTTAGGGTGTAAACTTGATCACTCAGGTAGGGAGGGTCCCCCATTGTAAGCTGAGCGTTCACATCTCTGTAAATTATAACTGGTTTGCCGGAGGCCCTTGGAGACCTGCAGATGTCTTGATCTCTATCAGACAGACGCGCGCTTGTCTCAGCCTCTGCTGATTAGCTGTCTGGTGGCGGCGACGCTGATTTTCTAACCTCGCCCGTCCTTCCACCTTCTTCCACCCTTAATACTTGGCCTTCTCCTGAGAGGGCAGCTTGTCTTCTCCCTCAGTGGCCTGTGTATGGATGCTTTTTTATCAGTGTGGACTCAAGGATTTTTATTTCATCCAACAGGGCTGTAATCCCTGGCTCTTATTATCATTATTGCCACTTGGCCTGGGAGAAAAACTGGCTGCGTGCTGGGGAGGAAAAGAGATTTGAAGGCCACAGTGTGTGTCCTCGTAGGATGGCCGTGGGCGGGGCCAAGGTACCTGCCGTCACCCTGGCCATGCCACTCACTTGACCTGTAACCTTGGACAAGCCAGCAGACACCCTAGAGTCCTAAGGTCGCCCTCCTGGTAGGACAGGTAGGGACAGGCTGACCTTTAAGGCCCACTTGCCCCATCCCATGAGGCTCTAAGGTCCCGTGCCATCCTTCCTGCTGAGACCAGGAGTTGGCAGTGGGGCGGTTCTCAGCAGCTGGGCTGTCACCTCTCACCTGTGGCTGTGATTACACAGAGGGAGGCTCCCCAGCACCCTGCCCTGCCCGCTTCACTTCCAGCAAGGCCCATCCTCTGCGGGACTGAGGCCTGTTTGTTCTCATTAGTAACCAAACATTGACCTCATCCTGGCACTGGCTCTCCCCTGACCTTCAAGTCTGTTCTTGCTTGTATCTTTCTTAAAGAAATACAGTCTTGTGGGCAGGCACCAAACCTGAGGCCTCCATGGGCCTGTGTCCATCTCTGCCCACCTGTGCCAGAAGGGCTCTTGGAAGCTCTCGACTCTCTTATTGTACAGAGAGGCGTTACAGGGCCCAGAGAGGGAAAGAAACCTGCTCAGAGTCACACAGCAAGGAGATGGTGGGACCAGGGGTCGTGGACTCTACTCCCCTTGCTGTGGGTGCCCCTTGCCCCTTTTATGAGGACGAGCTTCGCGGCGGGACCTCAGCCATGCCCGTTTGCTTCTCCAAGAGCCCAGTTAGGTGTTGGTCCTGCAGAAAGGCTGGAGCAACCCGAGAAGGGGAGCTTGGGCCTGCGTAGGGACCAGGTCAGACCTGGGCCAGCGGGCGGTTGCTTCCCATTGGCCAGGGTCCTCGTTTGACAGCAAGGCTAATGGTTCTTTCCGTCCCCTGCTCAAGCAGGCAGCATGCGGTGATGTGTGGGGTGCCAGCACGCGGTAACCCCCTGCCTGCCTGCCATGGCGCTGGGGCTGCAGATCACGCCGTGCCAGATGCAGCCCTGCAGGAGCCTGCAGAGGGGCATGCACACTCCAGTGCCAGGCCTTTCTGCTGTGCCAGGTGGGCACACTGAGGCGAAGGCCTTGCCTGCCATGGTGGCCAAGGCTGGGCGGGGTTGTATCTCCTGAGACGCGACGGACTTGGTTAGAAGTGCCCTGGAGGAGCTTGTGTATTGGGATGGTCACAGTCCTCTTCAGTTACTGGAGCTGAGGGTACAGGCTGAGGGCATGGGGCGAGGGGACTGAAGCTGGAGTGGGTGGCTCTGGAGAATTCAGGCAGGAAAGCAGTGTAGACAGATTCACGGAGCAGGCAGAGCTGACCACACTGGGTGGTGGGGAGAGGATCTGCAGCAGCTCTGACAGCAAGACACAGTCCTGTTCCTCCTGCCACCTGCACTTTCCCGGAGTGCAGCATTGGTGGCGTCCTGGGATGGGAGAGGCAGGACCCTGGTTCCTCTGACCCCCAAGTTTGAGCCCATCTCTGGAGGTCATGGGCAGAGGGTACTGTCCCCAGCATAGCCCAGGGGAACTGTTCTTGTGGATGGACCCTCCCTCAGCCCCGGGTCCTTGCCCTCTCCCCGCCCTCAGGTGATCAGCCCAGCCCTGGGCTTCTGTGAGGGGCTTCCCATCTGTGCCCTTGGGGGCTCGGCATGCAGTCATTGAACAGCCTCCTTCACAGAGGCGGTGCCAAGGCTGAGGGATGACATGAATGCAAGAGCCACAGAGGGAATTAGTGGCCCGTGTGGGATTCAAACCCAGAGTTTGTGCTTGTGAAGACTTTGGAGGGGCCTGCAAGAAGGTTGTGACATTCCTTTCCCCGTGTCCTGAGCTACAGTGGTCAGGCCTGGATGTTCTGGAATCCTTCCAGCATCCTCTCAGCGGCCCAGTGAGGGGGCCTCATCCTTCCCATTTACAGATGAGAATATGAGTGGTTCAGAGATGGTCAGTCACTGGTGCATAGTCACACAGCTGTGGTGTCAGACAAGTGTTTCTGTGATTACAGAGAGGCCCAGCTGACCCCAGGCCTCTTCTACCTTCTGTCTGGCTCTGCCAGGGGAGCCTCTGGTCCTTGTCCCATGGAGGGCCACACCCCCAGGCCAGTGGCCTGGTAACCAAGTTCCTGGCCTGTCAGTCCTATTTTAGGCCATCCAGTGATGTCATAGTGCCAAGAGCCATACAGGAAGCACAAGTTTTCCAAGCCTTGCCCAAGGCGAGCAGATGACCCTTGAGCCCTGGAAGCTTGTGGCCCCCTTGCGGAAAGAACCTTCGGTCCAAAGGGCGATGATTCCAGCTGCATTTACTGGGTAAAAGGCAGCCTGGACTATGGGTTGTTGGCAGCTGAGCCATGACCCGGTGACAGGACAGGGAGGGCCTCGTTGGCTTGGCAACCCCTCCTGCACCTCAGACACCAACAGCGCCATCAGTGCCAGCACCTGCAACTAGCCGAGCCTCTCCAGAAGGGGGCTGCCAGGGGCATGGCCTTCCCTTTGGGGGTCTGGAGAGCCTGACCTAGTCCCACTGGACTGAGGGGACACTGAGGCTTGGGCAGCGACACTCCTGCCCAACACATGCAGCCAGCCCAGACCTTAGTTTGTCACTATGTCACACCCAGTTCAGGGTTCCGGTACTTCATGCTCTACAAAACCTCCACTTTAGAGAAGAGGCCGTGTGCTGTGTGAATGATACCACATTGGCTTCAGGTCACTTTGCAGTGTGAATGCCCACATTGGGTAGCGCTGACAGTGATGTGCTGGCCTTTGCTGGATTGGTGATGGAGGCTGGTGCCAGTGGCTTGGTCGAGCTGGACCTGGGTGAGCAGTCATGCAGGGGAGGAGGAATGTGGCCTGGGCACCCTAGACCTGGCATGGTACCGCTGTCCCCACGGTCAGCTGGTGCTGGTATCTCAGCTCAGAGGGCAGCTTGCAGGCCTCAGCTTGCTCTTCCTTCCCATCAAGGCTGGACAGTCAGAGTGTGAGCAGTGGGGGGACAGGGCAGTTTTTGTGAAACATCTGCCAAGTCCTGGCCCTGTGCCAGGGCCTCCAGAGCTGATCCTTTCCTAGTCTGCCCTACAGACTCCCAAGGTTGGGTTTTTATCTCATTTTTAAGTGAAATTGAGGCTCCGAGTGGCTAAGCAAGTAACCTAAAGTTACACAGCCATGACTTTTAGTTTTTGTGTTGGTTTCCTATGGCTGCTGTCACGCGTGACTACAACCTTGGTGGCCTAAGCAACACAAATTTATTCTCTTACAGTGCTGAAGGTCAGAAGTGCCAAAATCGAAGTGTCAGCAGGGCTGTGTTCCCTTCCAGAGGCCAGAGGGGAGAGCCCACTTTCCTGCCTTTCCAGCTTCTCCCCTTCCCCATCTTCACAGCTAGCACACTCACCTGCACACTTACCTGCTCATTCACCTGCTTATCTGCACACTCACCTGATTGCTCACCTTACACTCACCTGCTCATTCACCTGCTCATCTGCATACTCACCTGTACACTCACCTGTTCATTCATCTGCTTATCTGCACACTCACCTGATTGCTTACCTTCACGCTCACCTGCCCATTCACCTGCTCATCTGCACACTCACCTGCTTATCTGCACACTCACCTTCATGCTTACCTGCTCATTCACCTGCTCATCTGCAACACCTGCACACTCACCTGCTCATTCACCTGCTCATCTGCACACTCACCTGCTTATCTGCACACTCACCTTCATGCTCACCTGCTCATTCATCTGCTCATCTGCAACACCTGCACACTCACCTGCTCATTCACCTGCTTGTCTGCACATTCACCTGCACACTCACCTGCTCATTCACCTGCACACTCACCTGCTCA
>NW_022436960.1:3885240-4049531 GCF_009761245.1 Sapajus apella
ACACTCACCTGCTCATTCACCTGCTCACCTGCACACTCACCTGCTCACTCACCTGCTCATTCATCTGCTCATTCACCTGCTCATCTGCACACTGGCTATCCCACCATGGCCACATTTCCCTCTGAGCTCAGTGGGGAAAGGCTCTCTGTTTTTAAACATTCATGCAGTTAGACTGGGCCCACCTGGATAATCCAGACTGCTCTCCTCATTTTGAGTTCCCATAACCTTAATCTCATCTGCAAAGTCCTTTTTGCCAGGTCAGGTACCATTCACAGATCCTGGGAATTAGGGTTGGGACATGTTTGAGGGGTGGCTATTCTGCCGACTGTGGTTCACAAGCCCAGGCTGAGAACTTTATCCAGAACAAAGCCCTTGTGTTGTCATTTGGGGAAGCTGAGGCCCAGTGTGGCATGGAGGGTGCTGCCAGGGCTGGGACTCCTGACCCAGTTTCTTCCACAATGCTACACTGCCTCTTCTGAACAGAAGTCGCAGCGGCCCACAGCTTGTGTTGTTTGCATTGCTCAGCACCAATTATCTCCTCTTGCAACATGCCCTGTGCATGAAAGGAGCTGGTCCTTCTCCACGGCTGGAAGAATGCGTCCTCCCCAGGACCTCTGGGAGGATGGCACCATTAAGCCAGGCTTGTTGATGATCATTTTGGTCAACAATCACCCTGCTGTTAGTTTTATGTGAAACACGGGAAGCTCAATTTGCTGTCCTCAAACTGAGTCTATCTCGCTTCTAACCGGGCGTGTCCACAGTGCTCTGCCTAATTTTGGGGACGCTGTCTAGTGGGAGACGCAGTCTCGTTCCTGTCCTGCCTTCTGAGTCCTGAGTTGTCTGGGCCTCCTGCCCTCATTTCTCTGGGGCCTGGGAAAGGGAAGGGGCTTGTCCGAGGTCACAGAGCAGGTTGGGGCAAAGAGGGGGGCCTACTCTGGCCGCTGTGTGCTGGTAGGTGGCTTCCTACCGCTAGGCGACTTCCTGCTTTCCAGCCAGACCCTGTGAACCCCTCATCTCCCCGGGGCTCTCAACGGCTGGGAGGTCACTGTTGGGGATGTTTGCAGGGTTTCCATATGCAGCCCGGGAATGGGGACCTGGGGAGGGGACAGTAGGACATCAGGAGTTTCCAGCATCTTTTCTAGAATGGCTGTTGTGCCGCCCAGACTTTCTTCCTTTAACTTGCTTCTTATTAAGAAATACATAAAAAGCAATAAGCTCGGAGAATAATGAGACCAAGATTACTCCACAGCCCGCCTTTATCACATTGTCAGCAATAAAGCATTTTAGCTTCAGATCTTTGCCTTTTAAGAAATCAAGCTTGGCAGGTGGAGCGGAGGCACCCCATGTGTCATCCTCCTCCCTCCCCCACTTTTCCCAGAGAGTGCTGCGGCCCAGAAGCTGGAGCTCAGCATTCTCGTGCAGTTTTTAAAAATTTCTCCTGCCTGGCAAGCCTCTAACAATGTGAGGATGCTTTGCAGGTTTTCAGACTTTATAGAAATGGCATCGCACTGCATGTCCCTTGGTGACTTGCTCCCCATCCTCAATGTTTTTGAGATGTATTCCTGTGGATAGGTGTGACTGTATTTGGTTCATCTTTTTGTTTTGTTTTCGTTTTGTTTTTTTGCTTTTACTTTTTAGAGATGGTCTTTTTAGATTGCTCAGGCTGGACTCAAAGTCCTGGGCTCCAGCATGCCTCCCGCCTCAGCCTCCCGAGTAGCTAAGACCACAGGGGTGTGCCTGTCTGCCTGGCTCTAGTTTGCTCATGTTTATCTTGCTACAGTATTTCATTGTTGGGTCAAACCACAGTTTATCTGGTCTCCTGGGGAGGACATTTGGGTGGTTTACAGTTTTTCACTAGTACGGCTGGTGTTGGCAGACATGGTCTTGTGCCTGTCTCGTTGGGCACTTGTGCTGGACTTTCTCAAGGGTGTGAGCACCTTCAGCTGTAGGAAACCACGCCAGGCTGCGGTTTCCACTGCGCCGATGATCAGCGTCCCCCGTGCGGCCCTTCTCACGTGTGCGCCGTGACACAGCATGACCACTTTTTACTCTCTGCCAATCCAGTGGCCTCATTGTTGGAACTGCTGTTTCCTTGATTACACTTGTGGCTGGGCGTCTCCTCACACTTCCTGGCCACCCAGGCTTCATCTTTTGTGGCTCACCTCTTCCTAGACCTCCGCCCCTTCTCATGGATTTCCTTATTGATGTTAGGGATTCCGTGTCTAATCCTTTGTCTTGGAGGGGACTGACTCATAGCTTCTCCCAGGTGGCAGCCTGCCACCCAACTCTGCCACCTATCTGCTGTCTGGCAGGGTTTGTGATACTCACATAGTTGGGTTTGACATTCTTTCTGTTCATGGTTTGCTCTTTTGGTTCCTTGATTAAGAAATCCTTTTCTGCCGGGCGCTGTGGCTCACGCCTGTAATCCCAGCACTTTGGGAGGCCGAGGCGGGTGGATCACGAGGTCAAGAGATCGAGACCATTCTGGTCAACATGGTGAAACCCCGTCTCTATTAAAAATACAAAAAATTAGCTGGGCATGCTGGCGCATGCCTGTAATCCCAGCTGCTCAGGAGGCTGAGGCAGAAGAATTGCCTGAACCCAGGAGGTGGAGGTTGCGGTGAGCCGAGATCGCGCCATTGCACTCCAGCCTGGGTAACAAGAGCAAAACTCCGTCTCAAAAAAAAAAAAAAAAAAAAGAAATCCTTTTCTACTTGAAAGCTCAAGTTTTTATTTTTATACATTCTCTGTGTTTTAAAATAATAGCTTTATGGAGATAGAATTCACAAACTAAACGTGTTACATGTATATGTGTGTGTATACACCTGTTGCACTTTCCATCTCTGCACGTGGCTGAGATGTCCCACCCCTTCCATGCCTCCCCACTGTTCTTACCAACTCTGCTGAAAAGGGGTTCTGGGGCGGAACTGTGGGTGGAGGGCGTCATCCTGGCCCCCAGCTCCTCCTACAGAGCCTGGCACTTGGTGGAGATTTGGTTGACAAGTAGTGATGAAAGCAACCCCCATGCACTTTCTCCTGAAGCCAGCAAAGGTCTCCCCTTTAAGTTACTGAGAGGCTTGGCTCCTGCGTTCTGGGGCTTGGTAAAGATTGTTTATTCTCCCTTCCCTGCAGACTTCGGTGTGTGTATATACATAGACACACACATATATATATGAAAGTATGCAGTCCCGTGGTTTTTCTTTCTTTTTTTTTTTTTTTTTTGGAAACAGAGTCTTGCTCTGTCACCCAGGCTGGAGTGCAATGGCGTGATCTCAGCTCACTGCAACCTCTGCCTCCTGAGTTCAAGCAATTCTCCTGCTTCAGCCTCCCAGGTAGCTGGGACTACAGGCGCAAGCCACCATGCCTGGCTAATTTTTGTATTTGTAGTAGAGACAGGGTTTTGCCATATTGGCCAGTCTGGTCTCGAACTCCTGACCTCAGATCCGCCTGCCTCGGCCTCCCAAAGTGCTGGGATTACAGGCATGAGCCACTGCGCCTGACCAATCCAGTGGTTTTCAGTATAGTCACAGAGTCACACACTCATCACCACTCTAATTCCAGATCATTTTAGTCACCACAGAAAGGAACCCCGTTTCCATTACTAGTCACCCCTTGTCCCCTCCTTGCCTGTACCAGCCCCTGGAAACCACTCATCCACTTTTTCCCTTGTGAATCCACCTATTCTGGGCATTTCATATAAATAGAAACATACGACATGTGATCCTTGGTGTCTCACATCTTTCCTGTAGTATAAGAAAAGTTTGCCATTTTTATTATTTTATTATTTTTCATTTTTAGAGTTGGGAGCTTGCTAACGTCGCCCAGGCTGAGGTGCAGTGGCTATTCACAGGCGTGATCACCGCACACCACAGCTTAGAACTCCTAGCTTCAAGTGATCTTCCCATCTCAGCCTCCTGAGTAGCTGAGACTGCAAGCATGTACCACCATCCCTGACCTCAGAAGAGCCCAAGTTTAAAATAAAAAAAAAAAAAAACAATTGCAATGAGGTCTCGCTATATTGCTGAGGCTGGTCTTGAACTCTTGGGCTCAAGCGATCCTCCCACATTGGCCTCCCGAAGTGCTGGGATTACAGGCCTGAGCCACTGTGCCTGTTCAAAATAGTTTTTCACATACAACTCTCTGACCTACCTGGAACGGCTTTCTGTATGTGGTGTGAGGCTGAGATGGAGTTTTACTGTTTTTTGAGTAGACAGCTGGTTGTGGCTGCAGCCCCATTCACGAAGCACTCTGTTCTTTCCCTGCCATCACCCTGGCCACACACCAGGGTGTGGGTCTTTTCTGGGCTCTACCTTGCCCTTCCACGTGGCTGTGTTATCTTCCCCGTAGAGTCTGGTGCACATAGGGCTGTCTTCTCTGAACTCTCATGCCCTAGGAATCCTGCCACCTGGCTGGTGAGGATTGATTCTTGTTTTCATTGCCTCAGTGCAAGTCAGTCCAGATGTGTTGCTGCTGCCAGATGGAACCGCCCAGAGCCCCCTCCTTCTCTCGCTGCAGGGCCTTGGATTCCCACTGCTGCTGCTCGCTGCAGATGAAGTTCCTTCCCCCTGGCCGCTCTCCCAGTGCTGGCTGTGGTGACCCAGCTACGCCTGGATTTCCCTGTTTCCTCTGCTGCCTCCACCTGCTGCATCTCCCATCTCTGCGCGTGGCTGAGATGTCCCACCTCTTCCATGCCTCCCCACTGTTCTTACCAACTCTGCTGAAAGGGGGTTCTGGGGCAGAACTGTAGGTAAAGGGTGTCATTCTGCCCCCCCCCCACCCCCAGCTCCTCCTATAGAGCCTGGCACTTGGTGGAGATTTGGTTGACAAGTAGTGATAAAAGCAACCCCCATGCACTTTCTCCTGAAGCCAGCAAAGGTCTCCCCTTTAAGTTACTGAGAGGCTTGGCTCCTGCGTTCTGGGGCTTGGTAAAGACTGTTTATTCTCCCCTCCCTGCAGACTTCGGTCCTGCGCGATTAGTTGCATCATAATCCCTCTAGCTTTTGTTGCATTTGCTCGGAGCTCAGCTCCACTAATGAATAGTGAGGGGCAGGAGTGTGCAGGGTCCCTCGGAGTTGGAGGCCAGGAGCTAAACGACTGTAACAGTGACCACAGAGCTGCGTGTTAGAATCACCCACAGGCTGTTTAAAATGCAGAGTGATGCCCAGGTCCCTCCTCTAGAGAGTCCAGTTCAGTTAGTTTCAGGGGAAGAGATCAGATTTTAAAAGCTCCCCAGGGGGCCAGGAAGGTGTACCTTTCAGTCTGGTGCTGGGAGCCGCAGGCTGAATGTGATGTGGCCGCTGTGTGGTGAGATGTCTCTCCCAGTCAGGACTCACTGATCTCTGCACGCAGTCCAGATCTATCACCGATTCCCAACCTTAACAGTGAAATTGGGGTTGGTTGGGGGGTGTGATGGGCATTAACAGTGCCGACACCTGGGCTATCCCCAGGACACGCACAGGTTGATTCCCAGATGCACGCAGACGTTGAAGGCACAGGGAAGGAATTCTTGTCTCCTTGTTCCCATAGTTGAAGCAATTACACTGTTTTCATTTGGCTTGTCAGGCTTCCCCAGCAGTGGATGGAGAACACTGGGGACTCCCAGGCAGATCCAAAGTAGGGCATGTTCTAGATGAGGGGAGTCGGAGCCGGCCTTCCCATTCAGCAGCTCCCTCCAGATTTCAGTGCCCTTGGGAAGCCTTGTGGCTTTTCCTGGAATTAAATACTGGGTGCCCAGTGGCCCCTGAAGCTAGGGAGAGGCAGGCAGTTGATGTGTGGGAGTCCCCAGCCAGAGCAGAGCAGCCCACGAGGGGACAGATGGCACTGAGAGGACAGACGTGCACTCATCAGGGAAGGCTGACCGGCCAGCACCAAGAGATTTCATTCTCATTAGGGCAGCCGTCTGTTTTCTGCTTCTCCAGCTACTTTTTCCCCCGTAGACACTGGGAAGGGTGTCCTCGGCAGGTGTGGTTTCTAATCTGGCTGTGGGAGTGTGAGGTGGACAGGGTGGGGCTCCGGTCATGGCAGCTCTGTTTTTGCACACATCTGCGAGCTGGGACTTTAGGTTCCCATGACCCTGCGTCTCCAGGTGTGGAGGTGGATCTCAGGAGGGGCTGGTGCCAGCCTGTGGGCCACGTGTGACCTGGCGAGCCTCAGAAGCTGTGGGGTCTTTGGCTCACACTGAAAACCTCACTCACATCAAGTCTTTTCACATCTGGGGCTGGGGGCTTATCTGGTGCCCTTGGAGGGGTGGTTGCGGGGGAGAGATGGGTCAAGGGTAATGGAGTTCAGAGTGACGTTTCCTGGAACCTGGGACCTAAAAGCCACCTTATGTCGTGAAGAGAATTTCTGCTCTGGGAGAGGAGGGGAGTCAGGCAGTCTCCCAAAACCTATCCCCTGCCTTGGTGGGTTGTCTGGAAGAGACCTTGGTGTGGGAGCGCACACACATACACACACACACACACACACACACCCTTACATCCTTCATATTTTAGTCCTGGATTTTGTTTGTTTGTTTGTTTGTTTGTTTTTGAGATGGAATTTCACTTTTGTTGCCCAGGCTGGAGTGCAAGGGCGTGCGTGATCTCGGCTCACTACAACCTCCACCTCCTGGGTTCAAGCGATTCTCCTGCCTCAGCCTCCCGAGTAGCTGGGATTACAGGGATGTGCCACTATACCCGGCTAATTTTGTATTTTTAGTAGAGATGGGGTTTCTCCATGTTGGTCAGGCTGGTCTTGAACTCCCGACCTCAGGTGATCCTTCTGCCTCGGCCTCCCAAAGTGCTGGGATTACAGGCATGAGCCACTGTGCCCGGCCAGCTCTGTTTTTGTAAGTTCTGTGACTGAGTGGTTATGAAGCCCCTCAGAACCTCGACCTCTTTGTGGGGGGAGTAGGTGAAAGTTGCTGTGCCTCCTTGCCAGGCAAAGCTTAGCAGGAGCAGCCCTGATAACCATGGTGGTGATAGCTTGGGAGGCCCAGGGCCAGTGCACCGGAATCCCAGGGCTGCTGTGGACGCTGCGAGTGAGATGGAAAGAGCCTTGGCTGTAGACAGACCCAGCTTCAAATCCCAGCCCTGCAAGGTTCCCACTAGGTGGCCCTGGCCTTGCTGCCTGACATCGCTGAGTCTCAGGCACCTTGTCAGTGACACAGCAGTGGCAGTAGCAGGATGTCCCTCATCAGCTTGGTGTGATGAGGTTGTGCATACTCAGTGTTTGCTGGCATATGGTGGATACTCAGCAAAATGCATGGGTGCGAATGGGGAAGATGGTTCTCTTCTTTATGCCCCATGTGAATGGGAGAACTCTTTCCCATGCCTGGGGCACTGGAAGGCATCGCTGAGCTTGCAGCCAGCTGCCTCCACCTGCAACACCCTGCATGCCCATTTGTGGGCTCTGGGCACTGAGGCTCGCCTGGCTCCACCCAGCCACCACCAAAAGGTATCCTCACAGGAACCCGATGCCCCTTGCCAGCCCTCTTGCCTTCATCCATAAATAATGCCCGTTTCACATTCAGCCTGCCCCTCCCAGAGCTCTGATGCCTTCCATGAGTTGATATCAGCTGTGATTGGCACAGCCACTGAGGCTCAGGGGTGCAGCACGGGTGCACCTGGACCTGTCGTGGCTCCACCTTCCTGCCTCTGCTCAGGCTGTGCCCTCAGCTCAGATGTGCCTTTCGTTTCCCCCATCCTCACAATTGTCTGTCAGAGTCCTGCTTGCTCTTCAGTCCTCACCTTGAGTGTCACCTCCTTCAGGAAGGACACCCTGATTTCTCCAGGTCAGCACACCCCTGCTCTCTGCCCCTCTCCTCTGGGCTGCACCTCCTTACTCCACTCTTTGCCTTGTAGTAGATGTGGTTATTCTTGCAGCTCCTTCATTAGGCCGAGGGTCCCTCAGAGGAAGGGATGTGCCTTGACCAATAATACACGGCCCCACTCCACCCCCCACCCCTGCTGGTCCTGTGGGCCTCTGGCTTTGTGACCTTGGGCAGACTCACCCACTCTGAGAATTCCTTTTTTTCTTTGTTCTGCTTGACCAGTTCCCGTGGGGACTTCTGGCACTGGGGTAGGTAAGCAGCTTCCTGTGCCAAACTGGGCACCTTCATTGTTCCGGAGGCTTCTGCTCCAACAGAAACTATTTGGCCCCTGCTTTCTCTCCCCCTGTGATGTGGAACTCACCACCCCACTGGTAGCCTGGACTGTCATGAAATCGATAACTCCTTTTGGTCTCAGATGAGAGGATTCTCTCTGCTCTACAAGAATTCCCTTCCTTTGGCAATGCTTTGGAATGCTGGGATCCAGGGAGCAGGCAGGCCTGGGGTTTCAGTATCTCCCAAGTCCCTCGAGAAGATGGGGCCATCCCAGGTTCTGCTGGCTCAGCTCACAAAGCTCTTTGGTGAACCAACACGAGCAGAGCGCCCCAAGCCTTGCGGGGAGAAACCCAGGAGTGCTCATGCATCAGAGGTGCAGGGCGGCCGGGAACCTGCGGCTGTGGGACCTGCTGGGCCTGGCACGCGGTCAGTGGCTACCTCGGGATGAAGCAGTGGCCGAGGGCTAGTGCCTGTGGGTGGGAGAGGGTGCTGCAGGACGAGTGGCCAGTGTGGCCTTTCTGTTGCCTCCAGCCCAGCATGGGTGGTGCTGAGCCGGAGGTTGGGGAGGACTGCCTTGGAAGAGGAGGCCAGCTGCTACCCGGAGCCTCTGGGCTGCCACTCCCTGGGTCTGTGGCTGCCACGTTGCCTCCCTGACCCTTGGTTTCTTCATCTGTAAACTGGGGCCTGGTCACCTGCCTCACAGTGAGCAATACCGGGCACTAATGGGTATAAGGCACACTCTTGCTGCTCAGTAGATGCGTGTGGTCATGGATGTGTTTTCCTGGAGTCTGCATCTCCGTCCGCGTCCCTGGTGCTTGGAGCTCCCCACAGTTGATGGTACCAAGAGCATTGGCTTAAGACCTGGAGCCCGGTTCTCCCTGGCCCTGCCCTGCCTGCATTACTTGGTGCACCTTTGCACCTTGTTTCTGCACTTTGTGGGAGGACGTTTGTTTAATGAGGCCCTTCCACCCCATGGAGCCACCAGCCCTGAGGCTGCAGCTGACCCCTGTTGATGAAGTGGAAGGAGAAGGGGATTTAATCAGCCCAGCGGCTGCGCCACATAGCAGAAATGTCACCCGTCTTGTGTAGGCCCCATGGAGCTGCTGGGCATGAGCCCCGATGGAGGCCTGCAGCTCAGAGTGGCCCGGTCTCCTGCTCATGACCTGCCACAAGTCTGCCTGTATCCAGACCTTGCAGAAAGTGACCAGGGCTGGGAAGCCATGCTGTAGGGCCTTGTGCAGGGGGAGGGGCTGGAAGGGAGGCAGGGCAGGTGGGGACCTGGGGAGGGTGCGCAGCAGTTGGAGAGTCAGGCTCTGTGTGTCACCACGTGTCACCATGTGTCCCTGTGTGTCACTGCAGCTCCCTCAACCCCAGCCCCCACTTTCTCCTATGGAGAGAGGATAAACCATATTTTCTCCTGAGTGGCCGCAGACACTGCTGATGCCCAGCCCTGATCCCTGAAGCACTTCCTGCTTTGAGCCCATGGCTGTATCGCCTGCCAGCACCTGCAGCTCTGCCCGGGAGCCCTTGCTGTCCATTTTCCCCTTGGGCAGTGCCAGGGTACTAATACCCCCCAGCGAGCCGTTGGACAGGTGGGGTGACTCTGAGCCCTAGAGCTCACCGGCAGGATGGAATCCCCTTCCACTGGCTTCTTTCCTTCCCTGCCTCCCTTCTTCACCCCTCTACCTGGGCTTCCTGGGGTTGCCTCCCACATAAGCCATGTGAAGTTGATTCCTCATCTTGAGTCTGCACCCAACCTGAGATATAAGATCATGGGGAGGCGTGTGTGAGACAGGAGCGTCAGGCGCTGCAGTCAGATGCAAGGAGCGCGTGCCCAGAGCCCCAGACGCTCTGCCCCCGGCGGCCTCAGCAGCTCCTTGTCTGGGGTTCCCCGGCTTGGGGTGTTCAGTGCTGTGTCACATGCATGGCTGTGCCCTCCTGAGGAGCTCATCACACGCAGCTACTCCTGCTGGTGGGAGCTGGTGGGCGCTGGTGGGATGGGGCCGGGGAGGCAGCTAAGAACAGGTCCCTCCAGGGACTGATCTGACCCACCCAGCAGGGTGAGTTCCTGTTAGGGCTGCAGATTTTTTCTGGGGGCTGACTGTGTGCCAAGTGCTGAGCGAGGAAAGGAAGGTTGCGGAGGTGATGGGATGTGGCTCCTGACTCCTAGTTCTTACTGTCTGGACGCAGCAAAGTCTGGAGGGAAGGTGAAGTGACATCATCTTGCTAGGGTGAAAACCAGGCCAGGAGGGGCAATACTACCTACCCCCTGCCTCACAGCTTCCCAGAAGGCCAGTTAGCCTTGGACCCAGTGGCAGGACCCAGCGCAGGGTGGGGAGGGCTTGGCCGACCTGCAGGCTATGACTCCCACCTCTGTGCTGCACGGCTTCCCCCTCCCCCTCCTCATGGGAGCAAGGGATCCATGGAGAGGGCGGGGTGAGGGCTCAGGTCTGGCTCCTGGACACAACAACATTGTAGGGAGACACCCTCCTTCCTGGTTGGCAGTTGGATCAGGAATCCCCCAGAATTGGTTCAATAGCCCCCAGATGGGTTAGGGGACCCCTTGGCCAGGACAGCCCAGGGTCACCTCCCTCATTTTGCCTGCAGGCAGCCAAGCTGGGAAATGAAGTCCCCTCCCCTGTGGCTCCAGCACTCATTACTGTAAACCCTGGGATTAATTTAATTACACGCTCATCTCCTAGAGGTTGGGGCTTGCAGGCGCCCAGCGGGATCAAGAATTTTGAGGCTGCTGGGAAGGATGGTCCTCCCGGGAGCTGGCCCTTCCGGGGGTCTCCTGCCCTCCAGCCCTCGCCTGGGAGGGTCCTGATCACTCTTGTTCTTCCTGTCTGTAGGGTGCCTACTCCTGACCCAGGGGTGACTGATGCTGGTTTGCTGGCTCCTGGCAGCCTGGAGAGCCAGCCTAGGGAGCTGAGTGCGGGGAGAGGGTCGGGGTGGTGGGTTTAAAGCGTCAGTTGCTTCAGTGGGTGGCCATGCATGTAATGTGAAGGTGCAAGAGTTTAATCCGTTGTCCTTTTTTTTTTTGGACAGAGTCTTGCTCTGTTTCGCAGGCTAGAGTACAGTGGTGCGATCTCAGCTCACTGCAACCTCCACCTCCTGGGTTCAAGCAATTCTCCTGCCTCAGCCTCCCGAGTAGCTGGGATCACAGGTGCCCATTACCACACCTGGATGATTTTTATATTTTTAGTAGAGACAGGGTTTCACCATGTTGGCCAGGCTGGTTTGAACGCCTGACCTTAGGTGATCTGCCCGCCTTGGCCTCCCAAAGTGCTGAGATTACAGGCGTGAGCCACTGCGCCCCCCGCATCCTTTTTTTCTGAAAGGTGGATTTCAGAACTAGATTAGAAGTACGTTATTTGAAAATTAATGAGAAATGATGTGAACAAATAAAAACCCACTGGTTCCCTCATCTGGGCCACCCACAGTCAGCATTCCTGTGGACTTTCTTCCTGAATTCGTGTCAGTGCGTCGGTATTTTTAATCGTCCCAGACGTTGCACGTGTCATTCTGTGTCCAGTTCTTTCTGCTGGCATTTTAAGTGTTCTCCATATTGTTTAGGAGAGAGACTCTTTCTAAACATTTTAATGATGATAGGGCGGAGCCCTCAGCTGTAGTTGGACAAATAGTTATTTCCAGTTTTGGCCATGCTAACAGTCTGCTTTCTTCATCATTAGAATTAATTCTTTTTTTTTTTTTTTTTTTGAGATGGAGTCTCGATCTGTCGCCCAAGCTGGGGTGCAATGGCGGGGTCTTGGCTCACTGCAAACTCCGCCTCCCAGGTTCAAACAATTCTCCTGCTTCAGCCTCCTAAATAGATGGGCTTACAGGTGCCTGCCACCATGCTCAGCTAATTTTACATTTTTAGTAGAGATGGGGTTTCACCATGTTGGCCAGGCTGGTCTCGAACTCCTGACCTTAGGTGATCTGCGCACCTGAGCCTGCCAAGGTGCTGGGATTACAGGTGTGAGCCACCATGCCCAGCCTAGAATTAATTCTTTAGAATAGATTCCGTTGGAATTACTTGATGGTCTAAAATATTTTTAAGGCTGTTAGATTGTTATTTTGAAATTTAAAGAAAAACCCAACAAATGCTGATAGTCTGCAGTGTGTTTTGTTCTGCGTAGCTGCTTGGGGTTTGGGGTGAACCTGAACAGATGGGTTTGTCAGGGGCAGCTCCTTGGTCTGGGGCTATGGGTGTGGCCTCCTGTCTGTGCCTACAGGTGGCCCTAATGGGGAGGATGGTGGCCTGTGGGCCCTGAGGTGAGGTGCTGGCTATAGGCCTGTGGGGCATTGCTGTGACTGTGGGATGGCCTGTCAGCGTCCCTTCTCCTGATGCCACGTGCTAGCCTGATCAGTGTCTTTAACCCTTCCTGGGAGGTACCCCGGTTGTGTCTGAGGGGGCGGACTGCTCAGACAGGAGCAGGGGCACCCAGCGAGGGTGCGCAGTCTGATGGGACAGCTGTGGACCCGGGTTTCAGCCTCCTCCTCTGATTGTGGGTGAACCGAGAGGCAAGCGCTGGGAGCCCTTGCTCACCCTGTGGGAACCGGAAGAGCGGGGCAGGTGGGCTGAAAGTGTACCCACCTCCTGTATGGGTCTGGGGCAGTGAAGCTCAGAGAACACGTTAGTGCCCATCTTGGGCTGTTGGTCACACACAGTGGCTGGGTCCTCCTCCTCCCATGGGGTGCTGTGGCGGGCAGCGGCCCTGCGTCTGTGCCCGTGCCTGAGGACTGGCTGCAGAGAGCCTTGAGGACAGCGGCGTGACTGGAACAGCGTCTTCTTTCTGAGTCTCTGCCAGCTTCTCTCCAAGGCTGGGGCTGTCAGCTCTGCCCGGGGCAGCCAGAAACACGCTGTGTGTGGTCAAAGGGGCTAGAGCCTGACCCGTGGGGTAGGCGTGGGTGGTGGGGAGGGGCTGGAAGGCTCACTGCTGGTGGTGGGGACACTTTGTTCCCTGTGGCCTCTGCATCTGAAAATGAGAACGGAGGCCTCTTGTCCTTTGCAAGGCACCAGATGCAGCGGGTACCATGTGTCCCACATGGCACGTGGGTACCCCCCCCCGACTCCACCCAGGGGAGACCACACATGGGTCTGCAGTCACTGAGCGTTCTGTTCCTAGCTCTGGCAGGTGAGGGAGCTGGAGGTGTCGCTGCCATTTCCTTGGTCACTGCTTCTCAGCTGCTGTTCCAGGGAGCCCTCCCGTGAGTGGGGGACAGGACATGAAGGTTTGGGGAGCCCGTCTCCCGTGCTCAGAGGGACCAGCACACGAGGCGTCTTCCCATCACACCTCTTTGCTTGGGGTGGGGATGGGAACTGCTCGTCAGGGTTGATAGAATGATGAGTAAACTGAGGCCAGGGAGGGCAGGACCAGGGCTGGTGAGGTGTGAGGCCCTGAGGTCACCTGAGGGGGAGTGGCCTGCCTGGCAGGGTGGGGAGGCTGGGCCTGGCTGGGGAGCCGCCCTGCCCTTCTCGCCTCCTAGAAGGCCCCACATTCCTGGGAGGTGACTGGGCTGGAGGAGGAGGGGAGGCTGGTTCTCGCTGTTCCCCAGCAGTGAGTGCGGCTGGCCAGGGCTCCAGTACCTGCTCCTGCCCGTGGCTGGGCCAGTGGCTCTGCTAGGCTCTGGGCCCGGTCCAGGGCTGAGTAGGGGGCTCCCGAGCATCCTGTTATTGGCATGCTGGGGCAGACAGACGTTTCGTTGGTCCTGTGGTTGGCACAGTGGTCCTGGCTTGTCCCCGGCAGCACCCAAGCCCTTGCCCGCCCAGGCATGCTAACAGCCTGCAGAGTCCATCCCTGGCCCTGAGGTCATGGGGGAGAGGGCTGGCTGTGTGTGGTCAAAGGGGCTGATGTCTCTGCTTCTGCGATTGAGGGTCAGCGGCATGAACCTGGGAAGAGCCTGTGTTCTGTTGTGGGGTGGGCCAGTGGGTGGACAGCCGTTGGGGTAGATGGGGTCTGGACTTGCATCTGGGCCAGGTGCTCTCTGGTGAGAGGTGTTAATAGCCCATCCCTTACCAGGTGGCTTCATTACTCACAGGGGTGCTTGGGACAGGCCTTGCTGCCCACTTGCCTCTGCCTCCCAAACCTGCTATTGCTGGGTGGTCCCCCGGCCCCCCATGTTCTGGGTCCCGATCCTGCCTCCCCTCCCTTCCCCCAGCCCTCTTCCCTGAGGGTTTGCCCTGGGCATCCTGGTGGCTGAGCCGACTCCCAGCCTGGTGGGGAGGCAGGACCAGGGGTATGGGATGGCTGGGCGTGGGCACAGGATTTTTTCCAGTTTTCCTGGGTGATAGAAAGCAGGGTCAGTGTGGTGAGGGTGGTGATTTTCACCCTGCAGCCGTGGTCTGCACGGATGGGCCTCGATAGGCCTGAGTTCAGAACCTGGGGACATGTGACCGGGGGAGGAGAGGTCCACGAGGTGTCTTTTTGGGGCACCCGACTGTCCTGTGGGGAAGGTGGCCGCTCACCTGTGGCACATGCTACGGGTACACTTTGCTTGTGAGGAGCTCCTGGGCAATCAGGCCAGGTGGACTGAAGGATCCCGATGCTGACTGTAGCCCCCAAGTTCAGGAGCCTGTTTCCCCACTGCAGGGGAGGGGGCTCCCCGACCCTGACCCTGGGGTGGGCTGCGGCCTGGCTCTGCTTATGAGAGCTCCATTTGAGCCTGCAGCCTCTTGGAAGCTGAAGGAATTGCTCCAGGGCAGGCTGGCGAGGCCACCCCCTCACCTTTCTATGGGTCCTGAAGGTTCTGACAATGGCTGAGAGGCCCCTGGCAAGGGTGGCGGGTGGACCCTGCAAGGCTGGCCTGTGTGTGTTGTGTGTTGGTGTCTGATGCTCCATGGTAGGGCCGGGTATGAGGTGGTGATTTGGCTGCAGGCTGTGCTGTTTCCCCAGGGCGGGCGAGGGCAGTCAGGGCTGGGGTCTCACCTGGCTGAGGGGTGGGACTCCTCAGACCAAACCTTCCAGCCCAGCCGTGGGGCCAGTCAGGGTGGTGCACTGGGGTGGAGTCTGCTGGAGGCTGATGTTCCCCTTCCTCTCATGTCTTTCCAGATCCCTCGTCCACCTACATCAGGCAACTGGAGACCAAAGTCAGGCTGCTGGAGGGTGACAAGCTCCTCGCACAGGTAGGCCAGCTGTGGGTGGCGCTGCCCTGAGGACCGTGTCCCAGGCCACCCCTCCAGCTCACCCGGGGCACCGTTCCCCTTGGGACCCATGCCCTCCCTGTCACCTCCTGGAAGGTGGGGTCAGGAACCTATCCCTGGCTCCCATGCCTCTGGGCTGCCCTCCCTCCAGCCCTCCAGGCTGACCACCCAGTATGTGAACTCCCCGGGGGCTGCCTGGGGCCTGAGAGGGTGGACAACACCTGGCTGGTGAAGAAATGGGCTGCTTCACTCCTCTGGCAGACAGGCAGATCCAGGCAGGAGATAGGCAGGCTCACACAGAAGCCTCCCCGCCTTTGCCATGCTGGATTCACTGGCTGTTCCTCCCTGGGCTGGGGTCCCCTGCTCCCTCCTGGGCCTGGCCCTGCCCATAGACAGATGAGGCTGCTACCCCTGAGCAGAGTCTAGCAGCAGGGGCACAGCAGGGAGGGGTTGGCTGCAGGGGGAGGTGGTGTTGGGTGAGGGGCTCTGCCTCTTGAGTGTGGCTGGAGCGTGGAGGGGACCTGTGACTGCCGGGATAAGGGCTTGCCCTGCTGCAGGTGGGGCAGGCATGGGGGCTGCTCAGAGGAGGCTGTGGGCAGCCATGCTTGGGTGTTGGGGTCTAGCTGGCTTGGCAACCCCTCAAGCCGCTCAGCTTTCAACCCCTCGGGCCCATCCCTGGCTTCATCCCAGTCCCCCTCTCCCTGCTCTCCCCACTGGGCTGTGGGCGGCCGGGCTGGGATACCCAAAGTGTTTCTCTGGGAACCAACCCCAGGGATGGCTCCGCTGCCTGGTCCCGTTGCTAGGTGACCAAGCCAGGCTTGGTGCTGACTGCCCAGCTCGGGAATTCCACGGCACCTTCTCTGCCCACTGGGCAGCTGCTGGGAGGCTTACGGCCCCAGCAGGGAGCACGGCTCCCGCAGAGGTCATCCCCACACCTCATCCCTGCGCGGGCCATGTGGGGTAGGTTCCCAGGGCCTGGTGGGACTCAGGAGACTACACGTCCTCATCTGGCTTCTCCCCAACTCTCCTCCACCCCCACCCCCACCCCCACCATACATGCTCAGGCGCATAGCCAGGCTCTGAATTGCAAGGCTGGCTTTTGTCATTTCATGCCTTGCTGTCAGGTGCTCTAAGGCGAAGGGCTTTGGCCACAGGCTGTGCTGGCTTCACAGAACTGGTGGGGGCAGGAGGGTCTGGGGTCTCACCTGTGTGTGGAGCGGGGCTCCCTAGACGTGAACCTTCCATGTGGGCCTGGTGGGGCCGTGGCGGTTACTAAGGAGGGTGTGTGGGGTGGGCTGCAGGAGCGGCAGGCAGAAGTGACAGCAGGGGAAGGTCGTGGCTCAGGGACCTTTGCTTTGGAGAGCATCCCACGAAGTGTGTAGGCGAGGGAGTCCTGCCTCCCGGTGCTGGCAGGTGGCCTCTGCTCTGCAGAACGAGGGCCAGGACCATGCTCGGGTGGCCGAAGCTCGGGCCTCCACCATAGCTATGTCTACTTGCCCTGAGCCTACCTGTGCACAGGTGGAGAGCTTCAGCCTTGAGCCCCAGCACTGAGGGGCTGGATCTGCCCAGGACCCCCTCCCTCCCAGGCCTGCTCCGACCTGCTCCCTCGGGGTAGCAGCAGGGCTCTGTTCACATCCTCATCCCTGAGCCTGGCCTGCAGGGTACCGACATGAGACCCTGATGGCTGGGGAGCTGCTGGCCCTTGCCTGGACACAGGCTTGCTGGCTGCAGGCGGTTGGACAGGGTTTTAAGGACAGAAATCTGCTTTTGCCTGCTTGTTGCTATATAAAACCATGGTGCGGAACTCAGAGATCGTCCAGTGCAGAGGAGTTCAGGTGTTTCATTTCTTTAGCAGAAATTTGCTTTCTCCCCAGATGAAACCCAGCGCGGCCGTGCTGCTGGAGTGGTGGCTGAAGGAGCCTGTGTCTCTGTGTGGTGTGGAGGGAGGGCACTCAGGGCCCATCCCAACCTTCTTCCTCAGCATGGCCTCTGCAGCAGGCAGAGGTCTTGCCCCCGGGCTCCCAGCAGTTGGTGTCAGGGCACACCCAGCACCCTGAAAGGGGCAGCTGTGTGCTGCGGGGGGCCTCGGGCCCTGGTGCTGCGTGGTCTCCTACCCCTGTTCCCACGCTGCAGTGGAGGGCCCTGAGCCTCACAACAAAAGCCCCAGGAGCTGGTGGCATCCCCAGAGCCCGTGGCATCAGCAGAACCAGAGGAGCCATGGCCAGGCACGGTGGCTCACATCTGTAATCCCAGCACTTTGTGGGGCTGAGGTGGGCGGATCACTTGAGGTCAGGAGTTTGAGACCAGCCTGGGCCGCACAGTGAAGCCTGTCTCTACTAAAACACAAAAATTAGCCTGGGATGGTGGCACGTGCCTGTAATCCCAGCTACTTGGGAGGCTGAGGCAGGAGAATCGCTTGAACCCAGGAGGCGGAGTTACAGCGAGCCGAGATTGTGCCACTGCATTCCAGCCTGGGTGACAGCAAGACTCCACCTCAAAAAAAAAAAAAGAAAAAGAAGAAGAACCAGAGGAATCGGGATCTTGGGCAGGGCTCCTGCTGGCCGTGGAGGAGGGCAGTGCTGCTCTGAGCCAAGCAGGAGAGAGAGACAGAAAGACCGGGTGAAGGCGGGGCCCCGGCTCTAGGCAGCAGTGGGTCCCAAGCCCACCTTTGGATTGGGATTCCTGAGGTAGCTTCAATGACACCAGCTTTATGTGGATCCTTAAGCCACTCTCTCTCCCAGGCCTCTGTTTGCTCATCTGAGAAGTGGGCACTCATTCATTCAGTGCGTAACTGACAACCTACTAGGTATGTGGCTCTGGGGATGCAGGGCTGGTCAGGGAGAGGCCTGCCGTCAGGGAGCTGCCAGTCTCATCCTTGTTCCTGCCTGACCAACACCTTGCCCAGCCCGCAGGACCCACATGCACAGAGAGGCCCCTGGAGGATAGGGGAGGTGAGAAGAGCTCGTGGCAGGGCACTGCTGATGAGGAGACTGGTGGCCCCATGCTCAGGGAGGCACCAGGACGATGGGGTTGACTTAGTCTCCTTCCTCCTGGCCTCCTGTCTGCCACCCTCCCTGACCACCCACAGGTGGCCTGGTGCTTGCTCTGATCTCTCGGTCCCCGGGCTGTGCACCTTTGCTGATAGGGTGTCCAGACCCACCCTCGTGGACCGTGGCCCCTACCCCTGTTGGACTGTCACCTTCTCCAGGACAGGGCTGCAGGATCTGAGTGTCACATCCGTGTCTCCAGTGCTCAGCATGGCGGAACTGGGTGGATGTGCCTTGGGAAGGCTGTTCTTACTCAGAATGAGGAAGGCCCGCTTAACCAAGGGAGGGCTTCAGCAGGTAGGGAGGGTGTCATCTTTGGAGAGAAGCAAGAGATGGCTGGGTGACCATGTTTGGGAATCTTGAAGAAAGAGATTGCAGCCTTGAATGAGATGCTGTCCTCAGCCTCATGGACTCTGGCTTGTGAGAGTCTGTGATTCTGGCATTTAAATCTTGTTAGGGAAATCAAGTTGTACAGAAACCCCCACCTCTGCGCAAAGCAGGGACTCTTCCTGTCGCTGAAAAGCAGGAGAGAGGAATGCTCTTCTCTGGAATATCATAAGGTGACGTGGCTTTGGGGTTTGGGTGGAAGGGTAGGGAGCCTCTCCGGATTCCTACTCCCCATGGTCCCACCTCTCCCCCCATGGCCTCTGTTTAACTCCAAAATAGCTTTAATTAACAATGTGCCAGCATGTTCACAGACTCAATTACTATATTGCTGTTCATATTTTCTTTCTCATGTTGGCTTTAAAATTTCATCAACACAGCTGCTTTCTCCGTGATGATTCATCTCAAGACTCCATGCGCGTTATTATTTTTCCTGTGGATTCTCTGTGCCCAGCCAGGCTGGGCTGGGGGCGGCTGTAATTGACACTGGGGCTTCTTGTTAACTCCCCTGCTGGGCTGATAAATGCAGCCTCCATTGTGTGCCAAAAAGCAAGCTTTACAAAAGAGCAAGGCGCGCTCCTAATGTTCTCTCTCCCTAGGCCAGAGGACTGGCTTGGGGCACAAGGCTGGGGTGCAACGCTGGGTCTCGGCTGGTGAATGAAAGGCCCCCGCCCACCCTCCTTCTCTTCACCCCTGTGCCCACCTCTCCCCTGGTCTGCCATGTACCTCAGGGCTGCTGAAAGTGACCCAGAATTCACAGCAGGCACAGATGGGGAAACTGAGATCTGGATGGAGGTGGATTTCCTGATGTGGATGTTGTATTCATCTGCTAGGGCTGCCATAACAGAGTTGCACAGACTGGGGGCCGTAAACCACAGAAATTGCTTTCCTCACAGTCCTGGAGGCTGGAAGTCTGAGATCAAGGCATAGGCAGGGCTGGCTCCTTCTGAGGCCTCTCTCCTCGGCTTGTAGACAGGCTCTTCTCCTGTAAACTCCAATACCCCTGCCCCAGCACTCACCTGCTATGTGGCTTCAGGTGAAATCCTCTATCTCCCGACGCCTCGGTGTCCTCACCTGGGAGACTGGGTGATGGTGATGCCAGCACAGTGCGATGTGGCCCCTGGGAAGCACCCCAGGTGGTCCTAAGGGCCTTGGAGCTTTTGAGGTCTGGCTGACCATGTGCCCTCTGCTGCCGATTGGGCCTGGCCCATCCCCGAGGGAACCAGTGCTCTTTGTTCTTTGAGTTCTGAGCCCACTGAGGCTGGGGGAAAGGGGATTGATCTGCCACTGTCTGAACCCATGGCTAATAATTCAGTTCTGTTTCCTGTGTCCCGAGGAGGACGGGCCGTCCTGAGCCTGGGTTCCTCCAGAGATGCTGCTCATGGTGGCCCATGTGGGTATTTCTGTCGGTCAGTGTTTCCATGCCTTGGTAGCATGCTCCACGCACTTCCCTGCTCTGCGTGTTTGGCATCTGGGGTTGGCCGCCTTACCCCTGTCACCTTTGTCATGGGCAGTGCAGTCTCTGGGTCTCTGGAGGATTTTAAGTGCTTCCTTAGTTGAACCTCAGAGTCAGTCCAGCCTCTCCCTCACCCAGGGAGGAAACCCCCTCTTTCCAGCCTTCCAGCCGATGAACAGATGGTCAGTCTCACAACATGGGCAGAATGGAGATGGGAAATTCCACCTCTGTGCCTAGCGCCAGCAGTGTAAGGAGTGTCTACCGTGAGCCAGACACTGGGGGAGAGTCACCAGGGCTGACAGGCCACGCGCAAGACTCTAGTGCCAGAGGGCCTGGTTCAGGTCTCACTGGTGCCACTTGGCAGCTGAGTGGCACTGGACAGGTCACTTAACTTCTCTACACCTCAGTTTCCCCCTCTGCAAAATGGGGACACTAATGGTGTCTGCCACATACATTGTTTAGAGGATGAAAAGGCAAACTGTGGAAAGTATCCGGAGTCGGAGTGGCCAGCGGTAAGGGTGGCGGGTTAACCACTGTGATCTTGCCTGTCCCCTGTGGGCCAGCCATAGCCTCCAGCCCCCTCCGCCTGACGCCAGCTTATGTGCAAACAGACAGAGGCCTGGAAAGTTGAGGAGCTGCTCTGGCTTACTCAGCCAAGGTGGGATTTGGGGTTTGCAAATCCTCACCCCTCGGCCGGGCACAGCGGCTCCCGCCTGTAATCCTAGCACTTTGGGAGGACCGCAGGGCTGCTGAATTTGTATTCGTGGGTGGATCACCTGAGGTCTGGAGTTCCAGACCAGCCTGGCCAACATGGTAAAACCTTGTCTCTATTAAAAAATTTAAAAAAATTAGCTGGGCGTGGTGGCTGGCACCTGTAATCCCAGCTACTTGGGAGGCTGAGGCATGAGAATGGCTTTAACCCAGGAGGCAGGGGTTGCAGTGAGCTGAGATTGCGCCACTGCACACCAGCCTGGGAGACAGAGTGAGACTCCGTCTCAAAAAATACCAAAAAACCAAAACTGTACGCCTCAAAGCCTCCCACAGGTCTGTCCCTCACTAGGACAAGTAATGGGCCTGCAGAGGGACCTGGACAGGAGGGCGGCCAGGCCCTGGTCTGCGTGTTACCTCGTCAGTCACAGGCCACATGGCCCTGAGTGGTGTATACACCCAAGTTTGAAAAATGGGCTTTAGGGTGTGAAGTTACATGGGACTAGGAGTAGCAGTGCCAGCCGTGGGTAAGTGACATCGGCCACACACGGCACAGCTTTCATCTCCACCGCCTGATCTGAGCACAGACTGGGAAGACGTCTCTGGACCCCAAACTGAAGCAGTAGCCCCTTTGTTCTTTTTTATTTTCTTTCTTTTCCCCCATCAACTTTCATTTTAAGTTCCGTAGTACGTGTGCACGACATGCAGGTTTGTTCCGCAAGTACACGCGTGCCATGGTTTTGCTGCCCCGATCAACCTATCACGTAGGTATTAAGCCCAGCATGCATGAGCTATTCTTCCTGATGCTCTCCCTCCCCTCACCCCCAACACACCCCAGCGTGTGTTGTCCCCCGCCCCCACAAATTAATTCTCTCAAAATTAAAAGAAAAAAAAGGCCGGGCACAATGGCTCACTCCTGTAATCCCAGCACTTTGGGAGGCCAAGCTGAGCAGATCACCTGAGGTTGGGAGTTTGAGTCCAGCCTGACCTTCATGGAGAAACCTCATCTCTACTAAAAATACAAAATTAGCCAGGCGTGGTGGCAGGCGCCTGTAATCCCAGCTACTTGGGAGACTGAGGCACGAGAATTGCTTGAACCTGGGAGGCGGAGCTTGTGGTGAGCCAGATCTTGCCACTGTACTCCAGCCTGGGCGACAAGAACCATACTCCATGTCCAAAAAAAAAAAAAAACCCAGCCACACAAACAAAACAACAATTAAAGAAAAAAAGAAAGTCAGTCCAGTTGGTGTGACTATGTAGCTCTTGTGAGCAACCTTGCAGAGGCCACAGCAGGGGCCAGATAGGGCGTGCATCCTCCACCTGGCCTCTCTGAGCTGCGGGGATCTTGGGGTGCTTCTAGGCCAGGGCATCCCATCCCAGGGCCTCTCGCAGGGTTGCTTTTCCCTGGGAGGGTAGCAGGGTACATGGGGTGGCTCCACCCTGGTGTGAGCATTGGGGTGGGCTATGGGGTGGGGTGCTCCTAAGAATGCAGTGCCAGGTGCACGGCTGCTGCCCAGTGAGTCCTTGGCGAATCTGGAGTTTCTGAAGACACGGAGCTCCTGGGAGTTGCCTCGGCGAGTCTCAACCCTGGCCTTTGATGTGGGAAACCACTCTGGCTCTGCTGGTGTCCTGCTGGCTCTGGGCTGATAGCTGTCCAGGGAGGGCACTGGACAGAGTGATGGGCATGGTTGGCATTTGCTGCCTGACACTGTTCTCCTTCCTTCCAGCTGCCCCGCCCCTATGGCCGCCCGAGAAGCTGGCTTCAGGTAGAGCTGCCTGGAGGGAGGGGTGTTTGCAGTGGTGTTTGTGGGGGCCTGGAGGCTGCTTTGAGTGCTGTGTGCTGCTGTGTGCTCTGTCCCCCACTCCCCAGCACCCCTGTTCTTTCCTGGGAGCACTTCCTTCCCAGGCTGCGCTGGCCCTACCGTTGGAGTCTTCTTGGGATCTGCCCTCTCTCTGAGCTGGCATTACTGGCAAAACTTCCAGCTTTGCAAAATAATAGCAGGAGAGTCATGAGCGACCACCTCCCCAGGGCTCCCCATCGTGCAGGCCCCTCTCACTCACCTTGCCAGGTGCCCAGGGGCCCTCCCACCTCTGGAGGGTAGCTGGTGCTCATCCCCACTTTGAAGTGAGACACCTGCAGTGCGTGGAGGGCGGAGAGGCTTGCCAAGGCTACGTGAGTTAGCGGTGGAGATGAGGCCAGGGCCCACATGCCCACCCAACTGTGGCTTCCAGCGGGAAGCTGCCCAGGTCCTTGAGAAGGTCTCCGGGGCTGCTGAGCCGGGTGGGTGCTGGGCTGAGGGTTCTGCATGGGTTGCACATTCCCAAGGGCCAGCAAGAGTCACCATGCCAGGCTCCCTGGGCTAAGCCAGATCCCTGCTGGACAGGGCCTGGGGCAGGGGAGCTGCTGGGTGAACTTAGCCCCCACCTGTGCCCAGCTCCGAGCCCTGGGAAGCCAGGTCCTTCAAGCACCAGCCACTCTTCTGCCAGCTCTCAGGCCACCCACGTGGTCTCATCTCTGTCCCCTTCTCCCAGTCCTGAGACTGCCTGCCCCAGAATACCTGTGCTGCATGACCCTCCTAGGGGCTCTTCCACCCCATGCCCAAACTGACACTAAAAGTGTCTGTAGACACTGTGAGCTGTCCTCTGGGGGCAGAGTCACCTCCATTTGAGAACCAGCGACCAACTGTGTGCCAGCCCTGGGCTTGGGCTGGGAGGTGAACTACACCTGTCCAGCCACACAGATGGTAAACCGACAGCATTCCACAGCGCCAAGTTCCACCCCTTTCTGCAGCCGCCCGCAGGCGTGACTGACTGGCATGTGGACACGAACCTCCTGCCTGCCCTCATAGGAACAACTCTGGTGCAGTTCCCCATGGGGTCAGGTTGAGGCCTGTCTTCTGCAGAGGCCGCTGCGCTGCACAGTCCTGACCCCTGCCCTATCCTGCCCGCCCTGTCCCCTGCCCTATCCTGCCTGTTCTGTCCCCTGGCCTCGTGCCCACCCTGTCCCTTGCCCTATTGTGCCCGCCCCCACAGCATCTTTCACTTTCCCTGCGCTCTCCCTCCGAGGATGAATGACAGCTGAGATCTCAATGGGCTTTAGTCAGGAGCAGGACAGTGGAGCCCAGGCCAGGCTGTGGTCCCAGCTGCCCCTGGAACTGCTGGGGTCCCTGGTGGGAGAATGGTCTTTCCAAGTCACGCATGGGAGCCTCTGCTTCCAGGTGGGTCACCCAGCCCAGCCAGCTCAGGGTGTGCCATCCTCCAGCACTTCCTGGCTGGCATTGCAGCCTGACAGGGTGCTCAGGCCCTGGGTTTATTATTCAGCACCCGGACCATGGATTACATGTCACCGACCGACCTTGGGAGCTCCCACAGTGCTTCCTCTTCATGGAGGGAGGTTGCCAGGTCTTGGGGATGGGGTGGTCACTGAGCCCTGGCCTTGCCCCTGGGTCTTACCTCTCGCATCTGTAGCCCCTGGGATGATGGCTCATCTGTGGGAGTGGGATCGGCGGGAAATGCGAACTGTGCTCTCTCCAGCTCCCTGTCCTCCAGCCTGGCCCCTGTCCCAGCCTGGGGACTGCAGGGTGATCACAGGGTCCTGGAGACCATCTCAACACACATTCAGGGCAGAGGCGCTGTTAGTGTCTGCAGGAGCCACATGGGCCTGGGTGCATGTGGCTTTTTCCTGCCCAGGTTCCCATCGCTCTGAGGGTGGACCTAGGCTCCTCCCTGCAGATGGCACCTTCCAGCTCTTCAGCTGCGGTAAAACTGGCCTCTGTGACAGACCTCCTGGAGCCCCCATCGGCCAGAAGCAGGAGGGCACCTGACCCAGGAGAGTCGGGGCTGAGGGAGGCCTGTGCTGGCCTCCTCTTCCTGAGCCCTGCAGTGTCTCCTAAGTCACACACAGTCATTGGCGTGACCTACATTTGGGATGGGGGTAGGGATCTGATTGCATTGCTGTTCGTGGTGGTTCTGGCCCAGGCTGCACCTGGCTGCCCAGTTGAGCCAAGCTGTGCTGTGCCACATGGTGCCAAGGGCCCATGCTCACCAGTCAGGCATCCTGGAGGGCACTGAGGAAGGGAGAACCTCTCAGGTGCCCAGTGCCCTGTTAGGTGCCCACCCATCCTGTACTGAGCGCTAAGAGACTGGTTCAGAACCGTGCCAGATGGTCCCTCCAAGGAGACTCCTTCCTTGGGCATTCTGTGCTAGTCAGCCTGGGGCTCTGAGCCTGGTGGTCCGAGCGGTCACTTGCAGGCAAACTGCCCACATGGGGACATTAGGGCACCCCCTCTTTGGTGCCTGCCTCCACCCCCCCAACCTCCAGCCCTCACTCCCCTTTTGCTGCTGCCTCCCTGAGGGGGCACAGCACTACGCCTAGCACACAGGAGCTGCTCTGTGTGTGCCTCTTGGACATATAACCGATGCAGCAGAAGGCACATTTGAGGGCTCTTGGGGAGCAGGAAGCCGGGTGAGAACAGCTCCTGAGAGCAGAGCCCTGAACAGGGCTTCCTGCCCGCAGCGCCCCCACCCTTCCCTCCCAAACAAGCAGCCTCAGGTGGGCAGGCAGGGTGGCGGGCTCTGTCTCCATGTCCCACCCTCCTCTGTTCAGCACCCCTCTGACAGTGCACCCTAGGGGTGGCCCCACATGGGTCTCCTGCAGCGTTGCAGGCAGGAATTCCTGGGGAGTCGGGAAGGTGAAGGACTGGGTGCGCCTGCTGTGGAGGAGGCTGGGGGCATTGCAGAGGCCCGGAGTGGGCGGCAGGACAACTGGAGTTTCCCCAGTGAGCCCCCACCGGGCCCCGAGTCTGGCAGTGTTGTAGTGAAGGCTCCGGATACAGGCTGGGGGTGGCCTGAACTCCGGGCCCCAGTGGAAAAGGGGTCCCTGCGACCTGTGTCTCTTCCTCCCTGGTCCAGGACACTCGTGCTGCCCTCTGGAAGCCCTAGAAGTGGGTGACGGGGATTGGTCCAGGCCGGGGTGGAAGGGGCCACGCTGAGTGTTTGCAGGGCTGGGCCCTGCCATGTTAGGATCCAGGAAATCTTGTCCCAGCTCCAAGTGGGCAGCTCTGTATGTTAAGATCCCTTCTCCCTGGGTCCTGAAGGAGCCACCTAAGGGAGACTCTGGGCAGGCAGGTGTTTCTGGGGAGCAGCAGTGGACCCTTCCCTCCCCGCTCCCACCCGCCCAAAAGGGCCAGCGCCTTCCTTAGCTGTGAGCTCTTCTCTGCGTGCAGACCGAGCCCTGCAGGTGATTTCTGCTCCTGCTTCCGCTCCTTGGTGAAATCCTAGGGAGTCTCCTTCTGCAAAGGGAGCGACGTGGCTCATAGAAGGATTTTTAATTTGGATTTAAGTGCAATAATGGTTACTCATTTGATGCGTCATTGGTCACATTGCCCCTTAATGAGAGATTGTGCATTTTTCCTGCCTGGCTTTGTGGCTTGCTAATAAAGTTCTATGGACATGCAAATGTTTATAGAGGCTCACCGAAGGCAAGGGTGGGAATTGTGAATTGCGTGCAGCTAATTAAAACCCTCCCTCATGCCCACACACACGCCTCCTCCCAGGGAAATTATCTGGGAGAGGGGAGGGGATGGCAGCACAAACCCACATTTTCAGTAACAGCATGTGGGAGCCCATTGGTTGAGGGCCAGAGAGGATGTGGAGGAAGGGATGCCTAAGTCCAAACAGAATCAGGACACCGGGCAGGGCAGGGCAGGGCAGGGTAGGGCAGGACCGGCTGGAGGGGAGGGCAGGGTAGGGTAGGGCAGGGCCAGCTGGAGGGGAGGGCAGGGTAGGGCAGGGCCGGCTGGAGGGGAGGGCAGGGTAGAGTAGGGCAGGGCCAGCTGGAGGGGAGGGCAGGGTAGGGCAGGGCCGGCTGGAGGGGAGGGCAGGGTAGGGCAGGGCCGGCTGGAGGGGAGGGCAGGGCAGAGCAGGGCAGGGCAGGGCAGGGCAGGGGAGGGCCAGCTGGAGGGGAGGGCAGGGCAGGGCAGGGCAGGGGAGGGCCAGCTGGAGGGGAGGGGAGGACAGGGCAGGGCAGGGCCGGCTGGAGGGGAGGGCAGCGGTTCCAATCCTAGGTGTTCCCTTCCTGGCTATGTGGCCCAGAGGAGTCACTGTGTGTGTGTGTGTGCACACATTTAGAGTGTGTGCCTGCTTAGAATGGATTCTCCATTGGAGAGGATTTTGTAACTCTCTTGTAAGAAAATCAGGTGGTTTGGAATTTTTGCCGTTAAGTGGAGCTAGGGTACCTCCCTCAGGAGAGGTGACCCAGGGAAGCATGGGTGGCTCTAGGGGGACGGGTCACTCATGTTGGGGGAGGGTGAGTGAGTGCTGGGCCTCTTCTTTTTGGTACCTGGTGGGTGGGTGGGGGGCTTTCCTTGATCTGGCCCCCAGCTGGGGACTGTGAGTGCCTCTGGTTAAGCTAGGCAGGGTCAGCCAGGGCTAATGTGGAGGTCAAGGGTGTGGGAGTCCCATTTGATGGTTCAGGGTTGTGCCCAAGGCCCCCTTTGCGCTGAGACCCCTTTTCGATGCTCGCCAGGGGCATCTAAAACCCAGCACACTTTGGGGGCCTGCAGGAAGGTTGGTTTCCGCTTCTCTCTCCGCTGTGCCCTCTCTGACCTAGGACCACACCCAGGTCCTCCCGGGGACCCAGGAAGCAGCCCCAGCCTCCAGTGCCCGCCTGCCCTGGCTGACAGGTGTCTGGGGGGTGAGGGCGATTTAATGAGAGAGAGACTGCCCGGATCCCTGCTCTCCTGCCTTAGCTCTGCGGGCCTCCGTGGGAGCTGGTAATAGAGCATTTACTCCCCTCCTAATGCCCCACCCCCTGCAGGACACAGCTGTTTGCTGGCCCTTGAGCCAAGCTCTTGAGACCTCCCTGCCTGGGTGGGGGGCCTGGCCAGGGCTCTGATGGGGCTGGGAGAGCACAGGGCTGGCCTTAGTGAGGCTGGGGCTTGTGAGAAGTGCAGGGCCAGGTCCAGCTTTTGAGGGAGGCAAGCAGGGTATGTCGGGGGGTCTTTCATGGCCAGGCCGAGGGGTCGGTGAGTGGAACTGGGACCCAGACATGGCTGCAGCCTGTCCCACCCTCCCTGCCCCCGCCCCAGCCCAGCCCCAGCCTGGGCCTCCTCTGCCCCCAAAGTTTGTTTGGGTAACTCTTCAGCCTGCTGATTTACGGGACATTCTGCTGGTTTTATCTGCGCAGCCCTTTTCTCTCTTTTGAAAAAGCAAAGGCTGTTTGGGCCAGAAACACCCAAAACCGCTTTGTGATACAGAAAGAAAGGCCTTCTGCTGGGCTGGGCCAGGCGAGGGTCACTGCGGGACTGACCTTCACACACTGAGAAGTTTCATGGGACCTGTTCATTCTGGCTCCTGGTCCCAGCTCCCAGCCCCAGCTCCTGGGGGTTGGGGGCATTTGCTTTGCTCTTGAGCCAAGGGCTAAGGCTTCCCTCCCTCCCTCCCTCCCTCCTGTGTGCAGGGCAGTAGTTTACGACCCCAGCTTGCGTGAGTTTTTAGGGATTCAGAGGCCGTACCCAGGACCTGCTTCAGGAGCTCCCTGTCCAAGGCAGAGGCAGCCTGGGCAGAACCTCCCTAGAGAGTCCAGAGCCGTGGGAGGTGGGAGGCCTTGCCTGTGGATGTGGCCCTGGGTGCTGCAGGTGGCTGGCCCAGGCCTGTGAACGGTGCCATCTGTGTGGGGACCCAAGGGCAGGATGTCAGAGTGGAGGAGCCAGGGTGGGCCTAGGGGTGGGAGAGAGCTCTCCTCACTTGCTGTCACTGGCTCTCCTTCATTCATTCATTCTGTTTATTCAGCTGTCCAACACATGTTTATGAAGTCCGTATTGGAGAGTGAATTGCTGAGATTTGAGCTGGGGAGAGCGAAGATATATTGATCCTGGCCGGGGGGAAGGATCAGGGGTGTGGAGGGGAGAGTAGAGGGGTCCTCTGAGGCTGTGCCTTTGAGCAGACCCTGCTGGCATGAGGAGCCATGCCCAAGGCCCTTGGCCAACTCAGCCTGGCCCTCCATCTAACCCCTTTTCCTCTCTTCCCTGCAGCAGGCAGGCTCCGGAGAGTTCCGCACGCTGCGGAAAGGCTTCTCACCCTACCACTCGGAGTCCCAGCTCGCGTCCCTGCCGCCCTCCTACCAGGACGCCCTGCAGAATGTGAGTGTGTGCCCCAAAGAAGCCCACGTGTTCCGGATGAGGGCCTGAGGCTCAGGTGGGCCAGTGACCTGCCCGGGGGCATGAGGATCTGGATGCCTGACTTCAGCCCCGGCCTGAGGCCCTGTGTCCCTGTGTCCTGCTCAGCGTGGCAGTTAAGAGGTGGAGCCCCAAGTAGGGTGACACTGCAGGAGGTTCAGGGCAGTGTCCAGAGGCCACATGCGCAAGGCTGCCTGTGCCCACCCACTGCCCCTCTGAGCAGCTCGTTAGCCTGTGCCACTCCTTGGCTACAGCGGGGAGAGGGTGCCCAGCTGGCCCTGGAGCTTGGGGCTCAGGTTTGTGGATTCTGCCATGAAATAGCCAATAACCTGGCTGACCTGCCCTGGAGGGAACGGGACAGGCCGCCTGGAGCCAGCTCCCGCGAAGTGGACCCTAGCTTGGGGCTGCACCCCGTGGATGGATATGATGGCAGTGGGAAGCAGTGGGAGTCCAGGTCCACTTGCCCTCCTCGCATGAGGGCCTCACCTTATGGGGCTTCCGCCTGGGGGAGCCCTGGCGGGCGAGTCGCTAATGCTCAGAAGGCGCTGGCTGTCCTTGTGGTGCCTGCAGAGCCGTGTATGGAGGTGCTTTTGGGCAGTGTGTGCGCCCGCAGCAGCTGCGCCCCTTCCTCCTCTCCCCCTTCACCCCTCGCCCACAAGGCTGATCTCAGGCCCCCCCGCAGAGCCGGCTAGACCTCAGTGCTGGCTGCTGGCTCTGCGATCTCGCTCTTGCAGCTCTTCCACTTTCTCCAGGAGTGCAGCTATTGAGGCTGTGCGGGCAGCAAAGCCTGCCGATGGCCCATATTCCAAGCATGTATCCAGGAGTCCTGTGGCTGAACGAGGCTCTAATGCTTCAGGATGAAGAGCTCTGGAAAGCCAAGTGATGCCCCCAAGGGGCTGGCTTCTTAGCCCTCATGCCCCGGGCCTCGAATGCATTCAGCTCGTGGGCTCGTGGGAGGGAGGGAGAGCAGCTCACAGTGACTCAGTGCTGTGACCCGCAGTCCTCCATGCGGCCTGCAGGTTGGGAAGTTCTGTGCAAGCACAGCTGTCATGTGCACTGGGTCTGCCAGACACTGTCGCCCTGCAGGCCTCGGAGAGCACACCCCGTGTATGGACCCAGCCTCAGGGCCTCACAGTGCTGATAATATGCTGTGAGAGTTCTGAAGTATTCGGGGTGGCTTCCGGGAGGAGGCAGCCTTGGGAGGGGCTTCGTGCCCCTTACCTCCTATTTTCCTCTAGATGGCCCTGTGCATGAGGGGCTGTCCCCCACTTTGGAGAGGAGGAAGTGAGGCCCATGGGGTGGGGTAGATGGTCAGCCCCTCTGGTGAGTGTGTATTGGTGCCTGTGAGTGCCTAGACGTTAGGGCCGGCGTGGGGCCGTGCAGGGGCTCTGCTCCATGAGGCTGGGAGGCAGGGTTATAAACTGAGGTGCAGGGGGCAGGACCGGGGGTGGTTGGTGGGAAGGCCCCCAAGAGTGATTATTAAGGGTCAAGGTGTCTCGTGGGAGGGGCTGCCATGAAAGCTGCAGAAGAAGCTGCCGCAGAGAGGCCAGGGCTAGCGGCCCAGGGGCCGGGCCTCGTGGAGTGCTCACAGGGCACTGGGCCCTTACTGGGCCCTGGAGAGCCCACATCCGTCACTCGGACCCCCGGGGAGAGTGAGGGGATTGTCCGGGGAGGCCTCTCTGGGTTCAGACACTGCCTGGGACTTGGGCCCTTGCAGACCCGGGCAGCTCTCCTTTAAGTCTGCCTGTGGCTCACGGGCATCGCGAGGGCATGCCGGAGAGGGTCCCTGGGTAAAGCAAGTGACTCTGTGGGGTGGGTACCCCCTCCCTGCCCACTGCTGCCCCTACCCTCCTACTGCTGGCTGTCAGGGCAGGTGCCCAGGCTGAACCCCAGGGGAGGGAGGTGGGAGTTTACAGGAGAACATTTTCATCACCCCAGAAAGGCACCCTGTACCCATTGGCAGTCACACCCATCCCCCTTCCTCCCAGCCACCGGTTGGTTGGTGCTTTCTGTCTCCATGGATTTGCCTATCCTGATATTTCATATAAATGGAATCGCATGACGTGCGGCCTTCTGTGTCTGGCTTCTTTCACTCTGGATCTTGTTCTCAGGGTCCATCCACAGGTACCCTGTATTGGTCTCATTGCTTTTTCACGGCTGAACGCTGTTCGATCGTACGGATAGAGCACTTCCTTCATTCCTTGCTGCACATTTGAATTGTTTTCATGTCGGGCTCGTATGAATGGCATTTTTAGCATTTGGGGACAGGTATTTTGTGGATGTATATGTTCAGTTCTCTCTGGTGAACGCTGGTATCCTCATTTTGGTCACCAGCTCGGGAGTCCCACAGACTTAGAGTTCAAGGCCCAGCCCCATTGTTTATAAGCTGTTTGGTCTTGGGCAAGCCATTCTCTTAGCCTCACTCTCTTCGTCTGTAAAGTGGGCATGTAGGCCAGGCACGGTTGCTCACGCCTCTAATCCCATCACTTTGGGAAACCAAGGTAGGAGGATTGCTTGAGTCCAGGAGTTCAAGGCCAGCCCGATGAAACCCCGTTTCTACAAAAAATACAAAAATTAGCTGGGCATGGTGGTGTGCACCTGTGGTCCCAGCTGCTCTGGGAAGATTGCCTGAGACTGGGAGGTCGAGGCTGCAGTGAGCTGAGATTGTGCCACTGCACTTCAGCCTGGGCGACGGAGTGAGATTCTATCTCAAAAAAAAAAAGTGGGCATGTTTGGATGTGTAGAAAGATAGCGCCTGCCTGGAGCAGTGTAGCAAGCACTCGGTGGGCAGTGCCACCCTAAGTGGGCATCTAGTCAGTGGGAGGTGTGAGTGGCCCAAGGGGGCTGAGTTCCAGTGCAGAAGGGGCCCCTGCACCCTGGGAATGCCCTGGAGGTAACACTGGGACTTTGTCTACTTCGGGTGTCACTTTCACCATCCCAGGCCATGCCCTTGCTGGCACCCACCACTGCCTAGTGAGGCGGGCAGGAGAGGGGCAACTTGTACTGCCCCACCCCCACACTCCTGGCTTCCCTTCTGCCTGTACTGCAGGAATCCCAGCCTCTTGGAGCTGGGGGCTGTAACAGGACAGGCAGCCCAGGGGCCTGATGCAGATGGGGACATAAGGCCAGAGGTGCCACGGGCCGGCTGGTACATGGACTGTGTTCTGTAGGGGAAGGTGCAGATAGGTGCAGGTGCCCGGGTCTCTGGGGGCCATGTGCGTGTGACTGACGCCCCCTGCTGGCCAGCATGGGGAATGCCACCTTCTATGTTAGGTTGGGGCACCACCCCCTTGCACTGCCCCAGTGGGAACCCCTGGCATCCCTGTTGGGTCCCCACACCACAGAGACCTGACAGCCTGGGCTGGAGTTAGGGGTTTACACAGAGAACCTGGGGCAGAGAACACTTTCTGTTGTCCAGACAAGGAAACTGAGGCTCAGCGTGGGTTGGGCCCAACTCCGTGATGCTTTCCTAGATTCCAGTGCTCTGGGGGGCCTCCAGAGGTGGCAGCTCCCAGGCCCCCTAGCCTCAGGGGTGGGGCCTGGTGTCCGACTGGAGGCAGGAGCAGGTCAGCCTGCAGAGCCCTGGGAGCAGGTCCAGGCCAGGGTGGGTGGGGAAGGCCCCAGGGGTCAGCTGCCCAGCCTGTAGGAGCTTCCCAGCCCTGCAGTGTTAGGTGGCCCCTGATGCGGGCCTGGGCAGGTGGGATTCCAGCCCAGCTCCCTGAGCCTTTGAGGCTGTTGGGAGGTGTCATCCAGGCCCCATTTACAGAGAGGGCAGCAGACTCAGCTGCCAGGGTCGGCCCAAGGATTGCCAGAGTGGGGAGCCCTGAAGACTAATGGAAAGCCCGCTTCCTGTTCCCTCCCTGCCCACAGGGCACCGCTGGGGGTTTTCTGTCTGGTTTTGGGCACTTGTGAGTTCCCCCTAAGCCTGTCCCAGCATCTGGTGACCTCCTAGTTCCTGTTGGCCCCCTGCGGTCCCCACTGCAGCTGGAAGCAGAAGCCCTGCGCTTGGCTTCCCAGCCACATGGACCCTTGCAGGCAGGAAGCTGGGGGTGGGATCGCCTGCTCCTGGGTAGACACGCATTGTCTGACAGAGGCTGGGTCCCCTCCCCAAGGCCTGATGTGGGAGCCGGGCACCTGGCGGCCAATTCATCCGACAGGGCTGGGAGGTAGCAGCCGGGAGGCAGGGCCTCGGGGTGCTCAGAGTGGAGCTGGCCTTGCCCACAGGGGCACCAGGGTGGGAAGGGGAAGGGACTTTGGATTCAGGTGCCACAATTGAGTCCAGACCTTCCTGGTCTTGCTGTGATTAGGGTCGCTTGCCCTCCCTGGGCTGAACTTGCTTTCCCTGCAAAACAGATGCTAGGTCTTATCTGTGGGAGGCTGTAGGGGAGCCCAAGAGGTGTGGGTGGACCCTGGACCACCCCTTTTGCCTCTGTGCTGTCAGGGACCATTTCATCTGTGGAAGACCTGGTGGGCAGGACTGGCAGGTGGGGCTGTGGGCTCCTTGGGGCTCCGTGCTCACACCTGCTTCCTCTGCCTCACCCCCTGTCCCCTTTTCCTCCCACCTGGGCCCTGGCCCCTGAGCATCAGTGCCTTCTTGAGCCACTGGTCATGCCTGTGGCCACCACGTGGGAGCCAGCCAGGGTGAGCTGAGATGTGTGATTCCCTCCCCCAGGGCCCAGCCTGCCCCGTACCTGAGCTGCCCTCACCCTCCTCTGCCAGCTACAGCCCTGCAGGACAGAAGCCGGAGGCTGTCGTGCACGCCATGAAGGTGAGGGCCACGACCCGCTCCCTCAGGAGCCCCAGATGCTGGGTGTGTCATGGGACTGTGGGGCCTTTGTACCTGGGGGCATCTAAGTGGCAGGGGTGGGGGGTTTCATCTGTGTATGGGTGGCTGGGTGACCATGGCTGCCTGGAGCACTGTGAGGGCAGAACTCAGAGGTGGCAGTTGTAAGTGTGTCACCTGTCTGCCATCCCTGCGCTAGCAAGACTGAGGCCTGGGGTTGGGAGGGCAGGTGCCCCACTAAGCCAGAGAGTTAGGGACAGGAGTGGGGCTGGAACTAAGCTCAGGTCCCCCAGGCCCAGCCTCTGCAGGTGCAGGTGAGCGGGTCTGATGGGTTCCGGTTTCTCCAGGCTGTGTACACCTGAGCACAGTCCCCACTCCCGCGCCCCATGACATCTCACACGTGTGCACAGGCATGCCCACACATACTCCCACCCCCTCCACGTTGTCTCCAGCGGGCCCTGGGTTGGAGTGAGTCCACCTGTCTGAGGTCATCCCTGCCCTGCCTGTCTCCCTCCCCGCAGGTGGCCCAGCCAAGAGCTGCTTCCCTTGGGCATCCACGCATCAGCAGGCTGAGGAGAGGACCTGCCCCTCAGTGTTTTCCACACTTGTCCCCAGGGTCCCCGCAGCTCAGGGTCCTTAGCTTTGGTTTGCAGCAGGGAAGCTGAGGCTCAGGGACCAGGCAGCTTGCCCAAGGTCTGCCTGTGGCCTCTGACCCTGACCCTGAGGCCTGTTTCCTTCAGGTCCTGGAGGTGCATGAGAATCTGGACCGGCAGCTCCAGGACAGCTGCGAGGAGGACCTGAGTGAGAAAGAGAAGGCCATCGTTCGTGAGATGTGCAACGTGAGGCTTCCGGGGTGGGGGCCGAGGCCTGGCACTGGGAGGGTGCCCAGGGCCACCCAGCATGGCCACACCCTTCCCTGAGTGGGACTCCATTTCTCGAATGCTCAGCCACAGCGGGGTGGTTTTGGAGGCACTGCGAGCCCTGGCCAGTCGTCACCTCGCTGCCCCCCGCCCCTCCCAGAGGGCCCCTAGTCTGCAGATCCGCCCTTCCCAGGAGCGCCGTGCCAGGGGTTTGGGATAGAGCCTGAGCCCCCCACTCCCTGGGACTGGTTTTGTTTGCCCCAGATGTTCCTGGGTGTCTGGCCCCTGGGCCTCCCAGCTTGCTGGTGCCGCCTGTGGCTGCCGGCTGGGCAGGTGGTGCTCCGAGCAGGAGGTCCAGGTGGAACCCTCCCGCATGCCAGGCTGGGGCCACCCAGGAGAGCCCAGTGCCCCACCCAGCTGGGCACCATCGGTGGTCTCCTTGGGTGCTGGCAGGAGCCATCTGGGAAGGGGTTTTGTGGGGTCTGAACCCAGGTCTTATGGGGGTGGGACGGGAGCTCTGAACTGCAGCCCCTCCCCTGCATCACCTGGTGGGGCCCGTGGACGCCGCTGGACAGTTGCAAGGTCTGATAGTGAGGGTGGCGTGCAAAAACCTGGCGTGGGTGTCTCTGGGCCTGCAGTGGCCTCCATGTCCCTCGGGGCCCCATGGCTCTGAGGACGTGGGCAGTTCTGCAGTGAAGAGGCGGCAGGTGTGCACAGCTGGCGCGTGGACGTGGGCGAGCCCCCTCACATCCTGCTCCCCTCCACAGGTCGTCTGGAGAAAGCTGGGAGACGCGGCCAGCTCCAAGCCCTCCATACGGCAGCACCTGTCTGGGAACCAGTTCAAGGGGCCTTTGTAGGGCCACTCTTGCGTGGACGTGGACTGGCCCCACTGGGGGTTCCCAGGGGGAGTTTCAGGCCCTAGCCACCGCAGGACCTCCGGCCGAGCCCGTCTTCTTTCTCTGTGGTGAATTGTACATAGGACGCTGCCCACCCTGGCCCAGGCCGCCATCTCCCGCCTCACACACCAGCAACCTGGGAAGAGGAGACACTGCGACCCGAGCTACAGATCGGCCTGGACGCCTCGCTCCCTCTGGGCCCCGGGCCCTGGGTTTCATGAGCAAGAGGCCGCAAGCTGCTTCTGAGATCCAGCCCAGGGACTGTCCAGGCTCCTGTGTCCTGCCTGGGATGGAGGGGCCACTCATCAAACCCTCTTCTCCTGGCTGCCACCCACACTGGAGACCACCGCTACCTGGGTCTTGCTGCAGGTGGCAGCCCTTCTCACCCACCTGCCGTGGCCTGGTCCCAGGCCCACCCAGCACTGAGCCCCCGGCACCGTGGACAAGGCTGCTTACTGTGTCCGTGGCTGGCTGGAGGCTGCCCTGGGCCCTTTCTGTGACACTCAGCCCTGGAGCTCAGGGTCCCCTCACACCTGGAGATCCATCCCCAGCCACCCAGTGCCAGCTGCTCCTTGCTTTTGGAGGTCACCCCCTCCCCCAACAGTCTCTGCAGTGTCCCCTGCCACCCTGTCCCCCAACACAGTCTCTGCAGTGTCCCCCCACCACCCTGTCCCCCAACAGTCTCTGCAATGTCCCCATGCCACCCTGTCCCCCAACACACAGTCTCTGCAGTGTCCCCCGCCACCCTGTCCCCTAACACACAAAGTTTCTGCAGTGTCCCCCGCCATCCTGTCCCCTAACACAGTCTCTGCAGTGTGCCCCGCCACCCTGTCCCCTAACAGTCTCTGCAGTGTCCCCGTCACCCTGTCCAGGCTGCCCCTTTTGGGTTCCTCCTGCCCCATGCCTGAGGTGTGCCCCTTTCTGTGGTTTACATGACGAAGGACCTGGGGAGAGCTTCTGGGCTGAGCCACATGGGATTCTCCTGGTGGGCAGCGCTAGGCCTCAGCTGGGGCTCTGGTTGGCTGTGGCCTCCCCCAGGGACTGGCTGCACCTTGGGTCCCTGTGGACAGAGCTGTCTGGGTTGCAGATGAGAGTTTTGCTCTTTTTGGGAAGGAGGAGGCCTGGCCTAGTGCTGGCTTTAGTTTGCGGTGTGACCTTTAGCAGTTCACGAAGCCTCTCTGGGCCCCCGATAGGTCTCTGAGGTTCCTTTCAGCCTTGCTTATGGCTGCAGGCCATCCAGTGCCACAGGGCAGGGGTCCTCACTAGGGGCATGTGAGCCGCCAGCTGACCTGCTGGGGAGGCCAACGCGGGCTGGGCGGAGCCAAGTTCTGCAACCTTGCCGTCCTCGCTGCGGGTGGACAGTTGCGTCCCGCTCTGAGCGCATGTCCCCAGCTGTAAAATGGGCAGCATAAGGCCCTCCTCACAGGATTCTGGGGATCAAGTGAGCTCTTTGTGTAAATGACCATGTATAAACTGTAAAGTGCAATAGAAAATTTTGCGTGGGGTAAGTGATATGTGGCACGTGACAGGTGAGATCCTAGAGCCGCAGCGGGGACAGGCCACTCCCCACATCCGCATGCTGCTGTGAGCAGCCCTGGCTCGAGTCCAGGACCTCACCAGGTCCTCGGCAGACTCCCTTGCTCTTCAGGGGTGCTCAGAGCCCCAGCTGAAGAGCCCAGAGGCTGTCTTCCTACCCAGCAGGTCTCCCGCAGGCCTGAGGCTGGGGACGCAGGCAGGAGGGAGGTGGCTGCCCTGTCCCTCTCCATAGCTGGCGGCTCCATTCTGAGCAGTTCTCGCTGCCCATTTGCTCTCAGGGGAAAGCTCACGCCCCCCATCTTAGCCCGGGGGGGAGTGGGTGGTGCTGGTGATGGGATGGTGTGGCGCTCCTCCTGTGGCTGTCACCAGGATAGTCTTTGGGAAGGAGGGTCCCACAGTCAGGTGGTGCTCTCCTGGTCACTAGGGGTGTACATGTGAAGTTGGGTGAACACCTGCTGGTCATGGTACCCAGTGATTCTTGCCCACGTGGGCAGCTGGGCAGAGGCCCTTCTGGGTCTTGGAGTCTAATGAAGACCAGAGCAGCCCAAGGAGTGTGGGTCAATTTTGAGTGGGAGCCAAGTCTGGGAACCCGTGTGCGTCATGTTTGGGTCAGGTTGGCTTGGCCACCACTGAAATAAGCAATAAGTATGGGCTCCTGGTACCTGTGGATCTCCTGCAAACAGGTCCAGAGAACAGCCTTGAAGCCACCTTTCCCCTCAAGGGGATGGACCCTGTCCTTAATGCTGCAGTGGCATCCAGGGATCAGTGGAACATTGCTTTGAGAACCCTCTTGCCTGTTACGGAGACAGCACAAAGCTGGTGCCCCCTGAGCCAACATGGCACTGGCATGGCTTTCCAGGACAGAACTCTGTCAGTGACAGTCACATCTCAAATTAATAGCTGATTTTAAAGGCCAGCAGTAGTGACGCCATATGCCTGAGTACAGGTGGCAGTGGCAGAGCACCGTGGGCTGTAGAGGGTCAGACGGGGCCTCCCACGGGGGAACCCTGGGACGCTGCAGCCCAGGGTGACCTCTAGCTCTGAAAGCCTCCAGTGGGGGTGCCCTTTCAGATGCTCCCTTTCCATTTCAAAGGCTCAGATTCTTGACGGTGAAGCTGGCCGCAGCACTGGCACTCGGCTTCAGTGTCCACTGTGACGGACTGTCTGTCTCCTTTCTTGCCTCAGCCAGGCGGCCAGGTCCATCCTGGCCCAGAACATGCTGAGCACATTTTGTAGGGGGCACCTTCTTATCCAAGTTACTAGCTACACACCAGTGTTTTGTTTAAAGAGAAAAAAGTGACCTTTCATTTTTTTTTCTTGAAACTTGAGGAAACAAAGATACATACTACTGATTTTTTTTTTTTTTTCTTAAAAACAAAATGCATGACTGCAGAGTGGCAGAGGTGTTTATTTTTCATACTGCGGGGGGAGTATTTGTGCTGCTTTTTGGAGATGGACTGGAACGTCTGCTTTCTGTCCCGGGCCCGGCAGCTATGTCTATTTTCTGTAGAAGGTGCCACCGTGAGACCTGGAGCCACCCTTTCCTGCCCTGGCACGGTTTAGAGCTGGGAGCCTGTGACTCCCGGCCTGTTTCTACCTTCTATCCAACCACTCTGATGTGGGGAGACAAAAAGAAATAGAACTTTTTGATAGTGTGGTAAAAACACTGATTTGAACTATTTTAGTAAAAGGAGTAACAATATTGTGATAGTGTATACTTTGAGCTAGATAAATAAAGGCCTCTTTGTGCGCCTCCTGGCTGGCTGCTCGGTGTGTTTCTGTCATGGGGGGCAGGATCAGAGACAGGCCATGGCCCCTCAAGCACCTCAGATGGGGGTTCATTCAGGGCCCCTTAGAGTAGATGGTGAGGCTGCTGCCCCTCCAACTGCCTCCGTCTCATCACAGGTGGGTTGGTTTCAAACCCAAGCCCGTGTCTGACTGTATTCTATGCACCAAGGCAGGCGCGGGACACAGGCAGGCTGGCTTGGCACGCGGCTCTGCCGATTCACCCAGAGTGCCTTGGGAGACGCTGGGGTTGGCTCTCTGGCCAGGCCTCTCCTGGATCCCCAGGGTCCGGAGGGAGGAAACAAGCTTCAGCAGATTTTGTAACCCAGGGACTGCAAAGGCCTGGAGCCCCACCTTCCACCCATAACAAAGAAAGGGATAGTTTCAGAACTGCTTTTATTTGGATAACTGACTGAAGGAGTCTCATTTGTAACCAAGATGGAATTCACAGTATGTTGTTACATTCACACTTAAAAAATATATCTCTATGTACAGGAATTTGCAAATAGATGTAAACATACATTACTTTCCAAATACATTTCTCCCCTTCTCCCTGGAGGAAAAAGAAAAAAGCCATCCAACAGGCAACCCCTTCAAAACAATTTTAATACAAAGGATGCAAACATCTATAAATGAAAAGTGTGGTTCTTCTGACCCTTCTGGGTGTCATGGGAGAGAACGTCATTGAATGAAAATGACAACAGCTTGACTTCAGATGGAATTGGACTATTTAAAATGGAGTTTCCAGGAAAAGTAGGCACTGATTTCTAGAAGGAAATTAACTCCTTACCGAAGCTATTTATTGAGCCAATATGGCTGGTTAACATCTTCACTAGTATAAAGTAACCCAGTGCAGGACTCAGACGTGAGCTGAACCAAGTGTACACGGTCAGACTGCAAGGGCACTGATGAGACTACTCTGAAAGCTGGCTGTCCCCGTCCTCCAGATGAGGACCACCCCGATTCTATCCCAGGGGCCTGGTCCATTCCTCCCATACTGCAATGGTCACGCATTATACAAGGTACCCTGCTGCTTTCCCACTTCAACTACTCTGCAAGTTGATTACAAAAACTTGTTTAAAAAAAAAAAAAAAAAAAGGGAAAAAAGGCTCCCGTTATCTCATCCAGGCTGCCCGCCCCAGCCCCCCAACTGGAGGCATGCCGGGTGGGGGAATGGGCGGGGGCACGGGGGGCTGTCCTCCAGGGGGCACAGCAGGAGGTGGGTAGCTGGCTGGTGGCAGGCCCAAGCCTGGAGGAGGGTGAGGGGGCACTGCGTGGGTAGGGGGCAGGCGTGGAGGTGGGGGTGGGAAGTTGGGGTTATAGGTGGGTGGAGGTGGGGGGTAGCCAGGAGTAGGGGGTGGGATGGCAGGTGGGGGGAAGGAGGCCGGGGGAGGCGGCACAGGCGGTGGGGGTGGGTTGGGCGGGTAGACGTGGGGGTGGTAGGGCAGGTGTGCAGGTGGGCCGTAGGCGGGGGGCAGGGCGCCGTAGGAGGGCCCCTCGGCCTTCATCATGGACTGCAGGCTCTGGTAGCCCTCTCCAGACATGTAGGAGCTGGTGGTGGACATCCCGGTTATGTAGCTGGAGGGGGGTGGGGGCGGGGGCCGGTGTGGCAGTGGTGGTGGCTGGTGCACAGGAGCCGGGTGGGCCGGAGGAGGAATCTGGACTTTGGGGAGGTCAGTGGCATCCACAGGGCCTGGCGGCTCAGCCTCACCTAAGGCAGCAGCGTGGGGAGGCTTCCGGTCTGCAGGAGAGAGATGTGTCAGTGCCTGGCCTCCGCCAGCAACGGCTGCTCTTTCAGTGCCTCCCGGCCCTTCAGGGCCACCTTTACAGAGGAGCAGGGAGCAGCTGCCACCTCTGTGGCCCAGTGCATGGGCCCGTGCCCCATGTCCTGATGCCACCAGATGTCTCCCCGTCATCTGTCGAAAGGGCCCTCCATTCTGTCTGGCATGGCCTGGGGTTTCCTTCCCTCAGCCCCAACCACACCACCCATAGGCAGTCTTGGCAGCACACAAAGCCCCCCTGTGCCCTAGCCCCGGCCCCCCTTCCTAGTGCAACAAGCGTGGGAGTTCTGCTTTTCTGCCCGTTTCTGTCTTCAGAATCTGAGCCCAGGAGTCAGGACCACGATGAACTCCTGTCTGCAGCACTGGCATTTTTCAGAGAGCCTCAGAGTTAGTCAAATGAATTGATGGCACTTAAAACAACTCTTTACAAGCCTCTGACACTCCCAACGTATCCATCAACGAAGCAATTCAGGTTCCACTCCACTCAAGATGGGCTAGATACACCCCACTGCGTGCTCTCAGAGAGCAGTCTCCTTGAGAGAAGTGTGTGCATGCGTGCTGTGTCTGCGTGTGCAACGGGGACAGGTGGTACCAGGTATCGAGCACTCCCGAGATACCCGTGTTCAGAACCAGCCACAGGCCCCTCCCAGCCCACAAGCCCTCACGCCCACTTCCACCAAAGCCTTATCTACACGTTTTGGCCTGTGATCTCTTGGCCACCATCAGACCCCTGGAAAATGATGTCGATACACCCCGCCACAGAGAGCCAAACAGAATGAGTGTCCTTTCCCAAGGCAGCCCAAGAGACAAACCATAGGAGCAACATGAGAAGAACACATGGCTCCAGAAAAGGGCATAAAGAGGGCAAAGGCCATCAGAGGCTTCTGTTCCCCAAGCACTTGGGCTGGGCAAGGCACAGCATGGCGTCCTGGTTGTGTAGACATGGACACTGGTGCACAACCCGTCTGATCTCGTCAAAGTGAGCATGAGCAGGATTTCAGGTCAGCAACAGGTGTGCCACTGGGGCCTGCCTGTGCAGACCAGTGCCCCCCAGTCCACCAGGCCGAAGGTCAGACATGCCTGACCTTAGAGAACTGGTTTCCGCTCCAGGTTGGGGCCAGGTGCTCTGGGGTTTTGGAAGCTGACTAAAAAAGAGGTACAGAAAAGTGCCAACACCCTTTAACGCTTCCGGTGTGTCACTCCATAGCCACTTGCCCACAGGCCTGCTCCTCCACCTCGCAGAAGCCAACTCTTCCAACACTCAACCCCAAGGCCTAAATCTTCATGTCACCAGTGCGCCTGCCCTTGTCCTTTGTCACTGAGCTGGAACAGCAAGTGGGGATCTCCCCTCGGCACCCCATTCCCTCTCTGCACACTTGCTCCTGACCCAAGTGCCACACACGGCCACCAAACTGCCTCCTAAACATCCCTGCTGACCTGAACGTTTCTTCCCTCAGCCTAGGCCTCCCAGGAGCTACGCTTCCTTCCCTTCGTTACTGCCCAGCTTTGCTGCCTCCACCTTCGGAGGCGCCGTGGCTCCCAGGCGCTGCTCTCTTCACCACGGCCTCCTGGCAGTGGTTCTGGCTCCCAGGTCTCATTTGAGTCCCAGGCCTACTCCTGGCCGGCTGTAATGGGGGAGGGGGCAGAGCTCTGAGGCCTCCACAGCAGCTACTCAGGCCCTGGAGGCAGCAGCACCCCTCTGGCCGCCCCGGGCTCCCCAACTGAGCCACCTGTCTGTCTCCTCAGCGCAGGGGCAGCCTGACTTGGACCAGAGGAACTGCACCTGGCAAGGTGCTCCCTAAATGCTCCATGAGCAACAGCAGGTGCTGTTTAAAGTAAGGTTCATATTGAATTGGGGGTTTTGGGATTTGGCCCAAAGTGGAAAATGACACCTCTGTTTTCCCAAAGCACAAACGCTATCATGATTGAGTAGAAACAGAAATGTCATCTGTGGCACATCTGTTAGGGACACACGGTGCTGTGAGCCCCAGAGTGAGCCACGTGCACCGACCAACAGTGACTGCAGCGGGTGGGAGAAGCCGACAGAGGCTCGGAAGCCTCCGGAGTATCAACCACCTTTCGGAAAGAAAGCACAGGTCACTCCGGCCTTCTCTAGCACTTCACCTTCTGAAATGGTCAATGGAATGGCCACAGGCAAAGAATGCCATCTGCTTTCCAGCTTTTCTCCTCTATTTCCACTGGGATCGGAGAGGCTTTGCGGTGTGCCACACACCTGTGGAGAACTTCTCACTCTTTCATTTACTCTGTACAACTGCTTCTTCGTCCAAATGCACTAGGACGGCACCCTGCCGACAGGAAGCAGGTGTGGGAGGCCGGAGCCCAGCACCCACAGTAACCCTGCCTCCATCTGGATAAACGCTCAGCTGGCAGGGTTTGGCTTTCTTTCCTAAAACTGATTCTAATACAATGTGTAGTTTAGCATTTCTGGATGTGAGAGGTCGGAGAATAGTCAGATATACTTAACAATTTACAACATTCTCAAACTATCTGGTGAAAATGAGAATTTTTTTTTCTTGAGACAGTCTCCTCCTTACCCAGGCTGGAGTGCAGTGGTGCCATCACAGCTCACTGCAGCCTCCATGCCCAGGGCTCAAGCGATCTTCCATCTCAGCCTCCTGAGTGGTTGGGACTATAGGTGTGTGCTACCATACCTGGCTAATTTTTTGGATAGGTCTCACTTTGTTGCTTAGGCTGACCATGAACTCCTAGGGTCAGGTGATCCTCCTGCCTCAGCCTCCCAAAGTGCTGGGATCATAGACATAAACCGTTGTGCCCAGCCCGAGAACAATTTTTCAAAGATTCCTGCCTGTGGCTGATGCTGTAAATCTGGGCCCCACCGTCCCCCTTTTCTAAGCTCCCAGGACCTGCTGTGTCCATCACTCAGCGGCAATGTGTACAGCTGGCCAAGCTGCTTCAGCAGATGCTTACCTGGAGGTGGGTGGGCTGGAGGCAACGGTGGGTGAGTGGTCTCAATCTTGGGAATTTTAGGTGGTGGTGGTTCTACAAAAAAAAAAAAAAAAAAGCAGATTGGAAAGCCGCTCGGACCTCTTCACATGACTAAGCATGCCATAAAGAAAATGTACTGGCAGAGGTTTCTTTGGGAGAAAAAGAACAGAGATGAGCAAGGCTTTAACTTGAAGAAGGTTCTCAGCTAAACCATTATGCACGAATCCTGTTAAATTAAATACTACCTTCCTCCACAAGACCTGCAAGCTTCCCGCAGGCAGGCCATTCTCCACGCCTACCTGAGTTCCCTTGCTGACTTCACACAAGTCCTTCCAACAATGTGAGGCCAGCAGAGCGACCTCTTCATGAGCATGTATTACCTATGTGGAGTCCTCCCTGGTACAGAGATACCAAGAAAGGTCCAGAGTAGCAGCAACATGTCACTCAGTTCCCTGGGGGTTCACAAGAGAATCTCTACCTTTTTGTAATTTATTTACTCTCTCCCAAATACTGACTTCCCGTTGGCAGCACGTCAGAAGCAGCGCATTAACTGGGCTCAGAAGAGCTCTGGAGGCTGACACGCTGATTGCAGGAAGGATGTGCTGCTCATAAAAGCCCAGCAGTCGGGACCCCTGAGGGAAACAGCCCACCCTTCCAGGGTCAGGCAGCGGTATGCAGCCAGTCTCCACAATGGCGGCACTAGGTCTCCAAGGCAGCCCATGGGAAGTCCAATCTCTTCCATTTAAGAAGGCAGCATGCACAGCCCAGCTGAAAAAGAACCCTGTCTTTCTGTTTGCATGTTGAGGCTTTTCCTTCCTGAAATGTACTTTCTTCTGGCTTGTATACCACTGAGATCTGAGTCCCCTCTCTGGATTTCCTCCATCTCAAACACAGGCTCGATTCAAGGTCCAGGGACCTCCTCTCTCTTCACCCTCTTCCTCAGCGTCCAAAACTACTCTAAGTGGACAACTACAAACGTACATTTCTAGTGTCTATCTTGCCACCAAAACCATGGCCCACCCCTAGACCCACCGACCAGCACCTCGCACTCCTCCTTTTCCCTTCCTCCGGTAACCGGTACTGCTCTCACCTCAGGAACCCACCTCCTCCCTTTATCCACAACTTCGAATAGGCAGCTGCTGCTGTCTACAGCAGGGCTGTCCAACAGCAATATAGCTGAGAGCCACGTATCTACAATTTTAAACTTTCCAGGAGCCACTTTAGTTTCTGAGACAGGGTCCCGCTCTGTCACCCAGGCCGGAGTGCTGCAGCTTCAACCAGCCAGGCTCAAGGGATTCTGCTGCCTCAGCCTCCCAAGTAGCTGGGACCACAGATGCGGCACCACCACGCCCAGCTGATTTTTAAATTTTCAGTAGTGACAGGGTCTCCCTGCACTACATAACACTCGAGGCCCGGCTGGCCTCGAATTCCTGGGCTCAAATCATGCCTTGGCCTCCCAAAGTGCTGGGATTACAGCTGTGCCAGGAGCCAATTTAACAAGTAAAAGGAACACTCCAGCCTGGGCACCAGAGCAAGACTTTGGGAAAAAAAAAAGTGAAAAGGATCAAAATTTATTTAACCCCACAGATCTAAAATTTTATCTCAACATGTAACAATATAAAACTTTACTAATGAGAGGCCTCACACTCTCCTTTCTTGGAAATCTCTTGTGTATTTTACCTGACGGTGCTTTGGAATTTGAGCCAGCCACATTTTGAGTGCTCATAGCCCTCTGCAGCCAGTGGCCTGCACAGCACAGCGCAGCTAAGCTCCTCTATGAAGCCACCTCTGGACCCACCCTTCCTGCCTGCAGCCAGCACGCCGAGGCCACCATGTTTCACCATGCTTCCCGTGGGTGTCAGCAAGCTTCTCCCCATTCCCAACCACTTGCTGTATTTACTGCTGCCAGGGGACTCGTTCTCAAATGAATTTAGACTCTTCCATTTCCCTGCTAAATCTGCAATGGCTTCCCTTGCCTCTGCAAAACTCACAGTCCTCCAGGTGAACTCTGATCTGGTCCTAACCCACATTTTAGACCCTATCAGAAGCTATTGCCTTTCAATCTGTCACATTCCAGGAAGACTCCTCTCCATTTCCCCAAGATTCTCAATTCTTTTGCTCACTTCCGTCCTTCCACCTTACTGCTCCATCCATCCCCTCTGCTCCCCCTGCTCAAAGGCAGCTCCTCCTTCAAGGTCACATGCAGCTTGTTTCCTACCCCACTGACAGCACATCAGCTCGTCTCAAATGCATCCCACGTGGCATGGAGCACAGCCCATTCTTGTGTCTCACATTTAATGCCTGTCCATTTGAAGCTAATTAAAAAATTCACCTGTAGGCTGGGAGCGGTGGCTCATGCCTGTAATCCCAGCACTCAAGAGGTTGAGGCAGGCAGATCACCTGAAGTCAGGGGTTCAAGACCAGCCTGGCTAACATGGAGAAAACCTGTCTCTACTAAAAATACAGAATTAACCGGGAATGGTGGCACATGCCTGTAATCCTGGTTACTCGGGAGGCTGAGGCAGGAAAATCACTTGAACCTGGGAGGTGGAGGTTGTGGTGAGCCGAGATCGCACCATTGCATTCCACCATGGGCAATAAGAACAAAAGTCCATCACACATTCTCTCTCTCTCACACACACACACACACACACACACACACAAATTCACCTGTACCGAACTCATCACTCCCTCATATATACTGAAAAAAAAAAAAGCTCTATCATAACTGGAAGATGTCACAGCAGTTTGACGAATAATTCACTGGAACTAAGAACCAAGTAGCAAAGAAACAGAAATGAGTCAACCTGGTCTGTGCCTTCGAAGAGTTCAGTATGATGGGCGGACTGACCCTATGACCAAACATTTCTAACTTTCTGTTCTGTAACTGTTCCAATTTTGCTCGCTCCTTCTGTTTATTTCCAATACAGACATGAACTAACTTTGGGTTCTATAGACTTGTGACGCCCCCTCAACCCAAGTGTGTTTAAAAGAGGTCTGGCATGCATGTGCAGCCAGGCCGGGCTGGGCCTTGGCTCTCTGGGCAGCACACCACCCACCTACTGCGGCTTGGTGCTCGGAGAGGACTCTGCTGCTGTGAAGGGGGTAACTAATCTCTGAAACGAAAACTGCAGCAACAGTTCTCCTACACCCATCATTTTATTTTTATATATGTTACTGAGTACATTTTTATTGCCAATAACATTTTCTCTATTGACAGTTTCATAAGAGCATGATTTTAAAATGTATGCTCAGGTGATAAACAGACAATGCAGTTTTGCTGATGGAAAAGTTCTGGAAGAGCCCTAAAGTTAAGACTTAAGGCTAATTTAGATCTGAAAGGAAATAACATTGGCTAAGAATTTAAAGTTTTGCATATGAACACATAAAACTAAAAAACAAAACATCAGAAGAGGAAATTACCTGCTGCTTTGTTCTCTTCTTTGGGAGATACAACCTGTTACAAAAGAAATATACAACTGTTAACTGGGATCCTGAGTATGAAGAGAAAAAAATGGATTATCCAGGTACCACCAGAATCAGTGACAGTAGTAGTCACTGTGAACAGCCTCAGACAAAAATTATTTCTGGCCTAAACTTTCAGGGCAACCCACGGCACCTACCAGATTGTCATTTCTGCTCCCTTCCTCTTTCCATTTACCAATATAAGACAGAATGACTAGCTTTCCTGAATGGTGATTTCCAAGTAACACTAAGTTTCGGGACCACTTGGGTGCAGGAAACAGTCCTCTGTTTGGGGTCAGGCAGCTGCACAGAAGCAGCATGCACAATGACACTGCTAGGCCCCAGCAACGACACCCTGACAGGCTTCAGAACCCTGGCAGGGACGACACAGGCAGCAGGGCTGGAGCTGTGCAGAGGGCCCTCCTGGTTCTCAGAGGCGGCCTGTCCTTGGAGCACCTTCATTTTCAGGCTCCCCGGAGACACACAGACTGAGTTTGGGTGGATCACCCCTGCTTCCGGCATTCCCTGCGGTCGCTTAGAAATGAGAACAGTGCTCAGGTGTGGCTGCCACCTGGAAAGCCCGCCCTGCTCAGGGCCTACCCTGGCCTACTCACCACGGCTCGCTTAACCTGTCGGGGAGAACTGGGCTGCGGAGAGGGTTTCTTGGGCTGCTGGGCTGGCTGCTGCTGCTGGGCTGGTTGCTGGGGGTCCTTCTGCTGGGGCTGGGATGGTTCGGAGCCTTGAGACGGTTGTGACTGTTGTACTTGCGGCACTTGTGGTGTAGGCTGAAGAGATGGGGGCTGTTGCAGCTGATGGGGGGTGTGATGAGGCATCTGTTGTTTTCCTTGTGAGTAAAGATCCAGGATTTGGTGGCATATGTCTAAATGATAGCCAACAATTACATTTGACACAAACTGGCATTTAAAATAAAACTGTACCTGGATAAAGAATCAGTTACGATATCCCCAGGAGGACCTAGGCATGACTCACATCTGCAACTCACCCTATCTTGGTTGTGCACAGACTGGTGTGCATTTTTAGTTTGCCAAAAGTATGTGTTCGGACACTCTTTTTAGATAATTTAATTAAAGATGCTTCTGAATTATTGCTTATCTATGTCTATTTGGAAAAATCCACTCTTGGGACTCAGGGTACACTTGGAAGAATAAGCTAAACATGGAACACCCTCACAAGAAAGCTTAGCATGCCTGATACCTTCCAAAACGTCGACTGGGACATCTTGAACAAACTGCTCCCACCATCTCCTATACATGGGTTTGGAGGTCCATTCTTGTATTTCGAATTTGCACAAACGTCCTGCGAGATACATCACTGCTACTGCTATGATCTCTGGTTCCCACTGCAGTGACAAGGTGGTGCAGAGACTAGTTCAACAAGAAAAAAAAAAGGTTAAATTATATGATCTAACATTTATGATTAAACCAGTGCATGAAGATGCCATAACTAACCATTAATTTGCTCATTCGCCCCTAAGTTTAATTAAAGTACTATACATAAAAACACTCAAGTCTTTAGTCTTCTAAAGGTACCCAAGTTACTTTAACCACAATTAGTAATTTATCTATTCCTTAAAGTATTGGGAAAATTCTCTAGCACATCCAAAAATTGCTACATCATGAAATACAAATGAAAATGTCTTGTGTTATTTAAGCTGTTGAAGTCCTAGCCACTCAACTGCTTCTTCAAACGAAATCGTACGGGGGAAGTCAAACGTGAGAGAAGCTTCACTGACTGAGGTGGGATGGGGCTGACAGCCACTCTAACCACAGGCATTCTGTTTCCCACCATGGTACCTCATTAGATCCCTGGCCTCCAAAAAGCATGTCAAGGCTCCAAAACTTTTATACCAGGAAGTATATTTTGCAGAACCAAATGGGCTCCAAGTATTTAGTTTTCAAAATTTTCCAGTGTATTGTTTTGGACTTCTGTTTCAGACTGGTGATAAAATTTCAGCATCTCACACCATGACAGGGCAAGGGAGAAGGAAACCCTCTGCTGGGAGCCCCAGCTCTGCCATTCACTGGCTCTTCAAGCCAGGGCAAATCAGTTTCTTCCGACACAAAATGAGGCGTTTAGATGAAATGGCCCATAAAGTCTCTGCCTATTTTAAAATACTATAATTAAACAATATTTGAACATGTATACCTGTCATTTACAAATGTCCATGCCATTTGAACCAACTTTTGAATTTTGTTTTTATCACCTAGAAATGGGGGGGGGAAAAAGGTAAATTAATAGCAATAGAAAAAAATTCACAGGCAGCAGCAAGTATTTACTGAAAACCTACTACAGGTTTGGCACCACTCAAATACACAGCAAAGAGCTTTTGCCTGGGAAACAAGGATGAATGATGTGGGTCCATGTCCTACCCCTTCTTCTTCCTCATGGCCTACGCCAAACCACCATGTATGGAAAACCTGGTTCCAAGGCTAAGTTTATTAGGCTATTTAAAAGATTCTGACTCATTTTCCTGCCTCTCATATCACTCGGCAACTGGATGGCAGAGCTTGTTTATACATAAAAGGAAACAGCATTAATGGCTGCAATACTGAATTGACTGAGCAAACCACGTCCTTGGTATTTTACACATAAACTTTGGTTCCTCTTTTGAGAAGCGTAATCTGAGTGTCAACAAATTATAAAGACTTGATTTCAGAATGAAAAAGATCTTCTGAAAATTTGTCTTCTTACCTTTGAGTTGCTTTGCATATTTGAGTAGGAACTGGTATGGGTGTTCCACCTGTAAATCAAACTTGATGGTCTGCAGTAAGATTCTCTCCAGAACCATTACTTCCTCCTAAAAATCGACCACACGTTAGGATGGTAATTCCAATCACAGGTCTCAAGCAGCGTTACAAAAGTGAGCTTTCCCATCTATTTATTCTCTCTTGAACTTATATTTTAGCAACTGTTTTTCATTCCTTTCTCTCCCGTTCAGACTTTTAACATGCTCAGAGACACTGATAATAAATTCTGAAAATATCTCAAACAGAAAGACAAATCAGAGGGTTAATGTAAGAAAATACTGAAAACAAAATAAAGATCCTTAAAAACATTATTACCTTCAATACAGACAAGAGTCTCCCTTTACAAAACAGGTCTTTATGTTATTGATAATTTGACTAAACTGTAATTTCTTTCAAGACCTCAAATTTTAAAAATGTAATCTTTTAGGAATATTCATTGAAAACATTTTAAGCAAGAAAGAGTTTATGATAGCCTCATGAAAACTCAGAAAGAGAAGTTGTACCAGTGTGTGTGTACGTGTGTGTTTGTATATACACTCATACGCATGTACACATATAGTGTATTATGTGTCAATAGGGGCAAATCAATTTTGTGTTTAAATCTTTATTTGAAATAAACGGTCCCAACATCACCTACTGAATGATCATTTCCAATTTTATTTAAAATGCCACCTGAATCACCTCCTAAACTACGTGTGTATGTCTGCATACACACAATCTTTTCTGTTCACCGCTCTGTTTGTCTACTGCTGTACCAAGTACAGCAGTACTTGGGTGGGATACAATAGCTCCGGTATTACTTCTCTTTTTCAAACAGTTTCTTGGTTCTGCATGTCCCCCTCACCCAAATGTTAGTAGCCACTTTACTTAGTATCACTCCAGAAAACATACATGCTGCTAATATTCTCACTGGGAGCTCACTGGATTTACAGAATGATTAGGGAGAATGGAGATTTTCAACCACATTGAATTTTCCTTCCAAAAATTTATTAATTAAATCTTTTCAGTCCTTTAGTTATTTTAAAAGTCCTCCCCACCCCACTAACGAGGTTTCCACAAGGTTTATCCTTGGATATTTTACTGCTGCTATCATTAATGAAATGTGCTCTTTGATAATACTCTCTAACTAACGTCTTGAACTCAGCCTCTTTACAGCGGAACTGTACCTACAACGTAGAGCACAATCAAGACACTGTGTCGGGAGGACAACTGCAGAGAATTCCTTGTTTGGCATCAAAGAAAGGGCATTGTAGAGGACGGTAAATCTCATCAAAAGGTGCACAGACCCATAGGTCACTAGCTTTCTTTAAGAGCATGGTATCATTTTATAGGATATGGAGATAATTCTATAATGATTTATTATTTCAAATCACATGGCAAGATTAAGGTTTTTCAACTTGAGTTTCCCAAGCATTTTCTCATGAAAGTTTTTAAAAATCTTATAAACTTTCACACAGTATAAAAAAAAATTGGGCCAGACATGGCGGCTCATGCCTGTAATCCCAGCACTCTGGGAGGCCAAGGCAGGTAGATCACTTGAGGTCAGGAGTTCAAGACCAGTTTGGCCAACAGGGTGATACCCCATCTCTACTAAAAATACAAAAATTAGCTAGGTGTGATAGCATGCACCTGTAGTCCCAGCTACTAGGGAAGCTGGGGCAGGAGAATTGCTTCAATCCAGAGGCAGCAGCTTCAGTGAGCTGAGACTGTACCACTGCACTCTAGCCTAAGTAACAGAGTGAGACTCTGTCTCAAAAAAAAAATTATTTTTTTTCTTTGCCTGTCATTGTCACCACCTGCTTCCCAGAAGCTTCAGCATTTACTCTAAATTTAGAAAGAATTTTTTTTACCAATGGGCTTGCAGGCTGTGGCCCATATACTGTTACAGGATAGCCAAGGCCTGCCTTCCCTCTGTGTTCCAAATATTCAATTAATAGGTCCTTACAGGTATTTGAGCAAACATCATTCCTCAGGAAAGCTTTCCTTCAGCCCCATATTTATCCGGGGGGGTTGCCTGGGTCCCTGGGTGGAACGCTATCACAGCACTTAAATGATCTTTTATAGTGTGCATCACAACTAACAATCAAGTAGTTACATACTCATTTGATTCAAACGTATCCTGCCACTCAACTGTGAAGTCCATGAGAGCAACGACTGTGTTCGTGTCTCATGTCTAGTGCCTAACACAAGGGCTAAAACAAATACTGAATATTACAGGGAAAACCACACAATTAAAACAAAGCGAATGAAGGCAAAAAAAGTTTCATGTGACTCATGATCTTATTTTTCCTAATTACTTATACTGCCTCCCCAAAATAACTGCCCTCCTCTCTGCCAAGGAAAACATTTTCCACAATGTCTTTACTGCTCCCAGATCCGGGGGTTTTCCTTTGGCCCCTGCTCCCCAAATCATGTCAGGGAAGACTGCACGAGATAGAGAGGCAGGGGGCAGGCTGCAAAGTCCCCCTCACCCATTCAGGTCTAATTGATATGGGGACCCCCCTTTTCTTATTTTCTGGGGCACAGGAGCTGCAGAACTTCTACTTCACTGTGCCTAGATCGGGGCTTGGTTTCCTGACTTCAAGGTACAGTGGGTAAAGGCTGAAAATAAAGGGGAACTTCTCCAAGGCACCCCAGGATAGCTCAAACCAGGAGCTGCCATGAGTCCTTGCCTTGCCGTGGTCCCAGGTCTGTGTGATGCCTTATCCTTAAGCACAGCTTGCCAGCCGCAAGGTTCACCTGCCTGTGCGACCAGGGCGCGACTGAACTACAGCATGTTCCTACCATCAGACTGATCACGTCAGGACACAGTAAAAATCAAATACTCATGCGCATTGAAAACATTATCTGATGGTGAAATTGTATCTATAAAACTGCATTTTCAGCTACTGTTACTATGAGTTCCTAAGAGGTTCAAACTTTTATAAAGAGGCTGATGGATTTATAATTAAGTTCAAAGGAGTTACCTGCATTGGCAATACTTACAAAATATTAGTGTTAATCACAACCACAATATAGAAGTGTTCTGGGCCCTTGTTAACTCCTCAAAGCAATGAGGATGAGTATACATTTTGTATATACACACACACTGCTCGGCAGAGACAAAGATAATTATTGTGAGACAATACAGCTGGTTAGGAAAAACACCACCACGAATGGTGCTGAACTTCACTGCTTTAGCTTTGCTTTAACTGATTTAGAAATTTCCTCTTAACAATAGTTTGACATTTATTCCACAAGTGCTTGTTGAATGCCTACTCTGTCCTGCCACTGTAAGAGGCACTAGACAGACAGTCTTTGCTCTCATGCATCTTACAGCTGAGAAGGGGAGGGAGTTATGTGTGTGATAATTTGATAAAAATCTATCTAATGGATGCTACTATCTAAATGCATACCACTAAGTGAAAGAGACCAATCTGAAAAGCTACATCCTGTATGGTTCCAATTCAATGACATTCTGGAAATGGCAACGCTACAGAGACAGTAAAAATATCCGTGGTTGCCAGGGGCTGGGGGAAGAAGGAGGCAAAGAGGTAGAGCATAGAGAACTTTTAAGGCCATGAAAACAGACTATATGATATTATAACAGCGGCTACATGTCATTATACTTATGTCCAAACCCATGGAATGTGTAACACTGGAATGAACTCTAATGTAAACTTTGGACTCTGGGTGATGATGTGTCAATATAGGCTCATCAGTTGTAGCAAATGTACCACTCTGGTGGGGGGATGCTGAAAATGGGGGAAGCTGTGCATGTGTGGGGTAGGGGGTACAGGGGAAATCTCTGTACTTACCATTTATTTTTGCTGTGAACATAAAACTCCTCTAAAAAAATAAAGTTTTTTTTCCCCCTGAGAAGGAGTCTTGCTCCATCTTCCAGGCTGGAGTGCAGTGGCGCGATCTCAGCTCACGGCAACCTCTGCCTCCCAGGCTCAACCAATTCTCCTGCCTCTGCCTCCTGAGTAGCTGGGACTACAGTTGCATGCCACCCGAGTAGCTTTATGCCCAGCAAAAAGTAATGCATACTTTATGCCCAGCAAAAGTAATAAAGATTTTTTTTTAAAAAGAAATATTATTTTTTTCTTATATCATAGAGATGTGGTTTCACTATGTTGCCTAGGCTGGTCTTGAATTTCTGGGCTCAAGCAATCTGCCCGCCTTGGCCCAAATAAAGCATTTTTGAAAATCTATTTAATTGCAAACTGTGATAAATATTATGAAGGATAATTAACAGGCCCTACAGGGGTTGCAATAAGGGGAACTTGAGAGAATGGGAGTGGAGGAACACTGCCACGGATCCCTAAAAGTGGTATTTTAAATATACAATAAAAGGGTATGTACAATGATTTGAGCACCACTTGCTGACACCGGCGTGAGTTGTATGGAAAGGACAGGATGGGTAGCATGACCGGTATCAAGCTCTGGATGACAGAAATGCTGCAAATGTTGACACCTTCCAACACTGTTTGGAAGTAAAAGACACACAGCATATATAGGCATGTGTATGTGTACATATAGCACACGTACTTTTGTTTGACCGGGAAGCTAGCTGGAGTTGTAACCCTGCCATCGCCACTGCACCTAAGAAGTAGAGTCCCAATAGCCATTAAGGGGATTTCTGCTCATACCCATGAAATGTGTCATTGCCCCAGAGTGCTCAGAATACTGTTGGGCACATAGGGAAGCACTGAGTAAGTGGAGGCTACACGGTCTTCCCTCCTTTCTTATAAAAGCACAAAGTATCTTCTACAGAAGGCCCTCCTAGGAACTCAAGAGACTGGCAGACACAAGGGCCACAGGCATTGCCAACATGTGGGACTGTATCACAAGGCTTCCGTGAGGAATCAAGACTTGAAGGCAGAAGTTACTGTTCTTACCTTTGGGTCATCTCCAAACTGGCCAAACTGTACATCATTTAATAAACTACGAGCTGTTTTGATGATATCTTTACATTTTTTTGGTGTTTCTTCTACTTTCCCAGCCAGAAAGAGGCAACAGGCTCCTGTCACCTAAAAGGGAAACAAAAGCTCTTGATTTTTGTTATCAAAGATCACATAGAAACAGACACAATAAATTTTGGCCTTCATAATAAACTGGTCTTCCTCATTCCTCTACCTTCCTTTTTCTCATTCACACATAGTCTGATACTCTATAAGCTTGAAGGAAATTTTATACATATAAATCCCCCAAAACTCTAGCTTCATAAACTATTTAAAATTGAGTTTTAACAAAATGTCATGTAAACAAAGAAAATGCCAAAAAGGAACACAGTCACATAAACAAATTTTCTTCTTATATTCCAATCTGAAATTAACTCCCTAAACAGCCAGCTTTGCTGTGGAAAAAGAAAGAGCACAAGTAAACACAGTCCTGTAGAAGCCTTCTCAACACCACTGCCCATGCTTCCTTTTCTTTCTTCTCTGGTCTGAATGTTTACGTCCTAATTCCCAAGGTGGTGGTATGAAGAAGTGAGGCCTTTGGGAAGTGATTCTGAATGGGATTACTATCCTTCTAAAAGAGGCTTAAGGGGCTTGTTCCTCTTTTCCACCATTTGAGGATGCAGCAAGAAGGAGCCTTTCTGAGGAACAAACCCTTACCAGACAAGGAATCTGCCAGCACCTTGATCTTACACTTCCCAGCCTCTAGTACTGTGAAGAGTTAAGTTTCACAGTAAATTATTGTGTGTAAATTATTGGGTCTAAGGCATTTTGTTAAAGCAGCCTGATAGGATGAAGAAACTGTCTCTCCAGTTACCTGAACCTTAGCTCAGTCCCTGTATCACTGGGGGCCGAACTGCTCTGTCTTCAGCTTCTTTTGCCCGCTCCAATCCTTCCTACATGCCACTGTCCTCACATAATCCTGATCACACCAGATGTCAGATACTCGGCCAGGGGTACAAAACTGATTCCAACATGGCCTCCTTCTTCAAGAACTTCACAAACAGCGAGGAAGACACGCATACAAATCTGACTAAAATCTCAGCAAAAACACAACGACCTTCCTGTTAAGTCGGTCATTTTCACAAAACCTTTTAATAACTGGAATGATCACCCACTAAAGTCAAATTTCTAAAGTCTCGCATTCAAGGCTTATCCTGCTCTGACCCAGTCTATCTTTCCACCCAGGGTCTCATCATTCCCTTCCTGCCAAATCCAGTTCCTGGCTGGGCTGACAATATGCCACATGCTTCCCCCTGCCTCTGCTCATGCTAGCTTCTGCTGGACCACTGACCTAGCCCATCACGGCACTGCGATGTCCTATGTACGTTTACGGCTTACCTTACTGCTGGCACCTCCTTCCTGGCACTTTCCCTGATCTCTCCAAGATGTTAACTCATCTCCTCCTTGAATGCCACAGCTCTCTATCAGTATTTTCCAATGCCCTCGCTTTCCATCATGTGTTCTGTGAATGTCATACCGCTTACCCTGGACTGAAGGCTACTCTATTTCCCACAGAGAGTAAGACATATGCAAGTCTTGAGGAGTGACCAAAGAATGAGTGATATGGCACAGACAACTTCTGTCCCATTTTGCTTTCTTGGTCTTTGTTGAGTCTCAATTATAAGCCTAAATTTATCTTGGGAAAGGTAACAAGGGAGTAAACTTTCACACAAAGTACAAAATGACAATATGACTATGGTCCATACTGGCCTAAGTGAACAGATTTGAACATGGCTAATTGGAATAAACAAAGTTCAAACTTGATTTTGTTTATATACAGTATATACTGTATAATAATAAATACTTTCTGGAAAATATGAGAAAAAGAGAGACTGTAACTAGTCCAGCAAACCACGTAGAAATAATAACATATGACAGAGAATTACAATAAAATTCAAATACTTACATATCTTGGGAATTGCTTGAAGGAATGAAACATATAGAAGCGATGAAAATAAATTATTCCAGTTGCCAGGGTATCATAGTGTCTGTTCTGGTTAAGGACGCTAACCAATAACTTTTACAGGTTATATTCTTAGTTAAATGTAGAAAAATAATAAAGACAAACAACAACAAAATCAGTGGTAAACAATGTTAGCGGCGAAGAAAGGAGATGGGAATCTCAGCGCGTCAGAATTCTGGTACGAGAATTAGCAGGTTGAAGTTTATACTTTTAACACCCTTTTAGAAACATTTCACCTGTGATCTTTTTTTTTTTTTTTTTGAGACAGCATCTCTGTCACCTAGGCTGGAGTGCAAGGGTGTTATCTCAGCTCACTGCAGCCCAGGCGGGTCTCGAACTCGAGTTCAAGGGATGCTCCAACCTATACCTCCAAAAGTGCTGGGATTATAGGCATGAGCCACTGTGCCCAGCCTCAACTGTGATCTTAATAATGGGTGCTCATATCCTCCTGGCTGGCCCCACCTCCTCAGTGGCTAAGTCTACACCTTTAAAATGACAAACCAGAAAGAGAAAAACCCCCACCAGAACAACATTCAAACAAAGATATTTAACAACTGCTCTAGTATCTGTTTTGTCTATAGAATCTACTTATTTTTTGGTGGTGGGTGTGGTGCCTATCTGTAACAGATTCCAGTGAGAGTCAGGATACAGCCCCAAACGTGTGCCCACATCAAAGATGAACCGAGCGCCCTCTCGGCGGTACCGGGCCTCAGTGGCTGGATCAAGTCCTTCAAGCTGTGAGGGTGTGTGAGCCAAGTCCTTCTTATCCCAGTACCAACATGGTTTTGTGTGGTCCAGGTTTGCTGAAGTTACTGAAGGGCTTGAATTTTCTTTATTCTCCTTCATTTATTGAAGTAGACTTGTTCTTTCCAAAAGGTTCTCTGAAAATGTTAGAATCCTATGAGAAAGAGAAAAGCAAAGTTGGAAAGGAATACTCTATACTATAAGCAATCTACAATCACAGATTGTATCTGGTTTGCGATCAATATTTCCTATAGGAACTGTATTGTCGGTTGCCAGTTAGAAGCCCAGGCTAACTCCAGAGCCAATTTAACACAATACTGTAAGGTGACCCCAGTACTAGCATTAATAAATCCCAAATTTCATGATAATTTAAAAAGTATAGTATACCCCCACCCCGAGATTAAAGGGTTAAACCTATCTGACAAAGTTTTGGAAGAAACCAAGTACATCTCACTTTCTTCTGGTTTTTCTTCACTAGACACACAGGTCCTCTAATGATGGTACAGATTCCTTTCTTCAGTAAAACCCAGGCCTGCCTTAATCTTTGCAAAGATTTATGTTCCAAAATTAACCATCTCTTCAATCCAGCACTCCTTTTCAGTTTATTCCATGTAGGCACTTTCACTTAGACAAGCCATGGGATTGAGTTAATTCACATCTGCACAAATCACTGAATTCAGTGATGTAAACCAAATGTGCATATTGTGATTTGGGAGTGGGTGGACAGAAGTGGTCCATGAGAGAAGGAACTCCTTTAAACTGTTCTTGCTTTTTCATCCTCTTCCCTTTCTTTCATTCAGAATAAAGACATTCTCCAAAAGCTCCATGCTGAGAGAAAGAAAAGAAAAAACCAAACCAAACCAAGGATCTCATCTACAGGCACTGTTACAAATAAGTCATTCATAACCTGGATCAGAGACAGCAGAAATTTTCAAATGAAGGTTCCAAAATTGCTGGCTAGACCCACGTTAGTCTGGTTAGCAAGAAAACAGCAGCTCTGTGGCCATGTTCTGGGCCAAGGCTCTCACCAGTTCATCTAGAAACCTAACCTTTTCTGTGTACCTGCCTCATTTCTGGTGGGGAAGGTGACATGGTGGGGCTGAGTATTCTCTTTCTTGCGCCTGGTAGCTCTGAAGGAAATCTGATCTTTCCTCCAAGAGGAAGAATTAAGTACCCGGAGAAAAGGCTGAACTAACAATTTACATTTTTGTGTGTGATTGATTAAACTAAGCACTTTTCAAAGGGCAGGGGGGAGACCAGTTAATTAAAACCTTAGGAAATATATAAACTGTTCATAATCAGATATCACACTGAGATGCAATTCTCACCTATTGGATTGGCAAAAATCCCAAAGTTTGACAATGTATTCTGTTGGCAAGGCTACAGAGAAATAGGTGATTTTATGAGCTTCTGGTGGGAGTACAAAATGGTCCAACTCTCACAGAGAAGTTGACAATATCTAACAAAATTACACATTCATTTGCTCTTTGACCTAGCAATCCCACAGATAGGAATTCACTCTGAAAATACTATCAGAACTATGAAATTTCACAATCATGAAACAACATGTGCACTAGGTTATTCACTATAGTGTTATTTACAATGGCCAAACTATAAACAACCAAAACGCCCATTGTCAGGGAACTGGCTGAGTAAAACACAGCAAGCACATGTAGCCAATAGCATACCCCACAGCTGTTGAAAAGAGTGAGAAAGATCGTTAAGTACTGGACAGAGAGATTTCCAGATGAGCAAGGTATATATAGCACAGTGTACACAGTGTATTAGCATCTATATAAGAACGGAGGGGAGAAAACAGACATCCCTATTTTTTAAAATTAAAAAAATTACCAATAGGAAATGCAGAAAAACAGGATGGAAAAGACAGGAATGGAAACAAGACTTCTATATGTATCTATCTTTTTATACAGCTTTGACTTCTTATGAAAGCTTCTATTTTAAACTAATTGTAGACTTATGGAAGAGCTGATAGATGAGTTTTTGTCTATACCCTTCACTTAGCTTTCCCTGATGCAAATGTCTTTCGTAACCATGGTTCATTATCAAAAATAAGAAATTAACTTTGGTATAACCACTATTAACTACACATCATATTTGAGGATAGGTGATATCAGAACGACTCACTACTGGTAACCATTATCTCTTAGTTAAGATGGAGCCTGCCAGGTTTCTCCTGTAAATTATTATTTTTCCCTTCCTATTATCTATTCCTGAGATGCAAGTCACGAGGTCCAGCCCACACTCAAGGGCAAGAGAATTAAGCTCCACTTTCTGGAGGAAGAGGTATCAAACAAAATTGTGGACATATGTTAAAACCACCCAGTGGTAAGTAAATATTTTGGGGAAAATATTTTACAATGCAAAATACTATACAAACGTTGGTTTCTCCTTCAAGTTTCAACTACTAATTTTAGCACTCACTAATGTGAGTACTAATGTTAGTACTGGGGTGTTCTAATGGTGCTAACCTTCTATTTCCTTCACTGCTTCAACATTTATTATTTGGAATAGTTTTGTTAATATTTGTTCTTTCTCTCCCATTTATTTATTTTAGTATAGACATGTACTTTATTTTTTGGTTTATAACCCAATACTACCATTATTTATTTTGTTGCTCAAATTATTAAAATGTGGCCATTAGGTGCTCTTTCTGCTTGACTCCTGAGTACTTTCATAATTTTTGATGTTTGAATCATGTAAATATTTAACATACTCATAAACTTAACTAAAAATAAAAAAGCAAATCCTAAAACTCAAAATAAACCAACTGGGCAACAAAACCACATAAAAAATTGCTTCAAGTAATTTCTGATCTTGTTATATCCTTAGTGAGAGAAATCCTAAGGACAAAAAGGACTGAAAAAAAATTTATTGATTTATTTATTGAATCAGAGTCTTGCTCTGAGTATATTCTAAGGACAAAAAGAACTGAAAAGAAACCTATTACATTTGTGTATTTATTATTGATTGAGTCTTGCTCTGTCACCCAGGCTGAAGTGCAGTGGCATGATCCTAGCTCACTGCAGCATCAAACTCCTGGCCTCAGTGTTCCTCCTGCCTCAGCCTCCCAAAGTGCTAGGATTATGGGTATGAGCCACTGTAGCGGGCCCCAAGAAAGTCTTAAAACTTCATTAATATACTGTTAGTAGTGTCACTAATTAAAACCAAATGTTAAGAAAAAAATCTGTAATGTTAAATATTAACTGAAGATATCAAAATAAATCATGGCTAAAAATATTTCCAGATATATCCCAGTTCTCTCCTTTTCAAGTACCAAGAAGCAATGACAATCCTAATGCTGAAATCTTAACTTTTTCAACACCATCGCCCTCTAAAAGGAAGCAGGGTTCCCAGTCTGGGATTGGAGCCTGACTGGGATGTACTTAGACTAATCGAAGCTTGTCAAGACACAGGACTGCTGAAGGAATGATTTGCTAGGGAAAAAAAAGACATAGGAGCCACCATGATGAGTGCTCACTGGACAAATGCAAGGTAATTTGAATAGTAAAAATGACTGTAGTTGATCAGAAAATAGTGAATATACAATCCATGTGTCCAAATAATATTAATATATAGAGAGAACAGCACTTTGTTGGCACTGATAATAACTACTGATAATAAAATGGTACTGATAATAAAAGCTACTTTGCTAGCACTGATATTAACTACTGTGAAATAAAAAATACAGTTTATCCTTAACAAAATGATCACACTTGACACCACTAAGGGTGAAAATCTGTCATTATGTAGCTTCTGATGTGATGCAACATGAAATAAATATCACCTCCCTATGTAGTCTTATTGCCCCCCAAAAGCTTAACTTAAATTCAAGCAAACCTTAGACCTAACTTCCAGTTTACAATAAATACTGGAGGTAGAAGAGTAAGTGAAATAGCACAACATGGAAACTATCAGTCACATCCAGAAGATAAGACACTCTACTGAAAAACTGACCGGTCTCTTCAAAAAAGTCAGTGTCATGAAAAAAGAAAAGAGAGAGACTGTCTTAGATTTAAAAAGGCTAAAGAGGCCTAACAACAAAATGCAATGTGTGAACCTTGATTAGATCCTTTAAAAAAAAATTCAAACAATTAGGAAATAGTTAAGTATCAATTGTATTGTCAGAAGATATTAGGAAGGGAATTACTGTCAGTTAATTTTCTTTGGGGCTAACAATGACATTGTGATTACACTGGAGAATTACTTTATTCTTAGCAGATGACGACTGAAGTATCATGATGTCTGCAACCTACTTTTAAATGGTTCAGCTAAAATACAACCACATGGTAAACACGGCAAAAAAAATTAATATGTGTCCCTAGGTAAACAAATAGTTACTGCACTATTCTTTCACATCTTAAAAAGTCGGGGAAAAAGTCAGATGAGACTGCACAGGAGACCAGGAGGGCTTCTTATATCCTTAACTTCATCAACCCCTCAATAAACAAGGAATACTTGCCTATGTGTGGGTAGTGGTTTCATAAATTAAGACATTAGGTTTGAATTATAGCACACAGAAAGAAAAGTGCACTAACTATAAGTGTATGGTTGATTGATTTCACAAAGTAAACACACCTGTGTAACACCATTCAGTTGAGAAATAGAACAGTACCACATCCCAGAAGCTCTCTTCATTCTTTTCCTAGTCACTACCCTCCCAAAGATAACTACTGTGACCTCTATTTCCATCAGTTAGTGTTGCCTGTTTTTGAAGGACCGTGCGATGACACAGCACCACTCTTTTACATTTGGTTTCTTCTGTTCAATATTGTGTTTGTGGGATTCATTCCTGTTGTTGCATAAAGCAGTATTTGTTCATTCTCATTGCTGCATAGCAGGGGTTTTCAAACCTGGGACAACTATGTCCCGGACAGGACATTTGGCAATGTCTGAAGACACTTCTGGTTTTCCTAACTGGGGGTTTGCTGCTGGCATCTAGTGTGGGTAGAGGCCAGGAATGTTGCTGAACTTCCTTAGTGCACAGAACAATTCCCCCCTGACAAGAAATTATCTGGTCCAACATGTCAATAGTGCCAAAGCCGAGAAAGTCTGCTGTACGGTACAGTTTTATTCTATGAATATTAACACACTTTAACCATTCTACTGTTTGGGCATGTAAAATGTTTCTGGTGTTTGATTATTAGTAAGTGTTAAACATGCACTACATTCTTATAACAGAAGGCAAATGGACAGTTGGCTGAGGGAATCAATATCTTAGCACAGTTTAGCAATTTATTTACAGTTGGGAATTGCTACTTTAAGATACATACGCCTAACCGTTTTCCATGTACTTTTTCATTTAAACATTTGCTGAGCATTTACTATGAGCCAGGCCTTAATGGCATGGCAGGGAACAAGACAGGCAAGGTCTTTGCCCCAGGAAACTTACATTCTAGTGGGAAAGACAATTAGAAATAAAAATATGAATAACCGTCAGGGAATGGTAAGTGCCACAAGTAATAATAAAGCATGGTAAGGGGAGAGAGAGCAATGGGGTAAGGGCTGTTTAGAGGCATGCAGAAAGAGGACCAGTTAGGAGACTATAGTAGCAGTTCAAGTAATGCCTAATACATACCTGTCTCTACACAGTGGCAGTGGGAAAAAGGGGTGTGTGTGTCATAATTGACCACAAGGCAAAGAATGGAAAAAGATGATTTCAAGTTTGACTGACACAGAGGGTGACAACCAAAAAGGCAAATGGATAAGACAAGAGAAAGAGCTGGTTTTGATAAGGAGGGAGGAAAAGAAGAATTCAGCTCTATAAATACTAAGCTTGAAGAACTTTAAGGTACTTTCATGGAAATATCTATCAGACAAGAGAAATAGGCCAGTTCAAGTATCCAAAGAACATATCTATTTGGGATTCATCTATACAGAGGTGACAACTATGAAGTCAACTTGATTGACGGAGCAACAGAGAGTGAAAAAAGAGGTCTGGGTACAGAACTCTGTGAATTTGAACTAAGTAGGAAGAATCACCAAAGGAGAGTGTTTGCCCAATGATAGGAAGGTAAAACAGACTTGAATGTGCTTATGATTTATTCATTTGCAGACTAAGAATCACCAACTTAGAGAAAGGGAAACAGACTGGTCCAAGAGGTAGGGAAATCAGCATCCTCAATTGCAAAAGAAACCAAGGGATGTCAGCTTTAAAACAGAGATGATAGTCAACAGTGACAAATGCTAAAGAAAAGTCAAAGGACAAGGGACTGAGGAAAGTTTACTTGAATTGGCGATTAGCTATTTATTAGAGACACTGAAAATTGTGATGGTTGCACAGCTTTGAAAATACTAAAAACTACTGACTTGTACAGTTTAAGTGGGTAATGTGTATGGTATAGAATTACATTTCAGTAAAATACATACATACACATATAAATAAAATAACATTTTTGGAAGTGCAATAGGGCAGAAGGTGTAGAAACCGTAAAGAATAAACAGGCTAGGAAATAGGTTATTCTTTTCTAATTCGTTTTTTAATTTTTTGAGACAGAATCTCCATCTGTCATCCACGCTAGAGTGCAGTGATGTTCACTGCAACCTCTGCCTCCTGGGTACAAGGGATTCTCCTGCCTCAGCCTCCTGAGTAGCTGAGATTACAGGCATGAGCCACCACGCTTGGCTGGAAATAGGTTATTCTTTTGAGACATCTGTTCTCAAAGAGAGTAACGGGGAATAGCAGGGAATAGGTTTTGTTATTTTGTTATTCTTTGGTTTTTATTTATTTTTCAGCATAAAGGAGAATGAAAAATGTCTGCAGCTAGAAAAAAAAAAAAGGAATCACTAGAGGAGTCAGAACAAGGGAGGGTGACTGGTCAAGGGATAATAAAAAGCACAGTAAAAAGTTAACCTTAGAAAGAAAGCTCCCTCTTTCCCTGAGAAGGGAAGAAAAAATTTGAGAAAGATACTATTAAAGAATCTGTTAAGGGGGAGGAAGTAACTAAAAAATCTCAAACTCCCTCCATATTATCTAGGAAGTGGAATGCCAAGATATCTGTTGAGGGGAAAGGGGCAGAGTGGGGAGTAGTATCAGAAATAACCCAGTAGGGACGTAACTGGGATGGAAAAGAATCTCAGTCTACAGGTGGATAAATCATAAGTACATTCAATTCTGTTTTACCTTCTGTCACTGGCCAAACTCCTGGTCCCTGCAGATTCCAAGGCAGAATGAACAAATTCATGAAATGCAGTGAAAATATTATGGACATAAACAGAATCGAGACAGTCCTCAAAATCGTACAACTCCCTGAAAAAGTTCTTGCCTCAGTTCTATAAATCTGTTCCCTATTCAATTATTTTTTTGCAAGACCCTAAAGTTATAAATTTTCGCATTAGCAGCTCGTGATTACTGTGAAAATGACTGAGATTTATGAACTCTGCAAAACGAAAATCCATAAACAAGTAACCTGTCAGGATGTTTTAGCAGCACCTTTCAGGAATGTGCTTCATAAATATCATTTTACATCATAAAAGACTAAAGATATTCTCAACATTTAGAATTATGGAAACAATAGTAAATATCACTATGCAATTCTCTCACCCAATATCGAAATCCCCTCTTAGTAATATCTGGCCACTTATCAATGAAATCTCATTAGTTTATAAAACAACCTATGCCATTGCTGGGTATCAATAACTCGTGTTCACATAATTCCTGTATTCCTATGTTGATTTTTATCTGCTCTGCTCATCCCCTAGATCTGCTACACAGATTGCATAAAATAATGTATGAGTAAAATCTACCTTTTACCAACTCTCGAACTTCCACCAGGGTCCCTAAACTAAGCCTTGAAAATACACTTCCCCTATCTACTGATTGACTTTCAAATAGGTAAAAGCAATTTTACATTCTCTTTTCTTCTCTAGGGTAAATAAATCTAACCATTTTCCTCATCATGATTTTTTTTCAGTGTTTCAACTTCCCCCTAAATATTAGGAATCAAAACAGATATCATGTGCATAGTACATGGGAGAGGAGCAGTAACTAACATTCAGTAACACGTCCATTTGTGTCTGCTGTGTTGCAGCATGTCTGCAAGCTATGTTTACTTATCTTCACAATTCATCACTGAGAAAATGGAGCCAGAGACACGAAGCAACTTGACTAATTTACAGCTAACAAGTGGCATTCACAATCTGTCTTACTTTATACCAAGATACTGCCTTCCCTCACTCTAGACACTGCTCTGCTTCTGTGAGTGGAACATTACATCCTAGAACCACTTTTGTCAAGCAAGAAAAATTGAGTGTCTATAAATTTAATCACTCCAAGTAAACGCATTTATTTTTAAATTATTATTTTTGTATACAATCTTGCCTAGTAAATTTATATTAGTGTCATCTAATGTGCTGGCTAATTATCACTACACGGTTTAAGTGCATTTATTAACTTGAGGAGCATGCTTCTTATATATTTAAAGTTGGTAATATAAAAGTGCTAACCAGGGTCAGGGCAAGACCAGAGTCCTGTAGTATATCTCCGAAGACATCTCCCCAGGCTTACATCAACCCATTAATCAACATTTTGGGTTTGGTAATTTGAATGGATATAATAAATCCATTTACACCTAATCCAATGCACACTTAGCTCTTCTGTCTAGACACAGAATTATGTTCAGTGTCCTAAATAAACTTAAATGAACTTATGTCCAGCAATCCCCAATCACCACCAGTCTAGTAAAAACCATAAAAAAAGGAAATATGATCTGTGTCACCCGGCTTTTTTTTTTTTTTTTTTTTTTTGAGACAGGGTCTTGCTCTGTCGCCCAGGCTGGAGTGCAGTAACACAATCACAGCTCACTGCAGCTTTGATCTCTCACAGACTCAAGTGATCCTCCTGCCTCAGTCTCCTGAGTAGCTACTACAGGCATGCACCAAGACATCTGGCTAATTTTTTGGTTTTTTTTGTAGTGACGAGGTCTCACTATGTTGCTCAGCATCATCTTTAACTCCTGAGCTTGAGTGATCCTCCAGCTCTGGCCTCCCAGAGTGCTGGTATAATAAGCATGAGCCACTACCTCTGGCCTCACCTGTCCTATTCTTATTGAAACTTTCTGCTGGCTTGAGAGAATCAGCTTTCCTTTCCCAAGTTCTTATAAACTTGTTGGTTCTTCCAACAAGATTCTAGAACAGATTATTAATGGGTTCCTAGCATCCAAGAGCCATCTCATGGCTCTTGGTGAAAACTGAGACATTTATCAGACACTAGTCTTCTATTATTAACTGCATTTTTAGGATTTTTCATCAATAATGATTTTACAATGTCATCTGCAATTACTCTGGTAAACAATTTGAGCTTAAAAATATGATCACTCTGTTATCTCAATTACCTTGAATTTAATTCCTCTAGATTTTTTTGTCCTTACCCAGTTTTAAAGAAAACAAGCAGAAAACACTGCCCTCCCTTTTAGGCACTCAGCAGAGTCACTGCTTTCAAATATAATCTCCTGAAATGAACTAGCTCATTTAATAGGCCACAGATATGACCAACTTTTCTTTATGACATTCAGTTTTAGAAACAGCATTTAAAATTTAAGAACCTCATTAACAACTCCAATAGTTTTTGTTGCTTGTTAGTGAAAACTAGGTTTTCAAAATGGAACAAATTCAAAAAGAATTTGCCCAGAAATCAACTAATAAGCATGAACAATGCATCACAATATAATCGAAATGGGATAAAAGCGGGTAAAAACCCCTAAGAGACACCAGTGGTAGTCACTCTGAATAAAACAATCTTGGATAATCACTACATTCACAGTCAAGATTATTTAACAGGTAAGCATCCTAATGACACAACTTTAATCCAAATGTCTGTGAATACTACTATCACTACTATCATCTATTGGTTCTTTCATTGGGCAATACAGAGGGCTTAATAAACGTCAGGCAGTGTTCTGGGCGCTGAAAGTTCCTCGCTTTCATTCTAGCAACATCATTCCTACAAGCCTTTAATGAGCGCCTAAAATTGCAAGGCACTGTGCTAGACATCTGTAAAGAGAGATTTAGATCGAGATACACAAACATCACCAAGTTTCCCTTAAAAACATAAAAGACCACCCTTAAGAAATGCTCTTATTAGTCATTCCTGGCCGAGCGCCGTGGCTCACGCCTGTAATCCCAGCACTTTGGGATGCCGAGGCGGGAGGATCAATTGAGGCCAGGAGTTCGAGACCAGCTTGGCCAATATGGTGACACCCCGTCTCTACTAAAAATACAAAAAGTAGCCTGGCCGCGTGGTGGCGCACGCCTGAAATCCCAGGTACTCGGGAGGCTGAGGCTGGAGACTCGCTTGAACCCGAAAGGCAGAGGTTTCAGTGAGCCAAAATTGCACCACTGCACTCCAGCCTGGGCAACAGAGACAGTCTCTGTCTCGGGAAAAAAAAAAAAAAAAAAAAAAAAAAAAAATAGTTCCTAACCTAAGATGACTTAGCGAAAGCTCCGTTTAACTGGCAATCTAAATTTAGGAAGCGTCACCGAGCCTATCTTGGGCAGACAATAGTTTAGGAGCTGTCAGATAACCTCTAGACTTTCGGTCCCATGTTCTAAATAACAATTTCTCTCATAACAAACCAAATTAAGCACCAGGAGCGGGTCCGTAAAGACGATGTCTCCATAAGAACGAAATCTAATCGCGGAAGTGCCTTTTCCTCATTCCTAGTCGCACCCTCGTTACGTGGCTCTTCAAACTCCAAAGTCGGAGTACCCTAGATACAGAACAATCTCCAAAAAGTCTCAGGCCTACCCAAGTTTGGGACTAATACGCCGCGAAATAATCGGGGAAATATGAGTACTCAGTAGCTATGAGACTGTGCGCGGGTGACACCCCTGTCCCTTTTGCCCAAGCCCTAGAAAGTCCCCTAACTCTGACTGACCCCTACTGCGAGGGCCGCCACCAGTTCTAGGGTGCGCCCGGCCTCCCTGCCCCGCCCCGGCGCCTCGGACCCTCACTCCAAGCCCGCCCCGTAGCCCCGCGCCGCCCGCTAAGTTCAATGTGTACGAGAGGTTAGCGGAGGGAGGCGGAATCCGAAAAGAGAGACTCCGCCAGTGGATGGCGGCGGTTGGCCATAACCTACTCCGACCTCCAGATACGTGGGAGGTGGGCGGTGCCGCCCGCAATCGGTGGGTCACTCACCCCTCGTTTCAGGCAAGCCCCTTAGCGACGTCTCTCCTTGCCGACTGCGGCCATCTTGCATGTGGAATGTCGGGGAATACGTCATCACGCTGCGTCTTGAGACAAAAACCAAGCGACCGGAGGGGCGGAGAAAGTAGGATGCCTGTTAACCAATGGGAAGAAAGCAGGGCTCTCAAAAGCGGAATGGGCCGCCTCATTCCTCCTCCCCCGCCCCGCGGGTTAGTGGCTGCTGCGTGCAGGGGGAGGAGCCAGCCACAGGGCCACTCCCGTCGGTCCCGCCCCCCGGGGCGAAAAAGATTCTGGAGCAACCAAACCTGCTAACGGAACTTGGAAGCGGAGGCGGGGTCCGGGTCGCCCTTCGCCCAATCAGAGCTGGGGCGGGGGCGAACGCAGCCAATTGCGACCTCGGGGTTGGCGGCGGCTGAGCTGGCCGCTCTCGCCCCCGGGAGCCGCCAGCCCACTGGCTGGGGAGGACCCCGAACGGAACGCCGGCTTGGCGGCGAGGCGGGGCCGCGCCCATGCGTCCGAGGCGCGGACCAATGAGCGGCTGCGGCGGCGGCCTGGAGGTGGGGTCTAGGGCGGGCGGAGCGGGGTTGGGCCGCGGCGGCAGGGCCGTCTCAGGCTGCCGTCCCGCCCCTCCCGTCCGGCCGCCGCCGCCGCCACCGCCGCCACTGCCACCGCCGCCACTGCCACCGCCTGGGGGTTGGTTGAGGCGGACGGCGGGGTCCGGGCCGGAGTGCGTCGTTCCCGCTGCGCTAGGGGAAGCGGGCAGGTGAGTCCTGGCGGCGGTCTCTGCGCGCATGTGGCCCGGGGGCTGCGAGAGAAACTCGCGCTGCCTCTCCGAGCGTTACGAGGCCGCCCCCCGCCCTGGCTGGCGCCCCTCTGCTGAAGTCCGGCGCGCGCCACCGCCCGAGCCCTGCCGGCCGCTCCGGGCCCGGGGCTTGAAGGGGCGGGCGTGAGCCCCGGAGCTGGGGTAGGGAGGGCCCTGCGGGGTCGGAGGGCGCGGGTCGGCCTCTGTCCTGGCGCCCTGCGGGGCGGGAGGCGCGCGCTCTCTGCTGCCGGTCCCTTCTGGCTCCCACACTCCCGGGCTCCGCGCCATCCGGTCCGGAGGTGGTGGCAGGTGCAGGCAGCGCTCTCCCTGTGCTTGCCCCCCTGTCCCCGGCCCTCGCGCCCGCTCTCGGGTGGGGCCCGGGCCCCTCGCGCTGGTCTGCTCGGCTCTGCGTGCGGCCGGGTCGCGCTCTCATTTCCTTCTTTCCGTCACCCCGCTGCCCGGGGAAGGCTGTGCGGTTTTATGTTCCTCTCTGCGAGTCCTCAGTGCCCACCGGGGTGCCCGAGGACCAGCCCCCGCCTCCCATCCGCTCCGTCCAGTTAGGAAGACGGTCGTAGGAAATAGGTCGTCTTTCTTCCCACGCGACGCTGGCCGTGCTCCACACGCGCATTGCCCTACTAGGGAGAGGCATTCCGTGCTTAGAGTTTGTCATTCCGCCGTTAAACTCTTCCTCCTCGTGGCTCCAGCCCAGGGATGCAACTCTGCCTTTCCCCCGTCTCCACTCGGGGAAAGGAGCTGACAGTGACGCGCGCCCCTAGCTGCGGTGCTCACCCCCGCCGGGCCGGTGTTGGGAGGAGGGTGTTTATTGCCGAGGCATTCACACGTTGGGATCACTCGGACCGTGTTATTTTGCTTTTCTAAATAAATGAGGTGAGGTTACAAAAGCAAAAATACTTTTAAAGTATACTGACAAATTAATTTTGCTTTTAAGAATCCTCGAAGAGTTAACTCTGTTCGTAGCCTGATTGTTGTGCTGATGAGGCCACTATATATGCGTTTGTTGAAACTCAACGGAACACTGAAAAGTGAATTTTTTATCTCGTGTAAAAGATACCTCTCCCTTTCCCATTTTTCTTCTTGAAATGACCTTGCCAGTATTTCAAAACTGAGCTAACCATAATAATCTTGGAGAAGTGTTTATTATTTTAAGTGAAAACATTTAACCCAAGAATATAGAAAAATAAAAGTAGTCTTGCTCTCCACCGTTAAAATTTGCCAAGACTTGCTAGAACTATGCTGTATCGACTGTGTTTATACGGGCTACCATGCGTGAAAGTCCGGCAGTACCAGATTAGTCCCAGGGGCTGCTGTGATTGATTCTTTGGTGAAATTCCAACAGTTTACGGAGGAGTTTTTCTCTGGCCTAAGAAAGTAGTTTGCAAGCCAAGTTCTCAAACAGCTACAGAACAACCTCTTTATTGGGACCCCAGACAGCCTTGGATTTTAGCCTTCTGCTACCCCTTTCCTGTCCGCCCTCCTTTCTGTGTGTTTAAGATTGTAAGTTAATATCTGAAATGGAACTTTAGTTTGAAGGAGTAAAATGGTTGCCTCTCCAGTGTGCTAACATCTCAGTGCTTTTTTTTTCCTGGAATTGGAGTCATGTTGGATTTGAAGATTAAAACATCTATATGTCTGTGTGTATGGTAATAGCGAAAACTTCTCATAAGAGCACGGTGAGACTGTCAATAAGAAAGTGATGGTTTCTGAGCTGCTCTTCTGTGCCGGGGACATTTAGGCCACATTTTAAATGATAATTAAACTTTTGCTTTAGAAGCCACTGGATAATGAGAAAAATGTGGAGGTTGTGCTCAGATATTTTTCCTATTTAAAGTTCAACCACTGGACAACTGTTTGTGTTTGAGAGTTCTGATAAACGGTCACAACAGCCTCATTGAAATGCGGTACTCTCCTGCCTGGAGGAGAATGACAGGATTACAGCACTAGGGAAAATATGACCATCAGCGACAGAGCCTTGCTTGGAGTGAATATTTATTGAAATCAATGAAACCAGGTGCATAGTTTGTGCTGTGTTTTAGTAAAAATCCTACCTCCGAGTCAGGGAGGTAGGATTTGTGAATGCTTTGTGACTAGATGTCAGTTTAGTTTGAGGCTTACCAGGTTTCTTAAATGTTTGAATTACATACAGTCTTTCTTCTTATCACAAATCCGAAGTAGGTTTTAGAGCTGTAACTAATAATACTCTTATCTTTCTTATGTGTAGTTGGACGAATATCCATCTCTGAGAGGTTATTTGTCTTTAGAGACTGGTTTGCCTGTTCCCTGGCTACTGTGCCTGGTGCTTCTGTTGTGGGTGGGGAGGAAGAGTTTCAAGTGTGTTTCCTTCCCTTGGACCGAACTCCTGGGAATGGAGTGGGGACTTTGTTCCCCCACCGAGGACTGGGAGTCATTTATTACTGTGGCATTAAATGTTTTTAACAGAACAGTGAATATATCTTCATTCTTATGTTACTGTGGATGTTGCTTGTAGCCAGTTATAATATTTTCTTTCTTAATTACCTATCATTATCTTTGGGCCCTTTTTTTAATCAGCAAAAAATCCTTTAATTAACTGTGCATCTTTTCCCTCCTGCTGCAGTCATAGAAGTGTTTATCTGGACAACAGTTCATTCTAGGTCACATTTAACCAGTCAAGAGTGTTAGACTAGAGTCTTGCTTTTATAGTTTACTACAGTTTTCACTTTTGTTGCCTTTACAATGGATTTCTGTCCATTGGATTTCTTTTTATCATCTCATTTTCCTATTCATAACATTGGAGAGCTTAACTATTTTGATAGGCAAATAGAATTAATTTGCATAATATTTACTCTCAAGGTAAAAATAAATTTCTATCAAAATATTAATAGATATGTTGTGTTTTCCTATTACAAAGAAGTTGCGACTTGGTTTTTTCTTTTTTTTCTTTTCGAGACCAAGTTTTACTCTTGTTGCCCAGGCTGGAGTGCAGTGGTGCGATCTTGGCTCACTGCACCTTCTGCCTCCTGGGTTCAAGCGATTCTCCTGCCTTAGCCTCCCGAGTAGCTAGGATTACAGGCATGTGCCACCATGTCCGGCTGATTTTGTAAATTTTTAGTAGAGGTGGGGTTTCTCTGAGTTGGTCAGGCTGGTCTCGAACTCTTGACCTCAGGTAATCTGCCCACCTCAGCCTCCCAAAGTGCTGGGATTACAGGTGTGAGCCACCATGACTGGCCTGAGACTTGGCTTTTTAAAAAGTCACTTAATAGTCTTTTAAAAAAAAAATTAGCATCTTCAAGATTAAGAAGTCTTGCTTTTTAACTCAAGCCAGAGATTAGCTGTGTTGACCCCATTTCCACTCGGGAGTCTCCTCTAAGTTTTGGAAATAAATGGATCATAAAAACAAGAGGTGAAAACACAGATATTGAACATTTTTGGCTGAGATAAATTTGAATGGAAGAAAACTGATTCCAAATAATTATAAAGTTCAAAGTTAAGACTTTGCAATTCTTTATTTTCTCATATCAAGTACTTTCCAAGTAGAAGTGAACTAGTAAGTCCAAACAGTCTTCGTTGACAATGGAGGACAGATCTGTCTTTGAAGGTAAGATTTTGAAAGGGATGTACTGATTACTAAGCCAAAGTGAATTCTTAGTCTTTTATAAGCCTAACGTCAGTACTGGGATGGGGAAGTTGGGGAGGGCACAGGGACAGAGCAGGAAGAATGTTTCCACTGTTGTTTAGAAGGATAAAAAAAATTTTCTAGAGAATGTAGATAATTAGGTTTTTCCACAGAACTTTTTATTTTTAGTTTTTAATTGACAAAAATATATGATACATAGAGCTCTTAATAAAATATGCACCATCTTAGGTTTATCATTGTCTATGATCTCTGAGTTTCACTTTCCATTTTTTAAGAATACAATGCATTAGTACATAACAAACCTAAGAAATTCTTCCCACTAAAATGGTTAACAATATTCAGTCTCAGAAAATAGACATGCCTTTTCAATATCAGCAGTTTTCTATTACACATAGTTGAGAGAAAGTAAGGATTAGGGTTGAAAAATACTTCCTAAAGCTGCTTTTACTGTAAAATATTTACTACTGCCTATAGACTAATAACATTTTTGATTTGTTGGTTGTAATTATTTAGCATTGCTGCATATCACGATCACCTCACGGCTCTGTGCTTTTGCGCCACAACAAAAGTGTGGCATTGTGCTGGATTGGGTGGAAACTCTTTTGGAAGTTTTGCCCATATCCCAAATTAAAACCGAATTTAATCTCTTCCTATGTATTTGGACAAAGACAGCAAAATAACTATTTTTAAAAGGCCAAGGAGATAACACCTTTACCTGTGTATGTTTTACCTTGCAAGGGAATGGTATTATTTTGAGTATCAGAGATAACAGTGAACCTTTGGAGCTCTCATAAGTGGGTTGGTTTTGAGCTGAACTCATGAGATATTATTGAGCATCAGTAAGATATGTCATTGAGGTGTGCTGGTGAGGCTCTGACACAAACTGTGTCTATCATTGTGCATAAATTAATCAGTCTCTGTAAGCGTCAGCTTTCTCATCTGTGAAGTGGGTATAATACCTATCTTATATTGTGTAAAATTCTTACCTCGGTTTCTGATCATATAATAAATGCCCAAATGACATGATTGTGATGGGGACGATCATGTTGAGAACTGCCACAGGACACAGGTCATGGCAAGGATGGTGCTGAAATAAAGAATATGACAGCATGAATAATTGCATTTAGGTTCAAAAACTCAGTTGTTTGATCTGTCTTGCTGAACGTCATGAAAGTCTTTGATTGATTACTGTCTTGTCCTAAAGGCAATTGGACTATGTTGCTTTCATCTTTGCATTTCACATTAGATTCTCAAGAAATGTACAGGAATGAGGGAATGAATTCACTTGGCTCATATAAAAGCTAGGGCAGCCTTAGGAATATTAGTCAAATCTCTTTGAGTTCCGGGAAGGTGGTAGTCCATCTCAGAACACATCTGAAGGGTTTCACTGACTTTAAAAAAGTGTTCACTGAGGTATAATATGCTTAATTGGTTTTGCTCATTTTTGAGAAATATGTAGTAATGAGGGGTACATTAAGCCTGGAGAAGGCAAAACTTTGGGGAGACATGAAAGCTGGCGGGTCAGAGAGGATGGTGAACTTTTCTGCAATATAGTACTGGAGGGGCTGACAAAGCAGGAGGTTGCCTTGGAAGTAAATGTGCAGCTCTTCTGGCCACCTAAGGGCGGAAGCTTTGGATCTGCCCTTTTCACTTACTGGCAATCCGCCTTAGGCCATGTGTTTGTTAATCAGGAATAACAAGCTGCGTCCTGCCTGTCTTCTGTCCTTTTCAGACTAGATCAGGTGAAGATTAGATCCTGACTCTCCACAACATCAACCACCATTGTCTTAAACATGTGGGGTTGAGAGCTACTATAGGTAACCCCAGAGGTCACCTCTAATCCTGATGCTCCTTGGTTCTAGAATCCAGAATCCTTATGTTAAGGAATGTGGGTGGTTTGAAGGTAATTTCTTGACAGATTATAGCTGTTCCTTCACACATAACATTGTCTTTTTTATTTTAGAAAGATGTAATAGGAAATTTCTATTCATGATACCCAATGAATCTTTGCTTTACAAAAGGCTTTTTTGGTAACTTCCATTAAATAGGAGCCTCATGTTAATTTATTTACAACTTCATTCAATAGCAGTTTAAAACTAAAGCCTACTATGCAATGAAAAGTCAGAAATGGTTTAGTTATCTCTCAAATGACATTGTGAAAAGCAACAACCGTACTTTTATTTATTTATTTATTTTTGAGACAGAGTCTTGCTCTGTGGCGCAGACTGGGGTTCAGTGGCACCATCTTGGCTCGCTGCAACCTTTGCCTCCTGGGTTCAAGTGATTCTTGTACCTCAGCTTCCCAAGTAGGAGGGACTAATTTTAGTAGAGATGGGGTTTCACTGTGTTGGCCAGGCTGGTCCTGAACTCCCAACTTCAGGTGATCCATTCACCATGGCCTCCCAAACTGCTGAGATTACAGGTGTGAGCCACTATGCCTGGCCAACAACTGTATTTTTAAAATCTCAAGTTATAATACTTATATAGGACAGCCCAATTTGTTTTGTATCAAGATTAAATTTTAATTAAATTAAAATTTTACTGGCTTGCAATTTACAGATCTGTATACATCCTGGTATTTAAGTAGTTACTGAGTTGAAACTAATTCCACCTTCTTCCTTGCCTGCTTGCCTTGACTTCTTGGTACTTTTGAGTTGTGGCATACCAGTCTTCATTTATTTTTTTTGAGACAGAGTCTCACTCTGTTGCCCAGGCTGGAGTGCAGTGGCTGGTTCTTGGCTCACTGCAGCCTCCACCTCCTGGGTTCAAGCAATTTTCCTACCTCAGCCTCCTAAGTAGCTAGGATTACAGGCATGCACCACCACACCCGGCTAATTTTTGTATTTTTAGTAGAGATGGGGGGGGTCTCACCATGTTGGCCAAGCTGGTCTTGAACTCCTGACCTCAAATGATCCACCCACCTCAGCCTCCCAAAGTGCTAAGATTACTGGTATGAGCCACTGCCCCTGGCCCAGTTCCTGTTTTAATTAGAAGATTAGAATGGTAGGTGCCAGTTAGTCATGTAAACTGGTAAGAGTTAGTATGGCATGGCACTGCTACTAGGCCCTGCTACTGTGCAAAGCCAGAACACACTTCTGGTATATGTGAGTTTCAGCTAACATGGTTCCATGGCACTTGATCAGTATCTGCAGGAAAGGCAACGTTGCACAGATAAATACTTTTCAATTTGGGAATGCTTTCATTTTGCTAACTCATCATCCTATAATTTGTGTATTTATTCTGAATGTAGTAATCTGATCCTAATGGCCAGCAAAGTATTTTAGTAAGAGTGAGAAAAGAGTGTTTCCTATTCTTTCTACAGGAAGATTAGGCCCTCACACTCCCTCAAGCACTCTTTACAGCTGGGAGCTTGAGGTGGAGGAAGCCATCCTTAGGACCATTCTCTCCCTTAGTCAACCCAGCTGTGAAGTTGGGTCAATGCAGGATACATTGAAAAACAGATGCTGTGCTTGAGCTAAGGTTTCCTGGATAAATTGCCAGATAAGTGTAATCAAAAATGTTTATTCTAGTTCTGTTTAGTTGAAAGCAGCAATTTCAAGGGAATGCAAGAAATATACAAATAAATATTCGTTCCATTTAGAATGTTTGAAAAAAAATGCAAGTGAATTCCATCCAAATCTGTTCATTATGTATGAGCTATACTTTGTAAAAATGGGTTAGATATTTAGCACCTTTTACCCCACCTTCTCCCCCACTCCCCACATTAGCCAAGGTTACTAAATGTGCTTATTTCTCCTGACCCATTTATTCTACGATTCAGATTATATGGAAAAGAATCACTTGATTGACAGAGGTGGTAGGTTTGATTACAGATGCCCCTGTATATTAGTCAGCACTTTAAATAATAATTGAATATGCCATTCATTTCTCTGTCTTCTAAAGCCTTTCTTGTCTGTTAGATGAGGAGGTTATTGATGGATTTGTAAGTGGTATATGGTGTTTTAAAGGGCCAAAGTTTGAAGATTCTGTACATTTTAAAAATATCTTGATGGCGAGGAAATGTAGATATGTGTGAAACTCTTGGCTTAGCTGTTCCTTTTTATAGATACCCCTTCCTCTGAGTGACTAACTGTGATTGTGTAATTCGTGTATCAATCCTGTATTGCTACTCTTCATATTTTATTTTGTCTTAATTATTATTTAAATCATTTTTTGGTCCTGTTTTTCTCAAGATAATGCAGTAAGTATTTGTAAATTATGCCTGATTTCAGTATAAACTTTGGGGAAAAACATTGACATTGCACCTTCTGGCTAATATTTGTAAGTGAGTGTGTGTGTGTAAACTTACATATTTAGGATGCATTTATATTTTACTAATATAAATATTGGAAATAAATATTGAAAATAAACATTTGGTCTTTGTGGGAACTTGATGAATGTTTAATAGATTTTTTTCATGAAGAACATGAAGGATGTTCAAAACACCTATTTGTTTCATTTGTTTAAACTTGTTATTTAGCCCCAAATTCAGCTGAAATGATCATGAAAATTATTCATTGTATAAAACAAACCTTTGAATCATAAATGAAAAGGGTAGTTATTTAAATCCACAAGGTTGGGGAACTTCCACAGAATGTATCTTTTTTGATAGCTAAAAGAAGGCAATGTGGGGTGAATTTAGGAAACCACACATACTGGATACTAACACCTTCTCAAACTGAATCTTAAAATTTAGTCATCCTTCTTGAATTGTACTTTATTCTTTGCCCTTCTATGTTTAGTTACTTACGTGTTTTAGGAATTATCCATGCTGCTTTATTTTGAGTGTGAGTCTTGGTTCCCCAGCCTCGTGCTTGAGAACTGCAGGCCTGGTTTCGTTAATTTTGTTGTCTTCTGCAACAGCAAACATAGTATGGGCACAGAGACGTTGCACAGCTTGTTTAATCAAGTTTGCCTGTAGAGTTCACCTATATTGCTGGAGCTAATGCAGGGTTTCATGTTGATGCTGTGGGTCTGCCGCTTGGCACCTGTGGTGTGTTGGCCAAGTCACAGCCCTCTTTAAGCCTCCTGACAACTGGCTGTGGTCACTGCCGGCCTCAGTGGGCTGTGGTGGGGATGCAGGGAGGTCATGGGCAGATAGATGCTCGTGTCCTTGGTCATAAGTGCCCAAGGAGCTGTTTCCTGTGCTTGGGCTGCAAGCTTTCCTTTCCTTTTCTAATTCCTGCTTTATTGCTTTCGAAAGACCAATAATGCTTAAAAAATTCAAGTGTGTTTTTCAGTCTCTCTTATTAAATTTAATGTCCTAAAGCTTTTGTATCTAAAACTGGATTTTGAAAAGAGATTATCTTTCAAAAAAATTATTTTAAGACAGAATTTTGCTGTGTTGCCCAGGCTCTAGCCCAGTGGCTATTCACAGGTGTGATCATAGCTTGCTGCAGCCTCGAACTCCTGGGCTCAAGAGCCTCCCACCTCAGCCTCCTGAGCAGTTGGGATGATAGGCATGCCCCACAGAACTGTCTTTTAAGCGTGACATTACATAAGCTTAACCCTAACCCCTGTCCTTCATGGTGTGGCTCATCTATCTCTCATTATCTATATCTCTACATATACATTTATATTTTTACTTTTAAGAATTACCATATTTCCTTAGTAGAATTACTCGGTAAATGTCTTATTTTGACTACTGTTTAATCACTGTTGGGAGGAATGTCAAAATTAGTAACACCAATATGCTATCCAAAAATTTTTCTTTTACTCAACAAGTATTTGGCCTTCTGTATGTTTGTGGCGCTATATTAGACCCTATAGATAACATAGAGATGTAAGCTTTGGGTTTTTTCCTGCCACAAGACAGTGGGTAGAAGAGTTTAGACTGCGGTAGGTGAGGTCCCAGGGGTTCAGGGACTGTGCTGTGGAAGTGTGGGGAGGACACCTTGTTAGTGAGGTGGGGTTTTAGCCAGGATTTTAGGTGGAGGACCCTGATGTACTCACCAGGGTGTCAGGGCATTTAGGCTGAAGTAACAGAGTGAAGGCTGTCAGGGAATGATAGCCAGGCCAAGGGGCTGAGGGAAGGCAGGATGTGGGGAGCTGGCAAACTCACAAGAAAGCCTGATGCTTTAGGGGTGATCAAAGTAAATGTAGGGCATCTGCCTTCAAGGTGCTTTGAGTTAGGGGTGTCCCACAAATACTAGTACCAAATCGTATTGAACCCAGAGTTGCACAAAGGAATCTCACAGACGGTGATGTCCCCAAGTTCGTAGTGGGTGGGTTACAGAACTGGTACCAAGAAACACTTGCCTTCGGTGGCTTAAGTTCTTAAAGTCATGCCAAAGTCCAGGTGTCACGCTCCTGACTGCCTGGGATTCAGGTTACAGGGGACTGAGGCGAGCCCTCGGACAGGGTGGTCCCAGCCAATGGGGAGGCTTACTGGGAGAGCCCTGGAAACTCGTTTGAGTGGAACAGATTGAGGAGAGGGTTTGGGTCTAGGGTCCTGTGCCCTAGGGAGATACATTTACTGGAAGAAGGATAGGTAGCCCCTTCCCCGATCCTTAATTAAGACAAAGATTCTTTCTGCCTCACCTAGGCTAGCCACTTCTTCTCCCTTGCAGCTGTATCCCTGTGGGAGGGAAACAATACAAAGAGGCTGCCAAAGACAGAATCCCAAGATAAGCCAAGCCTTTGGCATCTGTAATAACCTTGAGTTTGACCCTTTCTTACTGACTTCCTTGGGCATGAGGGTTGCATGGAGGAGCCTAGAGTTTCCCTCAAGGCCACGGGGGACATTTTGGTAGAGCCTTAAAGTATGTGAAAAATCTTGCCAGGAGAAGACAAGGGGACAGGCAGTGAGATAGCTGCATTCCAGAGAAAGGAAGAGGAACAGTCCGTCTCCTGTAGCTGTGTTGTGTAAAGGTAGGATGAAACCGAACACGTAAAATGGGGTGAGGCGGTTCAGTCCTCCAAGACCTTGCCGGGAGGTTAGGCATTATCCTATGAGCTGTGGAAACACATGTGAGCAAAAGAAACCTACAAAATGTGTAATTCCACTTATATGAAGTTTAAGAATCGGAAGAACTAATCGATGGCGATAGAAGTCAAAATATGGGCTACTGGGGGATGGACTGGTTGCGACAGGGTTCATCAGGACTGCTGGTGACGACTGGTATGTTTGCTGCCTTTTGCAAGGGTGGGGCCTTGCATGAATGAGGATGAGCCCATGAATTCGTGTACTATGTGGTTTATAGTTTTTTGTTTTTTTTTTTTTGAGTCAGGGTCTCTCTCAGTCACCCAGGCTGGAGTGCAGTGACTCCATGATAGCTCATTGCAACCTCTGCCCCCTGTGTTCAAGGTATTCTCCCACCTGAGCCTCCTGAGTATCTGGGGATTACAGGCTTGAGCTACCACACCCAGCTAATTTTTGTATATTTTTGGAGAGACGAGGCTTCGCCATGTTGCCGAGGTTGGTCTCAAAGTCCTGGGCTCAAGCAGTCCACCTGCCTTGGCCTCCCAAAGTGCTGGGATTATAGGCGTGAGTCACTGCGCTACGCCTATGCAGTTTGTATTTTATACCTCAATTTATTAAAGCTAACTGTTGGCATTGTGGTGGGGGAGGACTTGTAGGCAGGGAAATGAATCAGGAATGGATTGAAAGAGATGGAGATGAGGGTCTTAGCTAGGAGTGGCTTCAGTGACTTCATAAACATCATCCTACAGGACCTTTGAAGATTGCATTCTAGCATATCTCCCCTCCCAGGGGTTAATTTATTGGTGTGTTTTGAAGTTATACCTCTGCTGTATTTATGCACCTATTACTCATTTCTAAAAGCCAGCAGTTTTCTGGCTTAAAAAAGAAATCTTGAGAACAATTGGAGTTGTAAGTACTCAACTGTAGACTGTAAACGGAATGTATTGTGTTTTCATATCATTGTAGCCGTATTTTTAATGGTCTTCTCTCCCATGGAGCAGGAACTAGACATTTCCTGTCTCTTCCAAGGGGATAGAAACTTGGGTAGAAGCTTCAGAAATGGAGATTGTAACCTGACCTAAGACCTGTGCAGATGCTTTTCCTGGGAACTCAGAGTGGCATCTGCTGTGTAGCACCTGCTGTGTGCTGAGGCCCGGACTGTATGTTGGGGTGACAAATAGAAACAAGAGAGAGAGGATGTCCCCAAGGAACCTGTTATCTGAAGGGAAGCTGGTGTGTGAGCAAATCTTTGAGTACAGTGGGGTCCTTCAATATTGGGAGAACATACCAGGAATTGCAGGAGTGTAGAGAAAAGAAGATTGTGACTGGGGGGACCAGGTAGGCTTTAAGGGGATTACTGGGCAGCATTTTTAGAGAAAACCAAGAGTTTGTGAATAAGTGACTAAAATACTACAGTCCAGAGGCAGATGGGGAGGCAGAGAGATAGGAGGTACATGACTATGTCTGTGGAGGGTTTGGGAGCCTTGGTATTGTGGGAGGGTGGTGGCAGCGTGAGGGTAGATTTAAGCAGCAGGGACGGGCTTGGGCAGGGAGATGTACCAGACCAGTGTTAGGGTCTAACCATGAGGATGAATTCAGGAGGTGCAGGAGGAAGTGGCTGGAGCTGCCCAGGTGTGGGCTGAGCAGCTGCTGGTGGGAATGTGGAGGGGTGTGCTCCATATCCCATGGTGTTTGATCTGGAAGACTCCCTGCTGCCATGTACTTTTTTTTTTTTTTTTTTTTAATCTGTATTTAAACAGAGGCAATGTAGTAGTGGTTCTGGGTTCAAATTCTAGCTCTGCCTCTTACCTGATCCATGACCTTGGACAAAGAGAAGGGACTTAACCTTTTTGAGAATGTTATCTGAAAGATAAGGATAATATCTACAGCCTAAAGTGTTTAGGAAGATCAGATGGAGAGCTGTGTCTTAGCCCAGCACCTGAGAGAGGGTAAATACTGAGCTCCAGGGAACAGCTGCTGTTACATCAGTGAGCAACTGGAGTTGGGTGGATCGCTGAGGGAAGACTTTGGGGGAGGTGAGGGGCTGCCAGCAGAGCCAGTAGAGCCTGTTTTGTAGTTGGTGGCACCCACGTGAGGGCTGGTGCGGAACAGCCCCACCGTCCCAGGCTCACTGTTAAGAGAAGGAAAAGGGTCTTGGAGCTCCTCATCAGAGTGACGTTCTTGCCTCATTTACAGGCTCCCACAGCAGAAGGTCTTTCAGGCAGGGCTGAAGGGAGAGGCCAGCTAAGCCATTGCTGACAGGATGCTTCTGCGTCTCCTCCTGCCAAGCAAGCAAACCCGCTATATTTGGAAGTGTGATTAACATCCTTATTACCAGACTCCTTGGTGGTTTTAGTTGTTTTCAGGTTAAGTTCAGGGATCCTCCACATATGCCCTTGGCAGATGTGGGAGGCCTGAAATGCCCAGAAGGGTGGAGGTGCTCTCTCCAGGCTGTGCCCTTGCTCTTGGCTGTGAGCCAGAACCATGGGAGCTTTTTTCTCTTCTAAGAAGGTAGTCCTTAAGTGTAGGAAAAATCGGAAAAGGGGCTTAAGTGGTCTGTCATCCTGCCCTCCCCTCACTTAAATTTTCTGCTTTCGATTGCGGAAAACAAATTCCTTTTATTGCTGCAAAAGTTTTATATCTTTTCACCAATTTCCTTTTATTCCAGGATGACTGACATTGTATATTTTACACTGATTTTTAGAAGACTTATTATGTTAATGTGTTACACATTAGTCTTTATATATTAGGTGCATAAGAGAAGATACACGTTAGCCTGTTAAATAATGTGATTTCCTACTATTTTCCCCATATAGGCATGGATTCAGTTACAGAAGAATCAGTGATCATCTGTAGTAGTGGGAGAAAATGTTTTAAACCTTTGTCCTAGCATTGTTCTTCACATGATCATAGTTACTTCTTTTTCTGAAAAACAAATGGATCAAAGTCTGCTTTTTAATTCTTACTTGAGATGAAGTGTAACTGACTGGTCAGGGCTCCTGGAGGCCATCCTCGTGCTGGTGGTTATTAATTAGGTTATGGATCGCTCTACCAGCTTCTTGGCTGGACACTCCTGGGTCATCCTCTTAGCCTCACACTCCTCAGGCAGTGACTCTCACCCTCTTTTGAGTGGCTGCCTCGCTGGGCTTCCCAGAGACCCCTCTCCAGATGGCTTCTCTTCCTCACTGTGCCTCCCTCGCGATTCTCCTCGTCCTGTCCCTGTCTTTGAATTGCCCCGCTCGCTCTTCACACATCCACATCCCTTGCTTTATTTGAGACCTACTGTGTTAAAAACACTTTGAAGCAAGCATTATCTCGTAGGGGTCTTTGCCCAGGACACCATGATGTGTCTGTGCTACATGGTCTCATCTGCCTGTGAGAATATGCTCCTCATTTCTCACGTGCCCACAAATGGAGGACCCGTGTGTGGCACACCGGAAGGCGATGGGAGATCTTGTTCAAGTCTCAGGTCTGCCATCAGCTTCCCGTGAAATCCCAGGCAAGGCACTTGGGATTTCCCATGGAACAAAATGTAGGAGTTAGACTAGCTCACCAATTTCTTCCAGCTGTAAAACATCTTCAGCATTTGTCCAGAAAGTGTAATCAGTTGCCTATGATACAGTTATGGTTAATGGGAAATGATTATTTTAAGGCAAAGTGGGGAGAGAATACATAGGTCTTTATGCTCATGTATATATGATGTGTACATGATTTTTATCTCTCTAGTATCCTGGAATATGCTAGTATGCACAATGAAATCTATATAATAAAAAAAAACGAGAGTAAAATTTGCTTCTAGTATAGTTTTTGTAGGTGAAAAAGAATGAACTTTTCTTCCAGAGACTACAAAGCAGATTTTTTTTTTCCCATTTGACAACCACTAAATACTAATATTACACATTTATTTTTCTGGAAGAAAACTTCAGGATATAGCACACGTAAGGTAGGATCTTAGTTAGCTTCTGAAGACTAATGCTGCTGTGTATTAGACATGTTTTATTACTTGATTTTGTTCTTTGGTAATGTAATTTTTTCTTTCTTCTTTCTCTTCTCCGTAGTCAGAAAATGGGTAAGAAGAGTCGAGTAAAAACTCAGAAATCCGGCACTGGTGCTACAGCAACTGTGTCACCGAAGGAAATCTTGAACCTGACCAGTGAACTGTTGCAGAGTAAGTCCTCCTATGGGCTCTCCTGGCCTGGATGCAGTGGCTGTGCCTTTTACTTCTTTGTCACAGGATGGGGAAGTGTGCATCAAACAAACTGGTATTCAGGTCTGAGCTTATTAGCTGTGGGCCTGGGCGAGTCACAGAGCTTCCCAGACTCGCAGTCCCTGTCTGTGAGATTGGAAATGCCTGTCGGAACTGTGTGGCTGTTAACGAGGCTCAGATGAAATAACAGATATGAGCCTTCATAGCACAGCCACCTGGAACCCTGGGGACCCATGGGCAAGAACGAGCGCTGCTACTTTTTCACAGTGTGCCCCTTGACAGATCACTGACCCCTTCTGAAACTCAGTGTTCTTATTGGTAAACATAGATAATAACTGTCTCAGGGAACGAGCCAAGGACCTTGTGAGATGTGGTGCGTGAAGGTGCTTCATGGGCTGTTAGCCCCAGGTAAGTCCAGCGTGCCTCTTGGAGAGCCAGCCTTCAGAGCTCTGCCTCACTGGGATGGCTCACGCTTCTTTTTGGTGATTCAAAATAGTGCTCCTGATTTTTTTTTCTTTTTTGGAAAGGGTCCTGCTCTCTTGCCCAGGCTGGAATTGCTGTGGCACAATCACAGCTCATTGCAGCCTCGACCTCCTGGGGTCATTTCAGTCTGAGTGGCTGGGACTACAGGCCTGTGTCACTACACCCGGCTAATTTTTTTTTCTTGTAGAGATGAGGTTTTGCCTTGTTGCCCAGGCTGGTCTTGAAGTCTTGGACTCAAGAGATCCTCCCACCTCTGCCTACCAAAGTGCTGGGATTACAGGCGTGAGCCGTTGCACCTGGCTTTGTTTCTGATTTTTACATGCTGTAGTTTGAGAGTTCTTGGTTTAAGGAAATGGAATATCTATTAAGTGCCTGTACTTGTTTTAGTAAGTTAGTGTAATTTGGTAACTTTTTAAAACTATGAATTTGAATTGGTGCAGTTAGTGCCTTGGATGTAGCTGGGGTCACTCCGTTGCCCTTAGTCCATGTTTAGGTTATGTGGCAGGCTAAACCTCAAGTAAAAATGCAGCTGTCCCTTCGAGACAGAAAGCAGGCTGCAGCCAAGTTGGAGTCAGGCCCCTCCCGAGTGCTCCCCTAGACCCATGGGCTGGTGTACCGTGGCTGTTCTTACCATTCCTTGCCAAACTCCCCTGCCTATGGGCAGCTTGAGGACAGGCTCGCTGCTGCTTTACCTCTAAGCCTGTTCCAGGCCTCCCTCAGTGCTTATTGTTGGAAAATGAAGCGAGACTGGCTGCATTTCATAGTTAAGACTTGGCGCGTATCTAGTTATCATTAGTTATTTGCCACATATGCTCTTTTAATAGAGAGCAAAGGGGCCCCAAAGGTTTAGCAGGAGCATGGGAAGGGGCTCTCTAAAGCAGTGCAGTTGTGTGAAAAGAAAGAGCTGCCAATAGGCGGGGTGCCCAATGTGCAGCCTTGCAAACCCACACCTCAGTCTCGGGTGTTGGTCTTTTGCTTCTGGCCCCACAGTGGAATCTTAGCTTCTTTTTTAGCAGTGACTGTGCCATCTCATTTTGCAACTCCCCCAGAGTGCTGAATATAGTGCCATACACATGGATGTGAAATGTTTGTCGACTAATTGTCCTTATGTCCAATTTAACTGGTTTCCTTAGGGAGTCAGTGTTATGGGTTTAACTAAAAAGAAAGGTTGACTTTTACTATTAACTTCTTTTGCTGTATAGAAGAGTTTTGGGGGGATAGTTTGCATTTTAGCTTAGCGTTTTATTATAGGTTTTACTATTAGTATATTCTAAAAAAAGTTGACTAAGAATAAGTTGGATGTGAGCTAGGTGTTCGCTCAGTGCTCTCTCTTGGGTACATTAAGTGAGGGGCATTTTTATGATTTCCCAGGGTTTGTCTGCTTTGGAAAGGGGACCTGCTTGTACTTTTCACATTCATCATCATGGCTGTTGTATGCCTTGTCTTTTAAAAATCAACCAACCAGAACAGCAACAACAAAGTCTAAATCCTCTTTCTTCCGCAGACTAGTAGGTTAAGTTGAAAGAAGTGTTTCAGTACCATGCCTCTTACGTTACAGAATGCAGCAGTCCTGCACCTGGCCCAGGAAAAGAGTGGGAAGAGTATGTGCAGATCCGGACTCTAGTCGAGAAAATACGGAAAAAGCAAAAAGGTAAAATTGCTAGAACGATAACCGTAGTTTAATAATGTCATGTAGAAACTTGGTTAGGCCAGAGGGTTGACGAGTAGTAAAATTCTTAGCATTATTGTGTCACTCTGAAAGGTCTTACAGTGGGGTTTGCAGACTGGGAGAGAGAGCAGTTAGGATTTCTCTCCTTTCTGAAATGCTATGACCTGCTTCGGAAAGGGTGAGAATGTTGAGCTTAGGAGAATCAAATATTTGTATCTGGGGGCTAAAATGACAAGGTTGTATTTATTTATTTATTTGATACAGTTTTTATTTAAATCTGGTTTTTATATTGTTATTTCCTCTTGAGTTTCAGGACAGTATGTAATAGTGTGTATGGCCAACACACAAATGCTGATTGGTTAATGCATTAGCAAGGTTTGTGATGAACTCACACACATCTCAGTTAAATAAGAGGTGTGGTCCTATTCCTTAAGCTGTGTTTTTATAGGACGTATGCAGTAGCCATTGTAATGATTCTCATCCAGGCTGGGATGGGGCCAAGTGTGAGTTTGAAAAAGCTCATTCAGTATACCTATCGTTTTTGTTCTGTAAAGCACAGAAAGTAAAGATTATTATGCAGGACCACGTGGAAGGGAGAAGCAGAAAACGTCCTAAGGAGCATGCACTGGACTATGGGGCAGTCTTCTGAGACTCCCTTTCTTATTGTCATGAAGGGCATCAGGAGGGGTTTGTTTCTTATTTGCTCTCTTAAGTAGTAGTTTTACTGCTATACCATACACATCTGTAAACATGTGGTCTTCAGCTTAGATGGTCTCAAACTCCAAAATGGTGAGTTCATAATGGGTGTTTTCAAACAGGTTCCTTCATAATGGGTTTATTTGCACTAAATAGGAGTCTATGCTAATCCTTTGTCACTAAGTGGGTAGCCAAAAAATTTTTGTAGCACCTTAGTTTCTCTTCTGTGTAGATATTATTTACACCACCTGACACTGAGGATAGAACATTTGCCCGTTCTCAAGGAGTGAAGAGGAAGTTCTGTCTTTGAATAGTTGTCATTCTGATTATTTTCACCATTTAGCAGGTATCTTTGCGTGCCCAGCACGCGCTCTTTACAAATCAGGTTGACTGTTGACAATGCTGTAGTCAGATGGCCACGGGCGGCTGAGCTATGTGACGCGCCCAGCTTCCTCAGAATAAAGTTCCTGTCCCTCTCCTTTAATTCATCCAAACAGAATGTTTTTTTCTATGCATGTCTTTTTGAATATTTCGGGCTGGCTGAAAAGTTCAGAAATTAATATAACAGATTCCCAAGAATCGACTACCCCAGCTGAGCGCATGTCACAGTGTATTCACATTGTCCTTCCTTTTTTTCTCATCCACTTGTCAGCTTTCCTTTCCCTTCTTCAGTCCTTGGTTTTGTTTTTGTATTTGTTTTTAAACAATAAAACATTACAGATACAGCTAAAACCTCACACATTCATCCCCTTCCATTCCCTACCTCCTTGTGGGGTGTTCATCTTCACTGTGAATGTTTTCTGCTTTGTAAATAACCTCATAAAAATATATGATTTTAATTGATATTTGAAAAATTTACCTAAATGGTGTCATACTAGGTGATTTTTCAAAAACCGCAGTGTTACATTTAGTGTTATACTTATGTTGATGCACATAGCTCTAGCTTATTTAAATTGCCTTACAGCCGTCTGGCTTACAGCTCTACAGTTTTGTTCTCTTGGAATCAGGGCTTACCCATGTCTCCTTGCACACATGTGAGCCACTCATTTTTGTTTTAACGGAAATTTTGTTAAAGCAAATGTGAATATGAGAGATGGCATGTTGGACTTTTAAGGAGAAAACTGCTCTGTGAATCATAGTAATTGTAATAGACACTTTCTTCTCTTTGCCATTATATTACCTAATAGTACCTAATAGCCACTATTTATATTACCTAGTATCAGTATATATTTCACTGTAACTGACAGAGAGTTTAGGATTTTAATTCTCCTTTCCTGTCACCAGTTAATTAAGGTATGTACTCTGACTATCTGGTGATTAGTTTTGATTTCAAGATTGCCGTGTTAAGACACTTTCCAGTGTTAGTTATGGCCTGTTTTTATTTTCTGAGAGACGTGTGAATGATATGTGTCCTAAAAGTAGCTCTTGTTTTCTAAAACGTGGATTAATATAGGTCTGTCCGTTACTTTTGATGGAAAAAGAGAAGATTACTTTCCTGATCTAATGAAATGGGCCTCTGAAAATGGGGCTTCTGTCGAGGGTTTTGAAATGGTTAACTTCAAAGAAGAGGGCTTTGGTTTGAGAGCAACAAGAGATATCAAGGTGAGTTTATAAAATGTTGGTCTGAAGGGGTCTATGTGTGTTTGAACTGTGGTGTGCTGTAGAGGGCGCAGGGTGAGGAGGTAGACGTGTGGTCGGGGAGTGCTGGTTCTGAGCCCTGTGGGCAGATAGGCAGCCTGGAAGGGCCTCAGGCTCCTGTTCTAAGTCGCTCTGCCCAGCTTATCCTCCTGGGGAGCCAAGCTGCTAACCAGTGACTGGGCAAGTCAGTTCACATTTCTGAGCCTCTGTTAGGAGGCCATAGAACATGCCTCACAGGATTTTGAGATTTACCTAAAGACAAGGAGGTGGACTCATGGTTTGCAGAGAAAGCACACAGGATCTTGTGACTTACTGGAGGTGAGTGGGTGGAGGACTGGCTGTATGGGGATGCCTGCCAGTGTCTAGAATGGATGGCTGTGAGGCTGAAGGTACTAGGAACTCACTAAAATGGCAACACCGGGGGCAATAGGGAGAGAAGAGAGAAACAGCCACCTGCTGAGAGAGAAGGGCTTTTTCTCCCCTCTTGGTTCTTGGTTCTTCCTCATGAAGGGAGCAGCAGTCACTGGACATGCCTGGCCTCTCCTCACCCCTCACTCATGCCTCTTCTCAAGAGGAGGCACTTCTTAATCTCTTGGCCGAGTTTGGGGGAAGGAACTAAACTTGGCCTTTTTCTCCATGGGAGCTGGTTGCCTGTATGCATTCATTCCACTCTGCTCTCTGCCCTGGAAGCTTTGCAGGGGCAGGCCACACGTGGGGAGGGCAGTGGGGATCCAGCTCTGCCTGTAACTAGGTGGGGGAGTCTGTCTAATTCTGGGATTCAGTAGGTGATATTTTGGGTGACCATCTGTTGTATTCTATCTCTCTCAGTTGCTTTAGAACTTGGGTGGAGGAAAGGGTGTTACTTGGGCCCCCTCAAACCTCCAGCAACATTTTTGGCTAAGTTGTAGTTAACCTTTCATTAATATATTGATAAATCACATGCTGGTTTATTAGATACCTGTTAAATGTCTACTGTGTGAATGGTAGTAGTACCTTGCTTCCAAAAAAACCAGTCTCTTCCTTCATGATGCTGATAATCTATATAGTAAGGGACAAGACACATACAAATAATTCGGTAGTTGACATTGGTGAAGGCAATATGCCACATGTTCTCTCGTATCAGATTCAAAGCAGCATTTGTGTAGATGCTGCCCAGAAGATCCAAGCTGTAGACTTTCCTCACTGTGTGCTTTTGTGGGCTGGTGAGGGCTGGGGAGGAGGTCTTAAACAACAGACATTTATTTCTCACAATTCGGAGGCTGGATGTCCACGATCAAGGTGCTGGCATGGTCTGTTCTGGTGAGGGCATTCTTGGTTTGCAGACAACTGCCCTCTTGCTGTTTCCTCACATGTTGGAGCGCCATGTGCATGTTTTATGCAGTGTAGATACACAGGACATAGCAAAAGGAAGCATCCTATATTGCCAAAAAATGAGATAATGCTTTGGGAAAAAAATGTGTAAACCACTGTTAACTGTTGTGCTTTAAAGATAAGCGTGTAGAGGAAGGAATGTTACTCTGGCTTCAAAACTCAGTAGTAGTAGTAATTCACATTGAGAGATTAGGGTTTTTCTCGGAGGCAGGAATTGTGTTTTGTTTTGGTCTGATTTTAGAACCTAAAAGTACAGCAAAGAATAAAATAAACACCTTTATGCTCTATTCCAAATGTTATATTTGCTTCAAGTTAAAGTTGAAAGTCCCTGTTTTGATTATCATGTCCTTCTCAGTATATGTAGGTTTTAGTGTTTCTATTGGAAACAGGGTTTTAAGCTATGCTTCTGCTCATTTAACTGTAATGTAAATGCTTACATTTTAAAATATGTTTGAATATTTATTTGAAGGGCTGCTATGCAGCCTGAAGTTGTACTTCATGTGTGATTGGATTTCTGACCATAGATGTAGTTGGGTTGAAGACTATACCATGTTTTGATGATTCTCCTATTATTTTCTTTCCCTAGGCAGAAGAATTGTTCTTATGGGTTCCACGAAAATTGCTAATGACTGTTGAATCTGCTAAAAATTCAGTGTTGGGTGAGAATAATTTCTGACTGTTCAAGGCAAAGTACAAATGGCAAAAATATATAAAATTCCATTTTGTGGCACTAAGGATTATACTTGGTTTTCTCGACTGCTGAAATATTCCCTCAAATATGCATTAAGTGTTTCTCATTTAATGTTATAAAAAAGATGCACATGACTTCTAATCATTATTAATTTTTTTTTTTTTTTTGAGATAGGGTCTCAGTTTGTCACTTAGGCTGGAGTACAGTGGCACCATCATGGCTCACTGCAGCCTTGATTCCCCAGGCTCAAATGATTCTCCTACCTCAGCCCCCCGAGTGGCTGGGACTACAGGTGTGCACTAGCACACCTGGCTAATTTTTGTGTATATGTGTGTGTATGTGTTTTGTAAAGACAAGGTTTTGCTATATTGCCCAGGCTGGTCTCAAACTCCTGAGCTCAAGCAACACACCCACCTTGACCTCCCAAAGTTCTAGGATTACAGACCAGAGCCACTGTGCCCAGCCTGTACCTGACTTTAAATGTTACAAGACCTTTTTAGTTTTTCTGTAATTTAAATGAAGTTTTTAAGAAGTCTGTGGAACTTACACTGTTAACTTCTGGGTTAATTCAGGGCCTTTATATTCTCAAGACCGAATCCTTCAAGCCATGGGAAACATCGCACTGGCCTTTCATTTGCTGTGTGAGCGAGCCAGCCCTAACTCCTTCTGGCAGCCCTACATTCAAACTCTCCCCAGTGAATATGACACTCCTCTCTACTTTGAAGAAGAAGAAGTTCGGTATCTGCAGTCCACACAAGCTATACATGATGTCTTCAGCCAGTATAAAAACACAGCTCGACAGTATGCCTACTTCTATAAAGTCATCCAGGTGAGGAGCTGTTTGCTGTTTATGTTTCACAGAGTGGGAAGAAAGAGGAATTGAGTCCATAAATATTCCACTTGACATCTTATTAAGGATACTTAAACATTTTCCTTTTAAAACTGAAAATATAAAGTACATTTTATCGTTTCTGTTTTTACAGAAATATCAGTGAAATATGGTAATATGTATATCTGATTTTGTCAGTGTCCAGTGTTGATACAAGCAGCAGTTGTTCCTGAGTTATTGAAATCACTAAGTTTTTTTGTAAACAGAAGATTGCAATGAAATTTTAAAAACTGTAAAGCATATCTAATACAAAAAGTCAATCTGTATAAATTTTTCAACAAAATGAATGTTAATTTTTTTCTATATATATTAGTACAAAATATTGACATTTAACTTAGCAGTTTATTACATTTATGTTTTCAAGATGTACTGTGTATTAATTTTAATTTGTTCTCAGTAAAAGTTCCTCACAGAAATCTCTATAAGGCTGCAAGTACTTGAATTACCTGTGATGACACCTTTCTGTGTTTTGGTGGTTTGGCCACCGTTATCTTTCATTTGTAGTTGAACAGCAGTCACAAGGAACAGGGCCAGTGCCACAGTCTCTGCCAGGACTGAGAAGGGATGTGGCTCCTCCTCCTGACTTCGCACAATCTAAGTCACTCAAGAATCAGCTCCTGGGCTGCCATTCTTCAGATGGGGCAGGTGGGCGAGTTAACTACTTGCTCACTTTGCTTTTCTTTGGGCAATGTGACAACCTGAATTAGGTCTGATTTGGTTGTTCCTTAAATGGTCTATCCCTGCTATGTTTTATTTGCAAGAAGTGGTAACCTCATTTCATTGCTACAGGTGATATTTTTTTCCATTTATTATTTTCACTTTATAGCATGCCTACTGCACAAGAATGTTACACTCGAAGTTATATCTTCTTCTCCACCAAACACTTCAAATATGTCAAAAATTATACATGACCGTTGTCTTCAAGTCGAAATTAATCACTTTGCTTTTCTAAACGTTAGAACGTCCTTAAGAATGGGCGTACAGTATGTATATAGCTTTTATTTCAAGTTGGCTTAATTTAAAAACTATTGATGAAGACAAATCAAAATTTACTTCTTCATGTAGTGTGCTCCTACAGTCCTGCAGTCAAAGGTTGGTTTGGCTTTTCAAGACCTGGAAGGGTAATACTTTTCTTCTTAGTTCTCAATGGTGTATCTTTTTGACTAAAAGTTAAGCTGACTTTAGTAGGTCTAAGTATTTGTCATTTTCTCTTGCTGGACAGTGAACTATAAGCTGGCTCTATTCACTAATGTGTCTCCCAAATTTGAGCTGTTACTAGTTTGCAAACGCTGGTAGCCTGCTCTGAGAGGACTCTCTTCTGTTGGTAGGTTGGAGGGTCTAGGATGATGGCAGGTCTTCTGATAACTGGCTTGGTGTGAATGAGCTTTGGATGTTTCATTGTATTCACTGGTCTTTTTACTTCAGTGTGAACTAAGCAGTGCAGCTTTGCTTCAAAATTTGTTGAGATTTTCAATGACTGTGAGTCACTAAAATACTCTCTTCATGTAGATGGAGCCATTTTTTGTCAATTTGTTTAAGAGCCAGGCTCTTCATAACCCCCTGAAATAAACTGCCTTAGACGATGCTAAGGGTATTAAACTATACCACCTTCTATGTAGTAAACGGTATCATTTAAACATCACAGGAATTAGAGAGCATTCTAAAGGTAAACTTTTAATTCAGAAGTTTTCCCAAGAGTATTAAAATTCCTACATTAGTAATAAAAACAATTTGTATACCATTTATAATGAATCAAGTATCCTTTTTTAGAAACAACATTCTTAGAGCACTAATAGATCTATCTTTTTAAAGAAATTATTCCTTTTTATTGAAAAATTTAGTCAACCACTATCAAACATGGAACATGCAAATGTGAAATTACCAGGTAATCAAATGTCTGCACAGTTGATTTTTTTTCTTTTTTACACAATTAAGTCAATCTGAATATTTAAAAAATGTATCATGATTTAGAAATCAAACTGCTTACTTTTCCGTCAAAAGTATCAAACTGAGGATAGCAAAATGTGCCTGGTCACATATATCAGTTCTTTTATTTTATGTCAGACATTTTTTTTTTTTTTTTTTGTCTTTTTTGAGACGGGATCTCACTCTGTCACCCAGGCTGGAGTGTAGTGGCGCGATGATGGCTCACTGCAGCCTCGGCCTTCGGGCTCAAGCGATCCTCCTACCCCAACCTCCCCAGTAGCTGGGACTACAGGCACGTGCCACCATTCCTGGCTAATTTTTTTGGAGAGATGGGGTTTCGCTATGTTGGCGAGGCTGGCCTGGAACACCTGGAGTCAAGTGATCCACCTGCCTTGTCCTCCCAAAGTGCTGGGATTACAGGCGTGAGCCACCTCGCTCCACCTGGAGATGTTTTTTATTTTTGAACTGGAGTGTGGGGTGCCAGTGGCATCTAGGCTAGAGGTGCTGCTACACTTCTACATATGGGTCAGCCCTCACTGCAAGGCATTTTCCAGCTCCAAATGTCAGAAGTGCTGAGGCCGAGAAACCGTGCTTTGTATTTATATACAGAATAAAGCACCTCAGATACGTATATGATTTAGGAAATCACATCCTTCCCGCCTAATGACTGGAAGCCTGAGGCCTACTGACTCTGGTTGTGAGTTACTTTCACCATTTTGTCAGAGTGTCTTCTCCTTAGCTAATTCCAGACCCTTTCCTGGCTGTAACTGCATGCTGTGGTGAGGAGAAGGTATTTTAGAGCACGTTTTTGGTTACTGACATTTAACACATCTCCCTTCTTTTTAAAAACCTACAAGTAAAAGCCCAGGTTTAGAGATACTTGTTAAAGTTACAAATACAGGGGGACAAACACTGAAAAAATGTAAACCTAAGATTCAGGTTATAAAATCGTGCAGATTTGGAGTAAGGAGCTGAGTTGCGATCCTTGGCATTGCATGTTGAAAATGATGGGGTGAGGTCAGTTCTCCGTGTTAGCTAGGGGACTTTACAGAAAGGAGCATTTGAGTGATGGGAGCTGGCCCCTCAGCTGAGTAGTCCTGAGTGTGGTTAGGAAGAGTCAAAGCAGCCGTAGCCACTGTCCAAGTGAGAGAGACTATGGCCGCGTGGAAAGAGCACACGCTTTATAGTAAGACAAACCCGTATTCTATAGCTCATTTGCTATTTACATATAATTTGGAATTAGTTGCTTTACTTCTCTGAGTTTGTTTCCCGATCTGTAAGATAAAAACATGAAGACCTATTTTTTGTGTGTGGCTATTGTTTATCAGAGCAACTAGCCTGGTGCCAGGCTATATAGCACCTGGGGTTTTCCTTTGGGAAACGGTGGCAATGGTGGGATGAAGCTCGCTCAGCAAGTGCAGTGTGGTAACTGAGAGGGTGGGCTCTGGAGCCAGCCTGCTAGGGCTGAAATCCTCGAAGCACCACTTACAGCTGTGATTTTGGGCCTGTCCCCGTGCTTTCCTTCCCGTGTCTGTAAAGGGGGCTAATAGAGTGCCTGACGCCCAGGGTTGCTGAGCGAGCAAAGTGAGTTGATCCATTTGAGGCCTTTAGTACAGTGCCTAGTACACAGTGCTTCTTGTAGAAATGGTCTATTTATGCTGTTATCATTTTGTGCTTTGACCCTCAGGTCATGTTATTTGGTTTTGTTTTGTTTTAAATTACTTCTCCTTCTGTCCCTATAATATCTTGCGTTTTTCTTAGTGTTTTCTACTAAAACAAAACTCCTGGTGGCCAAAGATAACGAATGTTCCTGCAAGGCTAGGGACTAAACCCATAGTGACTCGTCACAAGCTCAAAATTGCTGTCAAGCCTGGGCAATCCATCTCTACAAAACATTAGCCAGGTGTAGTGGCATGCACCAGTAGTCCCAGCTACTCGGGAGGCTGAAGTGGGAGATTGACTTGAGCCTAAGAGGTCAAGGTTGCAGTGAGCTATGGTCACATCACTGCATTCCAGCTTGGGCCACAGAGCAAGATCCTATCTTAAAAAAAAAAAAAATTGCTTGAAGATTCATGTTTTTATTATTGGTGTTTGGACTTGTGTTTTTAAATCTTAAAAATTCGTGCAAATGATAATGTTTGTTATAGTTTTATTGTTCATGTTAAGTGACTTACTATCAAGTAAATGGGTATTGTAGGAAAATAACTGTGCTTTCACCTAAGACCTTGGGTTGTCTCACGCGTCAGTGTGAAAAGCGCAGTCTTACCTGTAGTGAGTACCATTAAGCTGATCATGTGGGCAGTTTAGGTGTGGTTCTTTCTCAGAAGAAGAAAATGTGACAGTCACTTAATATGGTTTTAAAACTAAGCAGCAGAAGGGATCATTACATATTAAAAATACATAATAATGAGCTTTGTTTTTTTTGAGGCGTGGTCTTGCTCTGTCATCTAGGCTAGAGTGCAGTGGCATGATCTCAGCTCACTGCAACCTCCGTTTCCCTCCTGGGTTTAAGAAATTCTCCTGCCTCAACCTCCTGAGTAGCTGGGAACTCAGACGCCCGCCACCATGCCTGGCTAATTTTTTATATTTTTAGTAGAGACGGGGTTTTCACCATGTTGGACAGGCTGGTCTCGAACTCCCGACTTCAAGTGGTCTGTCCACCTTGGCCTGGGTGGACAAAAGTGCTGGGATTACAGGCATGAGCCTCTGCACCTGGCCAATAATGAGCTTTTGTAGAAAATTTCTTAACTAGTGATTTAAAGTAAGTTCCTTTTGGAATAGGAGCTGCAGGCAGCCCAGAATGAGGTGCACTGCTGTGACAGTTAGGAAGGAATAGGCTGTGGACTAAGAGCTTTTGAATGAGGGTTCATGACAAAGCAAAACAGACTTAAGCAGAAGTTATCTTTTGAAAAAATTGTCTTTTGAGTCTAGCTTTCTTTCTAGTTTTAGAATGTTCTCATCACTTCTAAAAGTCTTAATAAGTTGGAGTGAACACAAATGTAAACATTGCATTGCTTTTGTTTTATGAGTGTCATATTTTCTCATCTCAGTACCAAACCATGTATCTTTCCCATGCTTTTCCAGGATTACACGTTAGGCCTCTACTCCTTTTAGTAGGTCACTTCATCAGTGCGTTGTCACTCAGTGAGACAGAGGGGATTATTACAGCAGTCCCCAGTTCATATTTCCAATACTGTGACCTGCTCTCAGTTTTTTCTGTTTTTGGCATTGAGGCTGTTAACCTTTTCCACGGTCATGGGGACCCTCTCCCCAGAGAAATGCACATGCGTACTATATCACAAACATTTGCAGATCATTTGGCGGGGTGCTCTGAATTCAGGAACCTCATTTGCAATTTTTATCTGTGATTTCCCATTTAAAATAATTTTCTTGGGGGCCTGTCCCAAACTCTGCATCTGAATTGAAACCTATTTTTTTTTTTCCAATCTGCCTGCTGACTTGGAGGTCTATAGGCTGTGGCTTGCAGCCCCTGTCTCTGGGTACTTTGGGAGTGAGAGCAAGCACAGTTCAGTTCTGTGCATCCCCCGTGGTGATCCTGGTTTTTGGGAGAGGAGCATGGAGAAGTGACAATAGTCCATTCATCCTTACTGCTTGCTTCAGGCTTTAGGGTTTTTAATTCTAAAAGCACCAGTACTAACTTCTGGTGTTTGTGAATTTCTTCATGCAGATTTCTCTGTATTGCATTTTTTATTTATTTTTCTCTCTTTGGTGGGTGGTTGCCTAAAAACTAGAAAAATAATCTCCTGTGCTCTGTCCTCCCAGCATATTCCCTTGATCCAGGACCTTTTAGTGTGGACACTTAGTTCAGATTGCCTTCTGTCTTTAACTTGTTTTTATAGCTTGTTTAAAACAAAGTCTTGGGCCAGGCATGGTGGCTCACACCTGTAATCCTAGGACTTTGGGAGGCCGAGGTGGGCAGATCACAAGGTCAGGAGTTTGAGACCAGTCTGGCCAACATGGCAAAACCCCATCTCTACAAAAATTCCAAAAAATAGCTGGGCGTGTGGTGTGTGCCTGTAATCTCAGCTACTAGGGAGGCTGAGGCAGGAGAATTGCTTGAACCCAGGAGGCGGAGGTTGTAGTGAGCCGAGATTGCGCCACTGCACTCCAGCCTGGGTGACAGAGCAAGACCCTGTCTCAGGAAAAAAAAAAAGGTCTTTCTGGGCTCCTGCTCTTCCTCATCTGTGTGGTAGGGACTTGGGCTTTACAAGTTTTGAGGAGTTCTTTCAGTTTTTACCTTGTAAAATGTAAAATGCCTATATGAACACCCAAGAGATACATACAGTGTATGTCAAACATTTTCTTGGCATTTCCTTCATGAGATGTGTGACATACACTGTATGTATCCTTCAGGTGTTCAACAGATGATAGTGGGTAGCCAGAAGCCTCAAGCTCCAGGAATTTTGAGAGCATTCCTTGTATTGAGATACAGCACCTGGGCCAGGTGCGGGGGGTCATGCCTATAATCCCAGCACTTTAGGAGTCTGAGGTGGGAGGATGGCTTGAACCGAGGAGTTCGAGACCAGCCTGGGCAACATGGCAAAATCCCATCTCTACTAAAAATACAAAAACTAGCTAGGCATGGTGGCACACGCTTACAGTCCTGGCTACTTGGGAGGCGAGGCAGGAGAATCACTTGAACACAGGAAGCTGAGGCTGCATTGAGCCATGATCATGCCACTGTACTCTAGCCTAAGTGACAGAGTGAGACCCTGTCTCAAAAAAAAGAAAAAAAAAGGAAAAGAAAAAAGATACAGCACCTGCTGGTGAAACATCATACTGCAGCTTGATGGTTGACAAATGTCAACGTCCAAACTCCAGAAGCTAAGTTTAGAAATTGTGGCTGAGCCGAAGGCTAGAAGAGGCTTGTATGAAATGGGGCTAAAATTTACGTCAGTTTGTGAAACAGAGGCCAGGAAAGAAGAGAGGGCTCATGATGGAAAGCTGAATTTGGCATTTAAAACTGTTGCAACTTTAATCCTATAAAAATCCTAGCAGACCAGAACATACCAAAGTTCAGCTCTAAGTTCAGACTTTTGCATGGAAATGGATGACCAGTTTTGTGATAGAAATCAGTGGAAAAGCAGGGTTTGGCTTAAACCCAACTTTGAAGTAGTATAATTGTATGAAAGTGAAGTGTAGCCTATCTGATTTTACTTACCTTAACAAAGTTGAATGATTAGCTCAGATGTTTTTCACCTATGTCAGTGAAAAAGAAATTAATAGACCCTGTGAATGAACTGCTTGTTTAATTGGTAATCGGTGCCACGTAATGGGCCTGGTGCTGTGACATGGGGTGCCAACTTGTCTGAAGATTAGCTTATCTTAGAGACATGTAGATTTTTCTATGTTGTTGAGATTGAATGTAATGCTTTTTAAGTAAAAGCAAGCATACAGGGTTTAACAGAATAGAGGCATATCTATTAAATTGATTACTACTATTTTTCAGTTGATCTCATCACTTAAGTGATTTGTCACACCTTACTTGGATTTCTTCTTTTGTGTTGATCCAACCATTTGAGAGGTGCAGGGGGAGGTATGGAGAGGGAGAAACTCATTTGTGCATCAAATGCCGTGAATTTTGTTTGAAGGCAAGCATCCATTGCAGCAGCCTCCCCCCCTTTTTCCTGCCTTATGCTTCAGGATGGAGTAAGGCAATTTCAAGTTGGCCATCTTCCTCGAATAGGCAACTCCTACCTAGCCAGGGCTGAGTGGCAGAAGAGACAAGCAGCCATATTCACAACTTACTGTTACTGCAGCCTGTCTCTGAAAATAGGGCCCGCCAAGAGGCAGAGGAAGATGTCACTTTTGGTTCTTGGCATCCTGTGGCAGTTGTGGCTAAATACAAACATTTCCCGCTGTTCTACTTGTCTCTGACAGAGCTACACAAGAATAGCACAAGATGTGAATTTCCAGAGATGTATTTAGCCTATGTTTTCATAAAGCTCTCATCTACATTTAGAAATCTGATAATACATAAGGCCTTTAGGAATGTGTACCAAGTTAAAATGAAAACCTCTGGGCATCAACTTAAAGATCCCAAGGCCTTGACATTTATGGAAGGAGTTTAGACACGCAGTAGCATACACTCTATATAGCTACATGTCCTTCAACACTGTAAGGGAAAATACGCGTATGCTTTATATAACTTTGACTTCTGTGGTGGCAGAGGTTGGGTACAGGAGTGTCCCAGTTTATGCACAGATTGTATTCCAAATTGTCACTCTGAGTTGGCATGGGGCTTCTCTCCCTATTCAGCTTCTTCCATTCCATTGATTCCTCTTAAGTGTGAGGTGTCACACCAGGGCTAGGGACTAGTATTTCTGGGGATATGCCGTCTTTTTTTTTTTTAACTTTTTATTTTGGAATAATTCTAGACTTAAGTTGCAAAATTCATTCACAGAACTCCTATATACACTTCACCTAACTTCACTTAAAGGTAACATCTTACATAGCCTATAGTATAATGATCTAAACCAGGAGCTCAACCTTGTACGGTACTGTTAACAATCTTCAGACTTTGTTTGAATTTCACCTGTTGTCCTAGCACTAATGACCTTTCTTCCTGCCTATATTGTATTTAGTTGTCAAATCTTCTCAAATCACTTCCAGCCTAGGATAGTTCCTTGGTCTCTCCTTGTCTTTCATGACCCTGACACTTTTGTAGAGTACTGCTGGCCTGGCGGTTACTTGGTAGAAGTCCCTCAATATACATTTGTTTGATATTTTATCACATTTAGACTGAGATTATGCATTTTGGGCAAGAATACCATGGAAGTGAAGTTGTGTCCTTCGATCAGAAGTTACTATTTTTCTGTTTTAATGAATGAATACCTTATAGAAAGATTCTGTGAGACTATGCAAATATCCTGTTTCTCCCCATCTTTTCATCCACTGATTTTTGTATCTATCATGATTTTTGTCTGTAATAGTTACTGCGGTAGTGTTTGCCACGCGGTGATTTTCTGTCTCTGTTATTCTTCTGCATGTATTCATTGGAGTTTTACTAAAAGGAAAAGCTGTCCCTTCTTCCACATTAATTTACTTATTCAGCTATTCATATCAATATGGACTCATGGATATTTATTTTATTCGATTATGTAATACATTACTATTTATTTGATTCAAAAATTGTTTTAGATGGCTCTTCTCGTAAAAGATACCTGATTTCTTCATCACATATAATTTGAGAGTATGTGTCTTATGCAGTACATGCTGTAAAGTTAAATGCATGGAGGTACTTAAAAAATTGCTAAAATTGATTGATAACACAGCAGATCATTTATAAAGCTCACTTGGCCTCAGAGTTCAAAGAGTGGCCGTGGCCACTGCTTCCTACTTGCCATTTTCCTGACCTCAGTTTCATTTAAATGTTTCCCTAGAAGCAAACGTGTTCTATATGTGGGAGTTTTTGTTCTCAGCCATCTTCATGGTAACATTGCATCTGCCAACTGAGGGGTATGAGCTACAAATTGAGGAGGGATGGAATAGAGTCAGAGATGATGGTGAGGGTGCGAGGTGGCCAGTTTTGTAGGCTGGAGGTGTTGAGGGTGATGAGTAGTGAATCTAGATTGAATCTTTGCATTCTATGGTCATGGGAACTGGGCAGATATTATGGGGCATAGAAGGGAAATAATGAGGTCTGTTTTCGAGTTGTTCATCTGGGTTGGCTGGAGGACTTTTTCAGTGTAAGTGGCATTCTTCACAGTGTGCCCATGGAACTGTTCTGTGGGAGTGGCCCTTTTACACATCATAGGAAATCCGTGGCTGCAAATGGAAGACACTGCATGAGAAGGGGCTGAAGCTGCGCTGAGAGGTGCTAAGACCGAGCCTGTGCTCCTAGCCATGGGCTTAGCAGCCTACTGTCTTAGTCTTTAAAGTTGTTTCTGATCTTAATTTGGGGACAAAGAAATAGTCTAGTTTTAAGGGCAGAGCAATCTTGTTTAAAATCTCCCCTCTTGAGCTGATATTTCACAGAAAGCTGGGCGTGGCCCTGCTGCTGAGGATTGGATGCTTGTTAGTTAGGCCAGCCTACGAGCCTGCTGCAGTCTCTTCCGGCTCCCTAAAGGAGATTGCTCCAGCTCTTACTTTTACTCTGTGTTGAGATTGAAAGATACTCGTTCTTAGAGGATAAGCCTATTTGCTTTCTTCCCCCAAGCTATGAGGAAGCTGGTTGTGCTCTATTTTTTTTTTTTATTGTTATCCTTACCAATTCAACTTCTAGTGATATAAAAACTGAAAAAACTAGGACTTAGGACATCAGTCCAGGCTTGCCTGGTCTCTGGAGAGTTGCTGGTACCTTTATAAAGTCTGGTAGAGCGGCTGGCTGTCTTGGTGAAATGCCCTGACCCGTGTCCTTGCCTGTTCCTGACAGCTGACCTTGATCGTAATTTGTGTTAAATGTGTAAGCACTGTCTTAATTGTGTCCTACTTAAGGTTTCCAATTTTGTAAATTACTCATTCCAAACATGTATCTCATTTTCATCATTTCCGTAAATAAAACTGTAGATATGTCATTCAAAAAATCTGCTTTTAACTGTGTTCTTGTTTTGTAAATGTTGTAGATCACATGGAGGCTTCACTTTCTAAGAATTTAGTGCTCTTCATTTTTTCTATTTTGTCTAGCTTTAGTTCTAGTGGCTTTTGGAGGATTGAAGAAATGGAATGGGCCGGGTACAGTGGCTCACGCCTGTAATCCCAGCACTTTGGGAGGCCGAGATGGGCGGATCACCTGAGGTCAGGAGTTCGAGATCAGCCTGACCAACAGGGTGAATCCCTGTCTCTACCAAAAAATATAAAAATTAGTTGGGCATGGTGGCATGCGCCTGTAGTTCCAGCTATTTGGGAGGCCGAGGCACGAGAATTGCTTGAACCTGAGAGGCGGAGGTTGCAGTGAGCCGAGATTGCACCACTGCACTCCAGCTTGGGTGACAGAGTGAGACTCTGTCTTTAAAAAAAAAAAAGGAAAGAAAGAAATGAAATGCTTTTTCTCTGTATTTGGGGTTCTGCCTGGCATCTTCTCGGTGGTGTGGACACCACCTTGGAGTCTGGGGGAGGGTGCCCGTAGAGTACACTGGAGTGCCTCCAGCCTGCCCTGTGGACTGGCGATGCTTCTGCTCTGTCTTCCTCGCTGACCCTTCTCACTGGAATCCCTCCTGCTAAACCGTGGCCTTCTTCCTCCTCCTTATCTCTTTACCTAACTGTGGTCCTTGGCCTCTTTAGGAAAAACGTTTGCTTTTGTCAATCAATTTGGGAACTGATGTCCAGCAAAGTGATGCACGTTGTCCCCAGCTTTGCACTTTACCTGTGACCCAGGTGTTTGCCTGGGAGTAGAGGCACCCATAGGGGCACAGGAAACAGACTTTAAGGGCAAACACTTACCATGGAGTCCCAAGTGATGGGACTTGGGGCTGGCATCCTAACCAAGGAAGGAAAGAAAGTGACCATGTATGGCAGTGCCTGCTATGGGCTGAGCACTGTGAGACTTTTCTTACTTTCTAGTTTTATTTAAGGAGGCATCTGGAACTACACCTTCCTAGAATAATCTGAGACAGAATTAATCAAATTAGAAGAAACCTCCAATACCAGGTCTAGGCTTCACTGATATTTTAATTTGTGTACCGAGAAGTCAGAACAGAGGCCACAAATACAGGGCTTCCTCCTAAGACAGTGTTGATCGGCGCTCTGAATGCCAGTGGTGGGCCAAGGGCCCTGACAGAGGCCCCCTAACCCTCACCGTTCCTCCAGAGCTGGTCATTGTCCCCATTTTATAAGCGAGGAAGCAGATGTAGGAACAGGAAAGCTCGCCAGAGCCACCGAGTAGCCCAGTCAAGGCAGAAGCTCAGACCTGTCTGACCCTTGACACAGTTTCTCCTCTCTGTCTCCTCTGTCTCTACAGGCCTGTCCTGTTCTGTAAGTCCTTCTGTCTCCCACTCCAGCCCCAGCTTTACTCATCCTGAGTCTTCCCTGCAAGGCTGATCCATAAGAACTTTGTGAAAATCCCTAGAATTTATAAACAAAAGAAACTTCAAAAAATTCCTTTTTGAAACCTGCCTTAAAAGAAAACCTAAGATCTTCCCTATCCTCTGGGACAGAATTTTTAGACCTTATTTTTAATCTGTGTGATAGAAGAAGGAACCTGCTAATATTTTTGAGGTGACCCTGAATAAGTACCCTGTGAGAACATTTCCACGTTAAACACATTTGTAATCACTCACGTTTGTTAATATTGGTGTGTCCACACTGGTGTCCCTGAAGAACTTTGCTGTTTTTGTCATTTCTTATGATCTAAATGATTTAGACCGCAACCATCCCATGGCCTCCCTTTGCAGCTATCATCTACTCTCAGGGAAGAAAACAGAGGTGGTAAAAGCGTAAAAAGGAGGAAGGGGTAGAGGAACCTCCAGGACATCAGTTATTATTAATATGTAACTTTGAATCTGCTGGAGTCTGGGACCTCTCAGCAGCCCAGTGTGGACGCACAGTTGTGACTTTTCACCCCTACTGCATTTTAATGTTAAATGGCTTAACTAATTGAACTTGAGTGAATTTATAGTGAGTTGGTAAAATGATTGCCTTAACAGAAGTGGCGGTGCTTTGCAGACAGAGAGTGAGGGCATAGCATATTCTGTTGCCATTAGTTTATAAGGTGCCATTGATTAGACCACGTTCAGGTCCAGTCTTCCTGACCTCTTAGAATTTGAGAGCCCGAGTATTGGTGAGTCTTGGCCGCTGGTATTGAATTGGGATATTTGCAAAGGAGGATTAGATAACTTTCCGCTTTTGCATCACATTATCACCTTTTCTGGAATTGATACAACCTGAACACTAATTTTGAATATTTTTTGCTTAATTGGAGTCCTTATGGGCTTAGAGTCCACTCCAGGTGGACCATATCTTTTACCATCATGGAAGTTTTAAAAACTTTCCTTCTCTTATGTTTTCATTTTTTCAAGATTGTTAAAAACATTTTCTTTAAAGTCTGGCTCTATTACCCAGGCTGGAGTGCAGTGGCTCTGTCTGGGCTCACTGCAGTCTCTGCCTTCCAGTCTTAAGCCATCTTCCCACCTCAGTGTATACCAGCATGTCCGGCTAAGTTTTATATTTTGTTTGTAGAGGTGAGTTTTTTACCATGTTGCCCAGACTGGTCTCTAACTCGTGAGCTCAAGCGATCTGCCCGCCTTGGCCTCCCAACGTGCTGGGATTACAGGTGTGAACCACTGCACCTGACCCATGGATGGTGTTTTGATACATATAATGTATAAGATCGGATCAGGATAATTAGCATATCATCATCTCAAACGTTTTTCATTTCTTTGTGTTGGGAACATTCAGTATCCTCCTCCTTGCTATCTGAAACTATATAATGCATTACTGTTAACCGTGGCCATCCTACAATGCCATGGGACAAAAATATGGAACTCTTGACTAGTTTATGTGTCGTCCATGTGCAGGTACCATGCTCATCTTCCTGTTATTATTCCAGTTTTAGTATATGTGCTCCCTAAGTGAGCATGGAAATTCATTTTAGCTGTAAGTTTGTGCTGGGCAGATTATCCGAGAAAAGTGCCCATGTAATCTAATAGTTCTGAAATAGCCTTGTGAATGGCAGATCCTCTGACCTCCCTGTCTGTTCTGCACCCAGCCTGCCAGCTTTGGCTTTTCCACTGATGTTTTTGTTGGATGCAGTGGACCCCAGAACAATAGGACCTTAGATTTCAAGCTTGTGACCCAGTAGCTCAGTCTGGCCAGGTTAAATTGGAATCTTAGGTTCCCTGTAGAAAGGGTCTATGAATGTCTGCCAACCAGGCTGTGTGGGAGTAAAGAAGGTGATGTCTGTGATGGGCCTAGCATTCAAAGACTGAATTCTGCACTGAGACAGGAGCTGTGTACTCTTTCCAGAAGTCATGGCCCCACTCATGATCTGATTTTGCAAGGCAGTCTTTTCCAGCGTGAGAAGACTATAGTTAGAAAGCAGTTCCTTATGTAGAGGCAAACTAGGCCTCCCTGTAACCTTCATCTTATAGTTTTGTTTCTGGCTTTTAGAGCAGGAGAGTGAATCTCATCTTCTGCAGCATGAGAGTTCTTTTTACTCACCAGCTGAAGCATTCATAACTTCTGTCAGGCACCTGCTTGGAATTGCACGTTTATACAATTAATCAGAATAAGTCCTGTCTTCCGTTGCTCACATTCTAATTATCTATAATTAATTCAGCAAAAAGTAATATGTCAGGACACAGATTAAAAACAAACTCATGGGGCCCGGCACAGTGACTCACGCCTATAATCCCAGCACTTTGGGAGGCTGAGGTGGGCGGATCACTTGAGGTCAGGAGTTCGAGACCAGCCTGGCCAACATGGTGAAACCCCATCTCTACTAAAAATACAAAAATCAGCCAGGCATGTTGGCGTGCGCCTGTAATCCTAGCTACTCAGGAGGCTGAGTCAGGGGAATTGTGTGAACCTGGGAGGCTGAGGTTATAGTGAGCCGAGATCGTACCACTGCACTCCAGCCTGGGCTTGAGAGTGAGACTACATCTTAAAAAAAAAAAAAAAAAATCATGGGAGTTCAGAGAAGGAAGACTGCTTTTATGGAGAAATGTGAGGAGGATGTTTTATTTTTGTTTTTAAATGAAAAAAGTGGCATTTGGAGAAAATTTTCATGATGTAAATAATAACCCGCATTTGTTTAGAGCTTTGTAAAATGTGTTCATATCCAGCTTCACAGTTCGTCCTCACGATAACCTTGTAATATAGGTGTGTAACTTTCAGGAGATAAGAAAGTGAGGCTCAAAGCGGTGGTGGCTTGGCCAAGGCAGATTGGGTCTGTGCCTCAACATCAGAGCCCCTGTCCGTGTCAGGGTGTTGGGTTGGTGGGAGTTCTTTGGGCCGTTGTTCAGTGTCTTAGAGATGCGCCTGGGTATTTGCTCCCCTCTTACCTGGCAGTCAGTACCTGTCAGCACGTACAGTTGACTCTTGAATACCCCATGCAGTTGAAATCCATATAACTTCTAACTCCCCAGAAACTTAACTACTAGTGACTACTGTTGACCCGGGGCCTTAGCAATACAGTAACGCCAACAGTTGATTAACACATATGTTGTCTGCTAAATGTATTTTATACTGTACTCTTGCAATAAAGTAAGCTGGAGAAAATTGTAAGGAAGAGAAAATATATTTCCTGTTAATTAGTGGGAGTGGGTTATCATCAAGGTCTACATCTTCGTCATTGTCACATTGAGTAGGTGTAGAAGGAGGAGGAGGAGAAGGGGTGGGCCTTGCTGTCTCAGGAGCGGCAGATCTGGAAGAAAATCTATGTATAAGTGGACCCACTCAGTTCAAACCCATGTGGTTCAAGGGTCATCTGTATATTCTTTCATTTGTCTGACTTCCCCGTTTGAATGTAAGCCCACCGAGGACAAGGACTTAGCTTCATTCTCATCTAGAATGTGCCTAACACAGAGATGGTGTCCGTAATTGTCTGTTGAACGAATAAAGCCATCAGTAGCCAAACAGCAAACAACTAACATTTGATAAAACTCAGCCAGAAACTGTGTATTTCATTTCATTCTTTTAATAACCCAATGAGAAAGTATGACTACTTTTCTTTTACTGAGGAACTGAGACTTCCTGAAGTTTCACAGCCAGGAAGTGGCTAGGTTGGGTCTCATTTACATCTGATATAGAGCCGGTGTGCTCAGTCAGCTTGCTGTGCCCTCCACGGTCGCTTCATAGTCAGAGTTCATTCCCTGCGCATCTGTGCACTAAAGGTCATGGTTTTTTGGTCTGGAGAGATTGGGAATGTTTAAAATGCCTGGGGGCTTTCTTACCATGATTTCTGTCACTTTATATTTGTTTTCCTTAGCCATGACTCTGTCACCCAGTGCTGGCCACTCTTCTCTCATCCAAAGGGTCTCTGTGCTCTTGACCTCAATGTGGCGCCACTAAGGGGCTCTTTTTGAAATATAAATGGTGGCTTTTGCTTACACTTAGAACAAACTCAGAGGGCTGGGCTGCCCAGATGGCTGTGCCCCTGCTATGGCCTCATCAGGGGCTGCCTCCTCCCTCACTGCAGTCCACTCCTCTGGCCACAATCAGGGCCCAGGACTCCCGAGCCTCTTCTGCCTCAGGGCTTTGCTGTGGACTCCCTGCCTGCCTGCCACAGGCTTTTCTGTGTTCTTCTAGCCTCGGCATAAAGTCTTTTCTGACTGCAAAGAAGTCCCTCTGATGTCTGTGCTAGTGTGCTGTTTTGTCCCTTTACAGATGTGTCACTGCCTGTGATTGCTTTTGTGTTTGTCATCTGTCCCCTTCCCTGGAGCTTGAGGTTTACGAGTGGGGCCTTTCTCTCCTTGGGCACCACGGTGGCACTGCTGCCTGGCCTAGTGCCTAGGAAGTGGACTGCAGTGAGGGAGGAGGCAGCCCCTGATGAGGCCACAGCAGGGGCACAGCCATCTGGGCAGCCCAGCCCTCTGAGTTTGTTCTAAGTTTAAGGAAAAGCCTACCGTTTATATTCCAAAAAGAGCCCCTTGGTGGCGCCTCACACAGGAGGGCTCAGGCAGCGCTGGTGGCTGGTTGAATGGGGAACCGACTGCCTTGTTCTCCACGTGTAAGTCACGTGTGGGCAGGCTCTCTGAGGGCAGTGAGCCCTCTGTGCACACAGAAGCACCTGATTAGGTCCTGTGGTTCAGTCATGCTGTAAGGAGATATAAAAGGAGTGAGGTCCAGTCCATCCGCTGCACCCCATGCTGTGTCCCCACCAGGCTGGGGCCTCACAGACAGACAACTTTTCTCAGGTTGTACAAAGGTCCCTGTTGGACACTTTTGTCCCTCTATGATGGTTTTACCCCTACTGGGATGAACACTAAACCTGAGAGGATCTCCGAGAAGCAGCTTAGGTGAGGATTGCCGAGGGTGTGACAGTGTACTGTCACTCTGTTCAGAGAACTCTTTGGCCCAGAGCATCAGTGTTCCTGCCCTTTCTTTCTCTGTCTTTCGAGAGATGAAATCCACAGTGAGGGGGGAATTTATCAGATCCTCAGCTTTTAGCAGATTTAATGGAGTAGCTCTCCTGATAACTGGTTTGTGTTCTCGTGAGCTATTGTATTTTTCTCTTTGTTTTTTTTTTAAAAAGTATTTTCTATATTCTCCAAAAGATGGGGTGATGTGAAATATACTTAATTTATATATAAATATATAAAACACATTTAAATATATATTTCATATATTTATATAAATTTTTATATTTATATAAATGTATTTTAGAACATATATGTAATGAGTTTTGCTGAATGGTTCTCCTGTGGTTCAGTCATAGGTGCTATAAGGAGATACAAAATCAACATGAGGTCCTTGCCTTCTAGAAGTTTACCATTGGAAATAGAAGGAAAACAAGCAGGAAATGTTGAAGAGCAAAAATGGTAAACAGAGGCAGTGCTCTGCTGTCTGATCTCTTTGAAGCATGAGGCAGTCAGGTGGGACCTGAGTGGGGCGTGAAAGGCAAAGTTGTCTGGTTGGGGGAAACATGGGCAGCAGAAGTCTGGAGTTGGGGGTGACAAGGGAATGTACAGAAGAGCGTGAGAAGAGCAACCTCTGCCTCAACAGAGGCACCGCCCTGTAGCTGAGAAGCCAGTTGTGAATTTCCAGCAGGAGCCTGCTCCCGTGAGTCTGATGCCGGAATCTCCCTGGGATGCCCGGAGCTCCTGTGGCTCCAGCCAAAGTTGGGATGAAGTGGCTGCTGCATTAGCAGTTCTCTTTGTGTGACACCTGCTGAAGCCACTCCGATGCCCTGTGTCTCAGTTTCCATATTTACAGTCTGTCCTCCCTGATAGACTTGCGAATGCAGCTGAGCTATAATGAATATAAATGTGTTTTTGAAATGTAGTCTTTCTTCTAATGCAATTAACCTGAAGCTGGATATGAGCACCTTCCTGTGATGTTGGAAAGCAGAGTCCCTGTATTAGATATAAAAGGCCAGAAGATCAAACAGAAAGGCCTGTTCACAGTGAGGGGAGAGGACTAGGCCCTCAAGAGCCTTCAGCAAGCCTTGCTAGGCAGTTGGGAACTTCCCCTGCAGGGGACACATTGTCAGACTGGTACTGGTTTGTTGCTTGCTTAGTGACAGCCCCAGCAGCAGGGAGGCGGAAGATTTGGAGGCCACAAGACCAGTTAGCCTGGTGAACCTGAGAAGCACCTACAGGTAGAATTGACAGGATTTGGTGACAAACTAGATGTGAAGAGTTTGAGAGATGAGGATGATGTTGAGGATTCTGGAATAAATTGGTTTTATCTTTCTCATAACATGTCTTTAATAACCTTTCTCTGTTTTGAAGCTTTATGGTGTAGAAAAGAGGTCTTCAGTGCTAAATTCCTAGCTTATTCTAACTTATCTAAACCCAAGACACATGCAAGAAATCTGTGCTTTGCATCTGAGCTTTCAGTTCAGACAGGTTTATTTTATTCCTCGGAATATATATTTGAAATCTTTTGTATGCAAAAGTCAATCCTGGAGCAAATTTTTATTGTTAAATTACAAGCTTCTGAAAGTGAAGGTTTTAATGGAAGTGCTCACCCAACCTTAACCGTAGTGACACACACATAGTAGCACATCTGAACGAAAAGCTGTCAGAATGAGCAGATTTCAATTTAAATATATCAGTGATTTCAAGACCAGCTCTAATGAGTTTTAAAATCTTTATGTCAGTCTCATGTTTTTCCTTAAATGCTCTGAAGTCATCTAAAATTAATAAGCCAGTTTTTATTTGATAGAGTTTACAACAGAAATGCTGCCATCGGCTTGGAAGTCCTTGTTCTTGTATGTTCTTTCTTTTGGTTAAAGTGAATTAGTGGCTGTGGTTCTGGAACCAGAAGGACATTGGCTTCTCATTAATGGGCAAGTGGACTGACCTGAGGGACTACTGAGGTACAGTTAACTGGTGTCTAAAAGCAGACACTGTATCAACTGAATATAGATGATGCAGTGACAAAAGAAGAATTTCAGTAAATGTAGATGTGAAGTGGAGTATCTTTGAGTTACTGAAGTGTTGGGCCAAGTTACATTGAGGCTTTTGGAATAGTATTCCATAACCGACAGAGATTTATTGAGAAGAATCAATCTTTCTCTGTGTCACACACACACACGCACACACACACGCATGCACACACACATCGTATCACACAGTCACACACAAGTCTCACTGATCTAGTGCTTTTTCTTTTTTGGCAGTACCTACTATCAAGCACGACTGATGTGTGAAGAACATTGTTAAGTACTGGGATTGCAGAGAGGTGCTGGTGTAGTTTGCATTTGCAAGGAGCATTCAGTCTAGTGGAAAACCCAATGTAGTACATGATGTAATTGCATTGGGGGGCAGTAGGGGGGAGTCACCCAGAGGCAGGGAAAGCAGCAGAAAGAGGGAGTCAGGAAGACTTCACAGAGGTAGGACTGGTGACTGAACCCTGAAGATGACGTAGGAGTTAGCCTGGTGGAGGGTGGAGGGCGCAGCACATGGCTACACAGTGGGACTGAAGTGTGGTGTGCACAGGGAGGTGGCAAGGTAGGCATGCTGGAAGGCAGGGAACGGAACTCTTGAGGTAGCACTTTACTCAATGCCAAGATCCACACTGACACAATTCCACTGAATCCTCCATAGGCCTGTGAGGTCTGGATACTACTGTTCTCACTTGCCAGTAAGGAAATTGAGGCCTATTTGCTGTCCTGTTTCAGGACTGCAGTTCATACCTGGTTGGTGATAACGCCCAGACTTAATCTCATATCTAACTGAACTATCTTTGCTCTCCACTGTACCGTGCTGACTTCATCAAGTAACCATGGGAGCTGGTCATTCATTTCATGAACATTTATTGAGTACCTTCTGCTTACCTGCTACCGATTTATATTTCAACTCAAGCTGTAGAAGTGTTTTAAACAGCGGAGGGAGGCGCTCAGGAATCCTGCTACAATGGAAGGACCTAAACCAGTGCTGGCACATAGTAAGAACCCAGGGAACACTCATTGGATAAAAAAATACATCTATGTGGGGTCATGAGTAGTAGTGACTGTTGTTGTTTGCAAGGTGGGCACATTTCAACACAGTGCTAGATCTCTTTCCAGTGTGTGGGTAGGTTCTTCCTTCCTGGAGAGGCTGCCAAGAGGAATCAAAAGCACCGTAAGAATGCGATAGTGGACCACAGCAAATTTGTGTTAAGGGAAGGTCATTCCAAACCAAACTCACTCACTTTTATTCTTTTGAATTTAAGGGAGTGCTGCTTAATCTCAGCGTAACACTTATCTCTGTGCTGTAATAGAGAATGCCGTCTGAGCCTGTCTAGGGAGTACTAGTAGATGCTGTCAGGGCAGTGAGGTGCTTGTGGCCATGTCCAGGCTCTGTCCCTTACCTTGTCCTGCCTAACACTTCTGTCAGGAATGCAGAAGACCTGTTTCTGGATGATGGAACAGAGAAGGAGAGCTCCTATGTAAACCAGGCCCTTCTGGATTTAGAAAACTGTTTGACACTAGCTGTTTGAGCTTTCCCAGGAGTCATTTGGAAGGCAGAAGTGCGATGGTGATCCGGTTAGGCTTTGTGTTTCCACCCACGTCTCGTCTTGAATTGTAGTCTCCATCATTCCCGTAATCACCACGTGTCAAGGGAGAGACCAAATGGAAGCAGTTGGATCACATAGGCTGTTCCCCCGTGGTGTTCTTGTGATAGTGACTTTCTTACAAGATCTGATGGTTTTATAAGGGGCTCTTCCCCCTTTGTTTGACCCTTCTCCTTCCTGCTGCCTTGTGAAGAAAGTGCCTTGCTTTCTGTTCCTCTTCCACTGTGACTGTAAGTTTCCTGAGGCCTCCCCAGCCATGCTGAACTGTGAGTCAATGAAACTTCTTCCCTTTTTAAATTACCCCATCTTGGGCAGTTCTTTATAGCAGTGTGAGAACGGACTAATACAGGTGGGAAGACTGATGACCAGACATTGGAGCCCAGGAGTCATCATCTTTGTCAGTTATTCACTGTGTCACCATGGACAAGTCTCTCAAGCAATCTGAGCCTCGGTTTCCATACTTATTAAAAAAAAAAAAAAAGGGAAACGTGCCTTGTTTCTCCTACAGGAGTGTGAAGTCAGCTGTGAAATGGAAGGAAAGATATTTCTAGATATAGAAGATTTTATAAGTGCATGTTTTACAGATGAAGCTTCCTGTCATGGCCTTTTGGGTGTGTTGAAGAGAGATTCTTGGACTAGGTATGAAAGATGTTGATGGCCTGGGATAGTTCTTCCCAGTTCAATGAACTATTGAATAACCCTTATATTCAGGGCACTCGTGGATGTTAAAAGTACCAACTTCAGCTCTGTTCTCTTGAATCCCTAGTTCACAAGCTATTGGGAAGTAAGACACATGGAGAGAAGCTAAATGTCAATAAAACAGTTGAGTAACAGCTGATCACAACAAAGGATTTCACCAGTCGGCAAAGGATTAATTACCAAAATTCTAGGCAGAAATTGCTAAGAAAACTTTAGAGGCAGGAAAGATTCAAATGATTTATGAGTTTACTAAGTAAAAAAAATATACAGCTATACTTTAAAGCAGGAAGCTATTAATGATGGCTTCCAAATAGAGAACATCATAAACTTTTTAAGTAAGGTTTATTCATATTCTATCCAGGCAGTATACATGGCAAATAATACAACAGGGTAAAAATCTGTGCCTGGTGGTAAATGGTATCAGAGTGATAATGAACAGGCTTTTGACTACTTTGTTAATTCTTTTAAGATAGCCAGTATGAATAGAATAAAAATATATTAAAAGGCTGGGGCCAGTTAGTAATCTCCTGTAGCAAAGATGAGCCCATTTGGGGAATTTTATGTCAACTTTTAATTTAAAAAAAAAAATTGAGATTTAACTTGCACATAATGAAGTACATGTGTATTAAATATAGGCGGTTTTTATTCCCAGGTAGCACAACCCAAATCAAGACATGGAACATTTCTAGCAACCTGGAAAACTCCCCACTGTTCTTTCCCTGTCGGTGCAGGGAAAGCACTCTTGCCCTAGGGTAAAGTGTCAGGGGTAAGCACTCATCTGATCTGTGGTCTTCAGGTGCTTTGTCTCCTCGTGGACTTTGAGTCAGGAGGAACATGTATTAGGGGCCCCTTGACCTCAGGCTTCTTTGGCTCAGTCACTGACATTCACCCATGTTGCTGGGTGTAGCCGTAGTTTATTCTTTCTGAAAATTTCTGTATAGTTTCTCACTGTATGAGTGTACCACAGTTTTTTATCCATTTCGTCTATCAACGGACATTAGAGTTGTTTACAATTTTTGGCCATTACAAGTGAAGCTGCTAGAAGTAATTGTTTGTCCTCTTGTGGACATTCATTTCTTCTAGGTATTCTCTTGGGAGAAGAATTACTGGGGTATTGGGTGGTTGTATGTTTAGCTTCAGTAGATGTTCATAAACTGTTTTCAGAAGTGGTTAAATCAATTTGTACTTGCACCAGCAATCCACAAGCATTCTAGTTTCTCCACTCCCTCATTAGCACTTGGTGTTTTGGGATATTCTGATGGACATGTAGTACTGTTTATGATAATTTGATTTCCATTCCTTGATGGCTAATGGTGTTGAGCATGTTTTCATTTGCTTATTAGCTATTTAGATATCCTCTTTTGGAAAGTGCCTCTTCAAATCTTATGGTCATTGAAGAACTTTAAAAGTATATTTCATTTAACTCAAGATAATCTGAAATAGCTGTTAAACATGTAATCGGTATAAAAATTATTAATAGATTTTATATTTTTTATAAAAGTCTTGAAGTTCAGTGTATATTTTGGGGACGTATATTACATAATTTGTAAAATTGTAAAGCACACATAACATGAAATTTGCCATTGTAACCATTTTTAAGTGTGCTGTTTAGTGTCATTTGTTGCGTTCACAGTGTTGTGTAGCCATCGCCACCACAGTCATCACCTCAAATAGAGACTCTCTGAATGTTAAACATTAACTCTCCATCTCCCCTCCCTGCTACTGCCTCTCTTTAACTTGGCTTTTTCTTCTGGATGTGTGTCCTTTACAAGATACATATTTTGTGACTATCTTCTAGTTTGTGGTTTGCCTAGTCACTTTCTTAATGATATTATTTGATGAATGGAAGTTCTTAATTTTAACAAAGTCTAATTTATCAGTTTTATTTTTTAAAGATAAAACTTTTTGTGACGTTTATAAGAACTCCTTGTTTAGCCTGCTAGTTCTCCACCAAGAATGACTGATCCTTGGGGAAATAGAGACGCTGTGGCTGTCACACCTGGGCCTGGGGTGCTGTAGACACCCTGCAAGGCACAGGACAGCCCCACAGCAAAGAGCTGTCTGGCCCCGAGTGTCAGCAGGTTGAAGCCGGGAGCCCCCCAGCATGAGATTGTCAGGGCGTTCTTGTGTGTTCACTACTAGAAGTGTTGTTGCTTTGTGTGTCACTGTTATGTCTGCATCCATCTCCTTTTAATCCTTGTAGATGCGATGAGAGGAATTTGAGAGAAATCTTGGTGGTTCCGCATCTGTGCCCTTAGACTTTTATTTGAAACAAAGCTCAGTACATTAATTATGGGAGCTCTGTGTGGAGCATATTAACATATGGAACTGAAGTTTTGCTTTTTGGTGACTTAAAGTGTGAATGTAAATGGCTTGTCATTTGCAGAAACCAGATATTTTTCCCCCCTTTGCTTTGGTTATTAAGAACTTGATTTAGTGTTTTTGTCATTGTTGCCTTTTAACTTTCACATTAGAATTGTAATGAAGACTGAAATACTGACTTTTTTCCTGAACAAAATATTCAATTCAGAAAATCAATGGACTCTAAAGAGTGCTGTTTGTTTTTATCAGGACTGTTACTGGTTCTTTGCACTTCAGTGTCATGATTAACTAAATAGACATTTGCCAAGTAGAAGGGAATTTGTCCTTTAGGTTTTTTCATGTAATTCAGTTGTGTTTTCACTTGTCAGATCTCCCATAAAAAGGACCACTTAAATATATGAATCTTAGTAAAGTAGGTGGTGGGATTTTAGGATAACTAGAGGAGGGGAGCAGCACTTTCAGAAGAGGTGTTCCTGAACACATGGGTAGCTGTCATTCCAGACAGATCGTGATGGAGAAGTGGTGTTATGAAAACTTCTCTGTATTCATGACCATATCAAGCAGATTCATAGTACCCTTGAGTTAAAATTGACTTCTAATAAGAATTTGTGGCTGTAGAGTGGTTATCCAGTGTGTGTTGTGGGATGGCAATTGCATTGCTGTATGAGAATGACCCTGGCAAAGGGATCAGTTGGTCTAGGTTTAGACGCTAGGGTCTTGTTTTAAAATCCCTACTAATGCCTGTTGCTATTTTAGGCCACTACTGGCTCCCTCTTGTACTTTTCTCTGTTTGTGTGAATGGTGTGCAATAGAAGGGTTGCCAAAGTTTCTTCTGCGTTTGAGTTGTAGCTCTGCTGGTAAATCACCAAAAGGGTGGCAGGGCACTTGGCTTCAGTTTCTCCATGTGGTGACGGGGGTGCCAACCACCGCCTTAGGTTGGTATTGCAAAGATTGGATGAGAAGTGTGAGAGCACTTCATGAAGTATAAATCTTCACAAAAATGTAAGGGAGCCACTTTGTGGATCTGCCCATTTAAGAAAATCCCTATTATGATGTGTGTTGTATTTGTGCAGAGACAGCACTTGAGGTGGTTAAGTGAAGGAGTTTGGAATCTCTTGTTCTTTCTGCCTGGATGACCTGGGACAGGGTTTTTCTGGGCCTTTTATCTGTAAAATGGGAGTGATGGCCACTGTATGGTTTACATTTGTTAATGCATGCAAGATACTTAGGACATTTTATTGTATCTGGAACACAGTAGGCACTCAGTAAGTGTTCGTTGTTATTTTTATTGTTACTGTTAGAGCTGATTTGAATGAGTGTAATTGAGGACCTGCCCCATTTCTGCACATACTGACCAGTCCTCTGGACTTAGGTGAGATTCATCCTGGAATATTTAGTCCTGGTTGCCAGCCCTCTGTGGACAGGTGGGCATGGTGCTCGTGGAGGATCTGCTGTGGGAGGACAAGGTGGCGCCTGGGCTCAGCAGTGCCAGGTTCAGTCACTCGCTAATGCAGCACCTGCGTCCTCTCCCTCATTTTCCTCAATGGTGCCACATGGGCCCCTAGAGGCCTGAGAGCAGACTCCCTTCCTTTTTGTTGCTACACTTGGTAGCCTAATGTTTGGCACTTGACAACCGTCTGTTGAATAAATGTTCGTTATTTACAGGTCAGGTCAAAATGTCTATTAGATATTCTGAGGAAAAAGTAATTAATACAGCTGGAGTCTTTGGTCCTAGTGTCACAGACCTTTGGCTTTTTTCCCTATTTTAAAAACATGAAATTATTTTTGAATTTTGGGTCATATATACACGGAGTGGAAAATACTGGAAAACATAAACTAGCATCAGGTAGAAAATAAAGCTTCACGTATTGTTTGACAGGGTTTCAGTGACCCAGAACCTCAAGTGGGCAGATCTGGATGGGCCAGAAACACTAGTGTGAAATTCAGCTTCTTCCAGACTCCACCCTCATTGTGGTATGTGTGTATGTGCACATCTGTGCACCCAGGGCAGGGAGGGCTTTATTCAGATAGCAGAGATCTTTCTTCATTCTTTTTGTCGGTGGAAGCCATTGCTAAACCCGGTTCCTGGATTCGACTTGAGTGAGCATAATCCACCTGGGAAACGTATTAAAATGCCGTTTCCTCTCTGAGCCGATCAGTCTGGCTCACGGCTGGGCTGGGCTCACTTTCCCCCTCCATCCCGTTTAATGGCTGAGGGTAGTGAGTGCTTGTTTTTGGACCCACTCCAGAATATCTTACCGTTTCCTCTGTACTTCACAGTTTTCATCTGTTTCAAAGAACGAAAACAGGTGTGTGGAATTGAAGAGACCAAAATAAATCCTTAAGCATATAAGGTAGGCCTTATGGAGGCCTTAAAATTACTTGATTTTCATGAGTAACTTTGGGACTTAAAAAGATTCAGATGGCTTTCTGTATTGGCTTTGCTTCTGTTCAAGACTCCCGGTGTTGAGGCACCTCTTCCTCACGTTTTAACTAGCCAGTGTCTTTGTTTGGAGCACAGGGCACATGTTTCAAAGAACTTGGATATATTCAAAAGCCATAAACTTGGGACTGAAATAGGATATCAGTTCTCAGGTGATTGATTGAATGCTGAACATAAGTGGGAACAAAAGAGACAAGAAATGATATAACCGCATTAATGACAACCAGGAAACAGACCAAATGCCTCGCACCCTAAGCAAAGTCTCTTGCCTCCTGTTTGAAGAGAATCAGGGTGCTCTGTTTATGTTTCAGTTCCTTGGCTTCTTTTCATCCCATCTCAGTTTCCCCTGTGCCTCACCAGTGCTCCTTTTCTTTGCTTTTCTTGTCCAGCCTATGCTTTTGGTGATATGATGCCTCCTGTGTCTCTGTTCTGTCACTTACTTGCCTTCCTTTGTGTCTTTCTTTTTTCTTCAGTCTTTTAAATCTTCTTCCCTTTTTCCTGCAAATATGTTCGGTTCCTGTGAACAGAACAGTTCAGTGCAGAAAGGCACTAACATTTACCAGATGCCTGAGTCTTGGAGTGGAGAGCCCATGGAGCAGAGGCACAGGCAGCACTTAGGGAGCACACAGTGAGTGAGAAATGACTCCTGGCTGCTTTAAGCCACTAAGATGCTGAAGACACCATATTACGGCAAATTCCAGCCCATGGTGACTATTAAAGAGTTATATGTTCATGTGAATTTTTTTGAGAAGTACACCCAGAATTTCATAATTGAAAAAAATGTTTTTCTTTGCTTCTTAGAGGCTTAAAACACAGATTTATTATCTTGCAGTTTGTCTGGGTCGGGAAGTCAGGCATGGCTTAGTTGGGCTCTCTGCTGCTGGGTCTCTCTCAAGGCTGCAGTCTGGGTATGTTCTCAACTGAAGGCATGACTGGGGAAGGGTGGCTTCCATGCCCACTCCTGTGATTGGCAGCAGGCTTTAGTTCCTCAGTGCCTGGGTTTCTTGCTGGCAGTTGCTGGAGGCCACCCTCAGTTCCTTGCCATATCAGGCCCTCAGATTTTATCAGATTCTCAAATCTCACCTACCCCTCTCCCCCCATTTTCCCACTTCCTCCATCACTTGTTTCGTTTTTCTTTTTCTTGAGACAGGGACTTACACTGTCACCCAGGCTGGAGTACAGTGGTGTGATCTCAGCTCACTGCAACCTCTGCCTCCTTGGCTCAAGCAATCCTCCCACCTCAGCTTCCCGAGGTGCTGGGACTACAGGCGTGTGCCACCGCACCTAACTAATATTTGTAATTTTTGGTAGAGATGGGATTTTGCCGTGTTGCCCAGGCTGGGCTCGAACTCCTGATCTCAAGTGATCTGCCCTCCTGGGCCTCCCAAAGTGCTGGGATCACTGCACCCAGCCCCTCTACTGCTTCTTTTGATTCATCCTCTGGCAGATGACTTTTCCTAAATGTTGAAGACCAGGGGGTGCTCAGTGTCTATGAAGTCCTTGTTCTTGGATGGATGCTAACTTACTGACACCTCTCAAGTGCCAGCAAACTCTGGTAGTAGGCGTTGTCTTCATTTTACGTGTGAAGTAACAGACCAGATGGGTAGTGCTGGTTGGGCCACACAGCTAAGACTGTAGTGCTCCTACTGTGGGCACTGTGCCACCCTCTGCAGGGCCTCGTGTGTTGGGACTGCACTGGCGTTGCACCTTTTTATCCACTCCTCCCCACTGTGTGCTTATTGATTCTGCAAACGTCAGCTGCTCGGCTGCCCTGAACAAGCCCTCCTTTCTCTGTGTCTGTCATTTCCAGTCCTCTCTGTCTGGGATGTCTCCCTTCCCACATGGAAAATCCTGCCCATCTTTAGAGTCCTAACTCACATGCCACCTCTTCTGTGAGTCATTGCCAGATCCCTCTCTTCCCGACAGTGGCTGCAGCCTCTTTTCTGAATTCCAACACATGTCATGTATCCTGGTGTGACACGTCACAGTTTGCCTGTCTGGGCTCCCTGCTCCAAAGTTCCTATCTCCTTAAAAGCAGGGAACTCATCCTGTTCATTGTCCCCCCATATAATGCCTTGCACACGGCAGACAGGCAGTGCAGGTTTGGGGAGTAGATGGACGAGGCTTTGCTAGAAAGCTTTAAGATGAGATTCAAGTGGCTCTGAAGCTGCAGAAATGTGCGTTAGTGCATTGTGGATAAAATTATACCACTTTATGCCTTGGCCTCCTTTATTGTTTTGTATGAAATAGTAGCTATTTTACTTTGATAACTCTTATGAGGTTAAGAAAAATCTTCCTTGAAAGTTTAACACCTGTTCCTTCTACTTTTTTGCGGATATAGTTCATCCTACAGTTTTCACACTTAGAAGAGTAGCACGGTAAATACTACATGTATTTCATGATGCCCTGTTTTTTAAAACATGGACATATATTTTAAGCAGTTAAAGGCTAAAAGATGTGGTTATTTTGGTTATCCTTATGATGGGGTAACTTACTTTCACTAAAAGTCTGGGCATTTTCCAGTCAAATGGAGAAGCTGTCTGTTTCATAATTCAAAGGTGTGTTTTCCTTGTCAGCATCATGTGCACCATTAAGTTACTTTGAATAATTTAAAGTACTCAGCTTTATTTTTCAAGCTAAAAGGTTAATTTGCAAATTGGCCACACTTGGGAGAGGTAGCAGACTAGTCATAGGAACGTGACAGAAGGCGCTCTGGATGCTCCCCAGCTGCCCTCTGTGCTCCCAGCTGCCCCCCACACTCCCTTACCTGCCAGGTAAAACTCTCACATCACCGCCTGCTTCTCCCTGCGTCCCCACTGGAGTTACTGTTAGGAACGCAGCACGTTGGGCATGCAGTGTTGGGGAGGCAGAAGCGGTAAATCTGAAAGGCAAGGCCTCTGCCCTCCTTGGCCAAGCGAGGCATAAGTGGGGACTACAGAGGCTGGGATGATCCTGAACCTAGGATCTGAGCTTGGCGGGCTGTTCTGGCATGAATTTAAATGTGCTCTCACCTAGGAAAGGATATCTTTAAAAATAAATAAATTAAGGGCAAATTTAAAAGGAAATCTTCATGCCTGCAATCCCAGCACTTTGGGAGGATGAGGCAGGTGGAACATGAGGTCAGGAGTTTGAGACCAGCCTGGCCAATATGGAGAAACCCCATCTCTACCAAAAAACACAAAAATTAGCTAGGTGTGGTGGCACACACCTGTAGTCCCAGCTACTCAGGAGGCTGAGGCAGGAGAATCACTGGAACCTGGGAGGCGGAGGTTGCAGTGAGCCAAAATCACACCACTGTACTCCAGCCTGAGCAACAGAGTGAGACTTTGTCTCAAAAAAAAAAAAGAAGGAAATTTGCACAGTGGTCAGTGATCACTACTAGATGGGCAGTCTCTTACTTTTCTTCCAAGCTCCGATTATGACTTATGAGGAAAATAGGAAGTGGCAATGGTGAATATGGAGTCAGTTCGTGTTTATCAGCACCTTCTGTTTGCCAGGTCCAGTAGGAGAGCTAAGGACACCTCCTGCTGGGTCCCCTTGCGCCCTTTCCCCTTCTCTGCACGCCCCAGGGCCTATTCCCTGTCATTGCCCCCCCCCCCCCGCCCATTTACGACTGTTTGTCAGTATCTACCATCCAGCAGATGGGAAGATCTGTGAGGGCAGAAGCCAGGTCTGTCTCTGCCTTCTTGGTTTTCTACTTCACTCAGAGTGGACCCTCTAAATATTTGTTGAATGAAGGAATGAAATCCATGAAGCAACTCAGGAGCAGTTTCATGTAGCGTAAACCAAAGTGCTATATGGTATTTTGTAGACTGCATGGGTCAGACAGTGAGAGGTCACTGGAGGCCATATGAAGATCTGAAGGCAAAGGGATCTTAAACCTTGTTTTAGGATTTGGCTAAGTGAATGAGGGGAGGGGGGATTATTCCAATAACTAGATTATTATTCCAGTCTGGAAAGTTGTGAAAATGTGTGTTTTGGTGTGGGAGGGAGGGGGGTTTGAACTGTTTTCCACATTAAGTTTTTTAGGGATTAATAATCTAAGATTGATACAACAGCTTGTGTTTTTTTTTTTTTTAGAAATTAAAAGGTAAATAGGAAAAATAATGGTCATTTTGCTGAGCATAGAGTCTTAACTGACAAAGCTAATGATCTAGAAAAGCCTATGGTGGAAAATGTCACTTTATTATATGTGTCTAGAAGTGCAGATGGGAAAACAGATTTTTTTCTTTTTGCAGTAGATTCATTAAGTGTTTAAGAAGAGATTCTCTTCTATACCATCTTCTACAGCCTGAGTAATTGGAGGCTAAATCTAAACTCCACATTGTCTTATGTCTCTTAAAAAAGAGGTGGCTGGATTGCTATTTTCTAACGCTGAAATGGAGGTCCATTCCTAGGCCTGAAGCAAGGCATCTGCCAGTGCCTTGCTTAGAGGGAGATAATACCCTCTGCAACTGCCGTGTACAAAGCAAATATGGCAGAAGCCAAAGACTAATAACAGCTGATGCCTACTGAGTGCTTACTGTTTGCTGAGGATGTTCCACTGAGCGCAGAAACCTTAGGTACTTGCTTCAGGTCTTCCAGGTTCGGAGCTGGCGCTGGGCTCTGCAGGGCTAGTGGCCAGGCAGGTGCTCTGACCACTGTGCCCTGCTGGTGCTCCCAGTGCCCACTGGCAGGCCTTCTGTGTTCTTGCATGCACCTAACCCCTTGTGGCTCCTACTCTAGGAGAGTTCAATACCAAGGTGTGCACGTAGTTGGTTGAGTTCCTGCTTGACCCTCTCACCTTGGAAAAGTAATCGGCTAACCATCTTGTAGGGGATAGGACTTCTTAATTCAGCAAACCTGCTGGAGTGTTATTTGGTGTGCTAATGTAGAAATTAACTATTATTATTTCTAGTCCTGTTTCTTTTGGTTTGGTGCAGTTTAATTTAAAAGAAGTAGGGAGAAGTGGAACTAGTTTGCCGTGATTTAGTCCATCACCCCTCCCTTTGCACTGCCTCATCCCTCCTGCTCCATGGGTCACCCTCCGTAGCATCCTCAGGTTTCCCACATTTGACTTGACCGCATACGAGGTCATTGATAACCCCTCGTCCACCCAACCATCCCCTTTCTCAGCTTCTGTTCCCGGGCACTGAGCATTGCGAAGTTTCCAGGTCCATAACAGTTAGTGCAAGGTGAGTCTAGCCTTCTCAGCCTGGCTGGTGAGTCTTGTTCCTACCTGGAGACAGGTACAGTTGTGTCTTACTGGCTTCTCTCTCACTTCCCTGCATACAGATTCAGTGTCTTTGTGTTTCAGCTCTTTCTGGGCTCCCCTCATTCCTGGACTGCTGAGAAAACTGAGACCATGTGACAAGAACTTCCTTTCCTTTTGTCTCAATCTGAGTTTCTTGAGTCCTCCTCTCCTCCCCTCCCTCTAAGGAAGGGACACCCCCTGGAGCTAAGGGAAGCCCCAGGACCCTGTCAGGAACTCTGGTCAGAAGCTTGGCAGTGCTGGCCCTGTGTTTTCACTCTTTCCTTCTGTCCTGGCTTTATCCCCTTGGTTTACAGACAGCCCCCATGCCTTTGAGATGATGTCCTGTCTGTCTTCCATCTTTAATCACAACATCTATCAAGAACGTTCCACACCGAGTTCTTCAAGCCCCAGTGGCCTGGCTCTCCCTGCCCTGAAGTGTGATGCCCTCTGGGAGGGCCCGGGGGCTGGTTTCTCTCCCTGCCCAGTCTCCCCCCAGTCTCCTTGTCCTCCCCACGTTCCTGCTTCCTTCTTCCTGCCCTTCTTCTCCAGGATTTTCTGATGCTACCATCCTGCTCCCCAAGTTTAGGGGCTCCAAGTGGGGAGTCAACTGACCTGGATTTCAAAACCCAGTTCTGAAGTCTTTTTTCATCTGTGACTATAGTCAAACATCTTGTAGTAAAAGATAGCTTAAGTCAGTCTATTGGATTTCCTGCATTCTATTCCAAGTGGACAATTTAATAATTATCTGTTTTCTAGGTAGTGCTTAAAACATATGCACTGATTAAACTATTCTTTCATTGAAAATTTGTTTCCAGAAATTGACTGCTTCAACAAAATGATATCATTCTTACAATGTGAGATAGTATTTTTTCTGGGGGGGGGGGGAGGAAAGAGAGTAAAATCTCTTTTATAACTATTGATTAGTAAAGCATTTAATTAAGAAAACATAAGGCAAAGTATGATTTTTATGAAAAAGGAAGTAATCAGACTTGAATTTTCTAACTTGTGCTACTTGAGTAGCCCTTGGCTGTTCTCAAAAGAGAGTCCAGGTACAGCTGGGTGTGCTCCCTGTGTGATTTAGCCTTGCTGCTTTGTTATTCCAGGTTTTACCCGTTTGGTTTAAGTCAGAGTGTCACTTTAACGGTATTTTTTTTTTTTTTTTTTTTTTTTTGTATAACAGTGCTTGAGAGCCTTCTGGCACCTAATTTGGACTCCTAATAAAATAAGAAAGGCAATTTTTAAAAATCAACTGAAGGTAATATGAAATAGTTTTGCTTAATAACAAAAAAAACCTCTCAGATATTCTACCTAAAGGTATGGAGATTTTAAATTACATTTGGTTATTCAAGTGCCTTGACTTACTATAATACCATTCTATTTTGACTCTAATAAATTATAATCCTATAATTCAGTTTGTTGCAGTTCTAATGGGGCATTTTACCAGTAAATGTTAAAATACTTGTTTTATTTGTCAAACTTCGGGATAATTTTAAGGGTTCCCTTCTCAGAAGATACAAAAAAAGGTTACTTAGATTTTGAGAGCTACAGCTTTCTCTCAGTGACTGCATATTACAAAGAAGTTTTGTTACTTCCCTCTGAAAGGCCTTTGCACCTCTCCACTGTAGGTGAGAACATCTGTAATTTGGCTGTATCTAGAACAACCCAGAGACAGTGTTATGGATTTTGTCTTTGATTGGTACCTGTTGAACACTCTTTAAGCATGGGGGAGGGAGGAATAGAGAAAAGGAGGGGATGTGAATAACTGGAAACTGCTTCCCTCAAGCAACTAAGCTTCCTGAGATGGAGGAGCAGAGCCAGTGCATCTGCGACTTGCTGGTGGCCACAGACCCTCTGTACCCAGGTGCCTGGGGGTCTGCAGAGCCGCACACTAAGCCTTTGATGGGGGAAGGGGCTTCGAGCTGTGTTTTTGTCCCTGCATCCTCACTCCACACCCCCTTCCTTTGTGACCAGCAGCCAGGCGTGGTACAACGGAGACCTTTACCTTAGCTTTTGTTATCAGCAAGATTTACCTAAGTAAACCCGTGGCAGCTGGTGACAAGGCAGTGTATGTGATGTATGGATTTAGATGGTGCTCTTGAGAATGTGACTGTCTCAGGCTCAATTGTGGCAATCCTCCTCAATCAGCGGGATTGATCATCAGGATTTTGCTTGTCTTTGTCAGAACCCCAACAGTTTAATAGAGATGGGTTTTCAGATTCTGTGGTGCACCCCTAGAGCTCATTTCTCATGAGCTACTCATAGACTACTCAACTTCCTTTAGGCTGAAAGGCAGAATGTTTAAGGGACCAAAGTTCACTTCCCTAACAACATGACAATAAGAAGCATTGAAAGTAGCCAAAAAGATAATGCCTGTATAATAACTTTATGTACTGGTTTAATGATTGGCAAAGCCGTGGGGTGTCTTTGAGGCTGTTAAGAGTTATAAAAATGATAGGAATTCCAGATGATAGAATATTAGAGTTGTTGGGACATCACTGTGGTACAATTCTAGTGAAGAAAATGCCAAATGTGACCTCTCTCATACATGTATTTGGTACGTAAGTTTTCTGGATGGAACTTCGCCATGTGCATGGTAAACAGAATTAGGCCAGATAATCTGTCCAGGACTGAGATTTTATGACTGAAGACTTACAGCTAAACATGGTATTCTTTCTGGTGTTGTAGGAAATAATAGACTCACTGTCTTAGTTTTGCTAATATTACATGCCTTTAAACATCATAATGTCTTTTATGATACCTCTATGGTGAATTTTAAATGATTTATTTACCAAGCATTTTTCTGGTATTCCACCAAGCAAAAATATATTGACTTTATTAGACTTCATAAGACTTTATTTATAAAAGTAGGACAACTAGATATTCTTTGCCTTGAAGTAAACTCCAGAAAACTTGTGTCTGGGTTTTTACCTAGCCTCATCATTTATTAACTGGGGAAACTTGGGTATGCTTTTAATGTCTGTGTCCCTCAGTTTTCTCATCTGTAGAATGAGGCTAATTGCCATTTCATAGGAATTGAGATGATTAAATTATATGCACATAGAGTTCTCAATAGAGTGCCAGGGACAGAGTGCTCAGCAAATGGTGACTGCTAGTGGCTGTCTCCTTCTCCCACTCTTTCTCATGGAGATGACAGAGAGCTTTCTTATATACCAAGCTGAGGTTATGCCTTTCTAGGACAGGAGTTTATATACATGCTCTGAATGTCAGTTACCTTGTAAAGGAAGATGGTTTTCATTATGGTGGTCATAATGTTCTTCCCTTGTGAATGACTGATTACTCTGATCATGCTAGATTGACTCATTTAAACAGAGTCCAAGGTAGTTATCCTAAATTATTGAAACCCAAAATAGGTGAAATTAAAACTAAAACAATATATTATGAAACTGATGATTCTAATTCTAGCCTGCTTATAAAATAATAACTACTTTTACTGTTCTGTTTATTTCTCGTTTATTTAATGATTGAGGAGTTGGATGTCTATGTACCTTTTGACTAAGCGTTGATCGCTTGGTGGAGTTGACTTTTTGCAGTCCAGAGAATGAGGCTTGATCATAGTTTAGCGTTCTTAAGTCAATCCGCAGATTGAGGTGTTGGCGGTGGGGGGTGGGGAGACAGGTAGTGTCAAAAGGCAAAGAAACGAACGATTTAATATCTTAAAAGAAAACAGCAGTAGCTTGTCTGCCCCCATTTTCCGATGGGGAAATGGCAGCACAGGGGATTGGGTGGCATGCTGCGATGACCTGGCAGGTTCCTGGCCTCACCTCTTCGGAGGGTGTGTGCTGCATGCTTGGGGTGAGTTGGGGGTGGTGGGAACTTTGGTGACCATTTGGTACAGAGGACTGGTGGGCTGGATCTATGTTGTCTCTCTTTGGATTCTTAGAATAGAGCTTTCTCAAGTGCGTTTAAAGATATATTTGGGGGAAAAAATGAGAATATTCTCTGACCCCTAGATGGTAGAAAAATATTCTGTTCATAAGAGAGGGAACATGGGACAGACAGATGAGACAGATGTGGAAAGCTGTATTTTTTGAAGCCTATGGTCACTGCCTTGGTTTGGCAGGGGTGCCCATATGGGCTGGAGCTTTCTGAATAGAAATGTGGAGACCAGATTCCCCTGGGGTTGCCAGTCCCTGGTACAGCCTCTCAGCACCTTTGGAGTCACAGCTGTCCTCTGCTATCCCAGGAAAAAGGGCAGAAGTGTATCTTCTCACTTGGAAAACGAAGATTTTTTTTGTCCCATTCCAGCAGGTGTAGTTAAAAATGCATTTAAAGATTTTGAAAAAGAAGAAAGAGGAATTCTTTGAATGAGGCACTGAGTAAGGCACTGGAGACTCACAGGTTGTCAAAGAAGACATGGTCCCTGCCTTGCTGAGCCTACCTGTGGGGACCGCAAGGGAAGAGATGCTAACCAAATGGCCACAGTGCATGCAGTTATGAGAGGTAGGCTGAGGCCAGTGTGGGAAAGGCAGGAACGGGGCAGGAGGATCAACAGGGACCTGGAGATTGAAGCAGGTGGCCCAGAAGAAGAGGGATGTGCACGACCTTCCATACCGTCCTTTTGTGTTTTTTTGGTTACTTATCCATCTTTGCTGCTAGGCATTGCTGCTGATGATATTAGTGATGTACAGTGCCTTCCACTTCAGAGATGTTTAGGAAATAAAGTATGTGCAGAATGAATGAATTTCTAGTCTTAACCTATCTTCAACTTTTTTCTAAGTCAATAAATGTTTGTTGAGTGAATAGATAATTGACAGTCAAAAATGTTGATTGATTATGAATAAATTTGCTTCATAGTTGGTTGCCCATCACAGAGTATACAAATGGTGGCTAATATAAAGGTTTTTAAACAGACACGTCTTTTGCCATGTTTCAACAAATAGATTTAACTGGTTATAAATTATAGATTCGGTGTCTTCCTATGGGAGAAAAAGTTCTTCCATCAGGAAGTAATTTTATAAATTTATTGAACAATGTTACTTTTCCACTAGTTTCATTTTCTTAATTTAAATTTTTTAAATTATAAGGTAATACACATTTGTCATAGAAAAATTACATATAAGTGAAAAGCAGAACATATTAATTCAGTGTGTATTGATGTATTTAAATTTTTATTTCATCATATCGAGTGAATTCAAGTAACTCTATGATGAAAGATTCCCTGAAGAGTTGGATATAATCTGTGTTTAAAAATAGAAGTCTTAAAAATTGATTTTTTTCCCCTCAAGAGCTGAATATATGAACCATGTTTTGATTCTGATTTATGGTCATCAAAACAAAATTTTGATTCAAGAGATTTTGCAATTTGTCATTCTGTTAAACTGTATTATGGCCACTTAGAAAATAAAATACTGGCAGGCGGGTTGATCAGCCTCCTAGAAACTTGCGGTCTTGCATGCTACTGCTGATCAGTCTTCATCTAGGGGTAGAGAGGGGAAATCTTGAGGCATTTAGTGAAAAATTTTCTCCTACCTGCCATCTTTTCCATCTTTCCAATATTCAGCTTTCTTCTTTTGGTTTCTCTTCTCCCATTTCTCCTCATTCTGCATCCCTCTTTTCTTCTAACTCTTGCTCTGGTCCCATTCTCCCTCTGATTGGTGCAGTATTGCTTTGAAGAGGAAGGGGGTGGTCTCTCTAGGCCTATAGGATGGGCCCATGGAGCTGCCTTTGGCATCTCCTCTTTCTCCTCAGTTTTTACAAAGCACATGGCATTTGCCAAGGCCGTGGACCCTCAGTGGTCCTAGGGAAGATGCCACAGGCTTTCCAGCCCAGGAATTTGTCAGACCAGAGGTCTCTTGGTTATGTGAGATAGGGTCATGTTTCTGAAACTTAAAAATTGCATCCACCCCAGAAGGTCAAATGCCAGAGTTTGTGACTGATCTCATTCTTGCAGAAGGAAGGAAAATGAAACCATCACTGGAGTTAGGTGTGTCTGTTGCTGGCTAATTAGCCCCTGACTATCACTTTTAATGTATACTTAAGAAATAAAGCGAAACATGATCCAGCTGGACGTTAGTCAGAAAAATTTAATTGCATGACATTATGGGTTTTTTTTTTTTTTTATCAGAACAAGCTAGATACAACTTCTAAATTATATTTTGTCATTCCTGATACTATAGAGTCATCAAATAGGGCAGAGTCACTGAACTCTACTGTAAATATATTTGAAATTAATAATTACGCATGATGGCAGGATGTAAATTCTTTAACATACAGTATTTATAAGAGTCATTTTTATGAGCACCTTTCCTTTTTGTATATTTAAATGCCTCATTGAAGATGATTATTTAATATATTTAACTTGTTTTTCTTTAAATAAAAATGAATCTAGGTAGAGAAGAATATTCTTTAGAAAAGTAAATATCTGATTTTGAGAAATGTTTGTGTCTTAGAGTCCACTTGTGTGTTCTAATCTTTTTTTTACTTTTCTTCAGAGCATTTCGAATCTTTCTTTAGGTTAAATATGGTCTTTTGAGGATTGTTTTAGGAAATACCTCTTCATGTTTTATGGAAATACTTACCTTTATTTTATTTGTAAAAATGCTTATTGTTAAATGTCTAAAACACATGAAAAAAAACCCCTTAACTCAAGTGTATTTTGTTCCTCTGCAGAGCTGTTAATGTTTAAAAGCTGTTTCATGTACTAGATGTTTCTGAATTAGGGATTCACATAATAATGAATTCTGCTTATTTTGGTTCTCCGCAAAGGTTTGTTGTATGAGCTTAAAATAAGACTGCAGCTGATTTGTGTAGCACATATGAACTGTTTGTTTAGTTGAAGTGCTTGCCTGTATCTCTCATTTCTGATCACCCTGGCACATTTGCATGCCGTGCAGCAGCCATCTTCTTTTATACTTTATTAAATATCTGTCAATTATAAATATCAAGGTTTTACATTAATGTCAAGATAGTACATCAAAAATTCATGGAATATGTGACTTTTTCCAAGGGTATTTAATACTTAATGCATTTGTGTCATTTTTCTTTCCAGAGATATTGACAGGTTTTATTAAGTGTTTGTTAGGGAGATTTCATTTTTATCAAGGGACTATAAAGAGAAGCTGCATGCTAAATCAATTTTTTAAAGCCAGAATATTGTTCATTTTTTCATCTTCAAACACTTATAATCCATAGGTTTTATTTAAATTTCTTCTTGGTTTATTTTTGTTTTATGTGAGTGATAGTTCAAGATAGAACTTTAATAAGGATCAAATATGCTGACTATAGTGGTTTTTAATTTCCTTAAGCATAGCTACCAGGCCCATGCAATATGGTAAATTCTTCAAAATGTCATACTTACATATTTAGCAATATTGCTTCTTTTTATTGAAGCCAAACAAACAATTTTAGATATTAATCTTTCCCAAACATAGTGATTATTTTGTACTGGGTACAATATTACTGTGTCTCACATGGAATGCCTCCTTTGGCTGCAAGTGGGAAGGGAAGAGTGCTTCCCTGGGTTGCCTCGCTCCATAGTGCTTCAGGTCTGATTACCAGCCACGACAATTGTTCATTTCTTCATTTTCATAGATTTATTGTGCTCAGGAAAGTAAAAATAGTCACTTAAAAAATCTGGAGAAAATCCATGCCTAGTTTTTCTGCCTGTATTTATTGGGAGGTGTGGGCTGAGGGGTGTTAGCACTTCAGAGACCGCATTACCTGCTCCTGCTGGGCCCCGTGCCTGAGACGGCCTCTCACTGTCCTCTGACAGTGGCAGGCAGAAGCTTCTCAGGGACCCTCCTCACCCATCCCATGTCTGTGTCTTGGAATCTACAGTTACAATTGGTTTGGAAGCTAAAACCAATTGGCTGCAGAGAGAACGTTTTCTGTTTTAATTCTACATTTTTATTTTTAAAGTGCAGGCTAGGAATGTCTTCTATTGAAAAGGCTATTGCAACCAACAGAACCTTTGTAAGCACCACTTTGCTTCACTAAGTGAGGAACGTTCAGTTATTCTCTGCATAACGTATGAACTTAAAGATTTTCATCTAAGGATATTTAGGAGCTTTCCAGCAACTTCAGATTAATAATTTTTTGGCAGATGTGTTTTAACTTGGTCTTCAACAGGAAAAAGGTTTAGTATTTTTTTTTTAATGCAATCATTGTTTAGAGCTTAAATGAAAATTGTTTGGAATAGACATTTGTCTTATCCTTGTTTATTTCTTCAGAATAAGTAAAACCATTTATTTTCAAAATTAAATTATTTTACATATGAATATTTTTGATATTTGAATGTCTCAACATTCTTATAAAACTATTACATAGTTTTTAGAGATAGTCGAGTTTTTTTTAATAAACGAAATTTTACTTGAATAAAGCTGAAGTAGTAGCTATTTTTGCTAAGCCCAGTTTTGGTTTACAGTATGTTGCTTTAGGCCTTGCCCTGGGAAGATCAAGAACTCTGCGACTGCAACCTACTCTCTCAAGATGCCAGTAGGTGGCGGTAGTGTCACAGTAGTGAGAGCTCTGTGGAGGGAAAGTGATTTCCTTTTTCCTTTAGTGTCACATTTTGCTTCAGTGTCACTGGTAAGTGCATGTGTCAGTGGTGGAATTTTTTTTTTAAACCAGAATTATGTACAGTGGGTACACCCTATTTCTTAAGAAGAACAACTATTTCTAACAGATTCTGCAAATATTATGTAACTATGCAGCCAAAATGATCTTCAAAATTAGTGCTGCCGAAATTAATTTTGAAGAATGCATTGATACATTTTTTTCTTGAATTTTTTTTTTTTTTTAAAATAATTTCATCAGGACTGTGAGCATGGACTTATATGTCGGGTAAGAAATGTGTATGAATAGTAGTAAGAGAAACATTTTGAACAGGTAATTGTCCATCTCTTGACTGAGATCACCTATGTTTGGATAGTTTTGTAGGGTCTAAGGCTACTTAAAGACATATATTTGAGAGTTAGAAGACTCTTCAGGTTATTTTTAGATTTAGCATTCCAGTTTTGAATTGTCATCTTTTTGCTATTTAATAAGTCAGACTTCTTGGTGGGAGCTTCAGATTTTTAGACCTAGAGATTTAGCATTGGAACTTTCCACAGTTTAATTCTACAGTTTAAATGAATTAAAATGTGTAAAAATAACAAAAACAACACTTTCCCACTTCCTAAAATATGAAAACAGGCAGGATGTGCAAAGTCCCCATTTGATCGGGTGATGCAAAGTTTCATTTTATTGTAAGTGAAAGGAAATTTTAGCAATGGAATTCCTTTTCATTATGCTTTTGAAGTTTTTTTGTGCCATTTCTTGTGAACAAGTTAGTTTTTTGGGGGAAGGGTAGTCCTTACGTGCCAGTTTGCATTTTAGTAAGCAAAGACCTGAACACTGAAGTGGTTAAGTTTAATAACTAAAGGGAAACATTTTTAGGGCTGTTAGAACATAACCTTGCATTTTATCTGTTAGAAAGAAAAGGGAGTGAGAAGCTTCAGTCCTGTGGGATTCTCACCTGTCTTCACCACGTTGATGACCCTCCACACCCCACATAGGATTTCCCTATTTTCTTGTATCAGCTAGAAGATGCCCCTGGACAACATATTGTTTTATATGTTGACTTACAATATGCCTGCATTAATTTCATTTTTGTTATCACAGAACATGTTTTAAAAATCATGTGAATATATTTTTATATTTTAACATTTCTTCCAAAGGGTTAAAACTGGGCTAAAAGACTGGAGGAGAGAGCCGGACACCTGGGAGCCAACACCCAATTGGCAGACTTTTGTAATACATAATTTGCCTAAAATTGCGCACTGAGCATGAGCTTTTGTTTTCTAATTGATTTACGGTTGGAGCCACTTTTACCTCATCCCCTACTGTCCTGCATAGGGTGCCAGGGAGTACATTACAGTGAGCGATGATAAATTACAGTGCACTTGTGATGCCAGTGCGTCCGGAGTGAAAACTGCAGGCTACACGGAGCTTCGTGCATTAACAGTGATGTGGAGACCCTGCTTCAGCAGGATTTCATTTGTGTCTCAGAAATAACCATTTGTTCATTTGATCACTTACTGCAATCTGTCTATCAGACTGTAATTGAAACTGAAGATTAAAATTATACTGTTACAGCTTTTAATTTCTTAATAGAGACAAAGTTTTTAAGTGCTTGAAAGGTCTACAAGGCGGCGGGGGGACATGGTGAAGAGAGAATACGAAATGTATATAATTTTCTTATTAGTGTGAAGTTTTAGATATTTTTACCAAATTTCCTTTTGTCCAGGAAAAAAAGTAAAATTTAAACATGCTGATCTGTTTTGTTATCCTACGTGTTTGTGAAGTTTATTTTATAATATCATAGACCGGTATTTTTCTTGATTTTCCATGATCGATCTGCTTTTGCTGTGTATATGATTCATGTACAAACAACAAGTTGATTCCCATCAAATGACTTAAGTCAGAGAGCTTTCAACTGATTCGAGTGCCTTTAATTGTTCCTTTTGTTGGCATGGGATTTGAACCCTCTCAGAAGGCCTGTGCCATCATGGCATGAGGTGTAGAACAAGGCCAGGACGGACCTGGCTTGGGTGGCTTCGCGTTTCTGCTTAGATCCAGTGCTCATCTCGTGGGTGTGCCTGCCTTTTGTAAAGTCGGTCCACCTTAAATTGTGTTTTGCGCGGTGTCTGTGGGTGCTAGTATCGAAATATGAAGAAGCAGATTTATGGCGGCTGCTGGGCACAACAAATTAAGTTGACAGTGATGTATGAGAGCATAACAGCACGATGATCCCTCCGTAGCGCGGCTGGACGCCGCCTGCTTCATTTGGCTCTTGTTAGGATCTGTTAGGCAGCTAAATAATGAAATTCTGCTGACTGATTTCTGTTTTCCCTTTTTCTCTTTTCACCTCTGCTTTCTGAAACTTCTAATTCCCAGACCCATCCTCATGCCAACAAACTGCCTTTGAAGGATTCTTTCACTTACGAGGACTACAGGTTGGTGTGGGCTGTGTGTATGCCTGTGTTGGGGGTGGTTTCTCAGTGAAGTGGGATCCTGGAAGGGAGGGAAGGCGTCAGTGCGAAGTGACCTGCTGTGACCATGAAAGCATCAAAACAGAGATCGTCTTTCAAAAGTTAAAATGAATAGCTTGGATAAGTATCGACATTTGAATAGCCACGTAGAAATTGCCATTAACCTGTCGTGGCAGGGGATTAGCCTAGGTAACCAAGTGCTGCTTGAGATTAACATTAGTATTGGGTGGTCCTATGGATTTTTTTTTCCTATTTTAAAAAAGACTATGTTAGTGTAAAATGCAGACTTTTTTTGAACGGAGAGATTTAATTCACTGCACAGTGTAATAAAAAAAGTCACATTTTTCATTTCATATAATTCTTAGAGGATTTCTGATCAGAAAGGAGTTTTGTGGTTTGCTTTTCGATGAGGCTTAAAATAGGTGCAGAGTCAGCATTTGGGCAAAAGAGGCTTGGGTTGGTGATGTCGGGGAGGGGGTTTGTGAGCCCTAAAGACGCGAGCAGGGGCCTGAGCCCTGCCCCGAGCCCTCCTTCCGGCTCTGCCTCTTGGGAACAGTCTCCTTAAGCACTCACTCCTGCATTTTCCCTGGCTCTTTTTAAAACTCTAGGTTTGCTTTTAAATGATGACGTTACCTTTGTTACTTAGAAAAAGACTTTGAACGTTTGTGAGAGGTCAGACCTACGTTTTTGGTTATGCTGTTTCTTACTGCAGTTGGCTTTTAAGTGTTCCAACCTTAAATCACCATTTGTCTTATTATAGGTGGGCAGTCTCTTCTGTTATGACGAGGCAAAACCAAATTCCCACTGAGGACGGTTCCCGGGTGACCCTGGCCCTGATTCCTTTATGGGACATGTGTAACCACACCAACGGCCTGGTAACAATCTCTTCCCCTGTGTTGTGTTGAATCTGCGAGGCTGTTTTTGCTGAGCTTTTGAGGGGGTATTCCACCCACCCATCATACCCTCCCCTGCTGCCTTCCTACTGAAGGAACAAACAAAACCAAACCGGCCACTCCTCCCCACTGCCCACAAATAGAAGCTGCTATTTTTCTTTTACTGCATTAACTAATACTAAAAACTGGGAGCTTGAATCTTATACCATTTTTAAAAGCCACAGTGAACTACATGTATTTGCTAAGCCATAATTTCAGCCTAAACATTCATTTTCTTATCTTATTGTACCACAGACTAAACCAAAAATTCCTTTATCTTATTCTCTTTAAAATGCTCACTTATTGGGAAAAAATTCTATTTCTCATTTTCCCTTTTGTGTCTTATTTTCTTTGCTGACTCTCTGTTTCCAGTTCTGTACTTTTGAGTCTTTGTGGTTCCTTCCCTGATGGGCTGGCGAATCCCTGGCCATGTTTATGAACCTGTGTTTGTTACTCGATTTCCCAGGTGCTGTATGGTGGGAGGAGGGGGCTGGTGCCTTCGGCTCCTTGTCTTTGGTTGCAGGAGTCAGCTGGCATCATCACACCTGGGAAGCCTGGGGAGGAGGAAATTGTATTATTATGGTCTCCCACAGCTGGAAGTGGAGGTGGCAGGCTGTTTCTCCACATTCTTTGGATTCCAGGCAGCAGCATAGGTGCAGCACTCTGTGCTCTGTGAGAGGGTTGTCTGAGAAAGATTTTCTGATTTTAGTAGGCAGAAATATGATACATTTCAGATCATCTTGAAATACCATATATTAGTATACTTGTTTGATTAGGTTTTGTGTTCATCTTTTCTCAGTGTTAGCTTCCCTTGTTATTAGCAGTATTATAAATAGAATAAAGAAATGCCATAAATAATTATTTCACGTTGAATTCCCCAAAATGGCCAGAACACACGTAGTGTGTGCCAGACACTGAAGGCAGAATATCAGAGTGCTAATTTGGGAAGGTCTAGCAACAAGTATGCTCTTGAATCTTAAAAGTATTTAAATTGTGGCAAGAAAGAATAGTTCCATTTTTATAATTACATTTTTGCCTTAATTTAGATATGCTTAATTTGTAATACTGAGACATGGTAGCATGTTTTATAACTTATTTTCATTAATGAATATAATTTTTCATTTTTTGTTTTTTTTCTTCAGAGGTATTTTAAACTGATCATAAGGTTGAAATTTTAAAAATTTTCAAATAGCTTTTAATATCTGACTGCAGTATTTTTTTTTTCGTTCTTTGAATTATTTCTCAAACTCTCATTGGTTCTCAAACTTAATTGATTATTAGAGTTCTTTTTAGTAAAATTAAAGCAATAATGCTTGGTTTTACTCTAAACAAACAAAAAGAATTAACACAGCCTCTGTAGTAAGATGAGCAGCGCCCTATCCCCAGCCCCATGGTCCACCTGATGCCGTTGAGGCCACCACCAGCCACCATGATCCCTAGCGAAGCTTTCATCCATTGGCGCCGCACACACATATGCACACTGATTTTTGTTTTGCTTCCACATAAATGGGGTAAAACAATTCCTTTTCTCCTACCAAATGTTAAAAAAAAAAAAAAAGGTTAGTTTATCTCAAAATAAAAGTAATAAATTGATGACAACCAATGCTGTATTTTCCCTAATACTACTTACATACTTTTTAACCTGCCACAGCCCTGGCAGAAACATCGCTAACCTGTAGAAGGTTTATTCGAGATGCTGGTACTTTGTCTTCTAGTGGTTATATTCCTGACATTCTTCACTCTGCACTCTTGTTGAACTGTTTCCCATTGTAATTATAAGACTTCATGGGAAATTTACTGGGGTAGAATTTAAAACATTCTATTTTAACACTACAAAGTTGTTTATGATACATATTATAGTTAATGTCTTTTTAAAAATAAAGTCTTGAAATCAAGGCTTGGCTTTTAAGACAAGAGATTTTCTTTTTTTGTGTGCGTCGATCCTGACGATCATCTTCTTCTTGTCAGTCTACCCTGACTATCACTCAGGGAGTAGGTAGAATTTGTAACCCAGCAACGCTGTCTGCTTCTAACAATATCCCAAAAACCTGATGATGGTAGTAGGAACAGAAGAATCAAGTCTGTAACAGCAGTTCCAAACCAGTGACAGCAAGGAAATGCTGAAGAACGTAAGAGGCTGATGAACACCTAGGCTAGAGATTCTGGTGAATATGAACTAATTTCCTAGCCACTCAGAGAAATAAATGTAGAAAGGGTTATAAGGTGTGATACTAAGCTATAAGAAACAACATGTCTTTATATCTTGCATGATTTGTTCAAACTTGACATAAGCAGCAGGTTTCCTTTCTTGAGGGTTTTTCAGGTGATAGGAGAAGGATACTTGTAAGTGACTGATAGACAGCTGTGTTAGTTCCCATACTGAGAGTTGTACTGAGAGTATGCTAGAAAAATGGTGCTTGCATTTGAATATGCGACTCTACCGGGTGGGGTGAAAGGGCAGCTGGAAATTCAAGCAGAACGGAGGGAAGTTCTTTTTCAAGGTCCTTCTGTTTGTGTATTGAAAAAAAATCTAAAACCTTTAGATTTAGGTGAGTCTTACAGTCTCAAAAGCCCATGTTTAAAATAGCAGACAAGTCTCTCCGTACAACTTGTCCCCCACACCCTCTATGCATACAGGCCTGACTCACCTCTGGTTCACTGCTGTTCTTCAGACATCAGCAGATTCCTTCATTCTTGCTGTTGCCTCTGCCTGAGACCCCCCCATTCCTTAGGCACTTAACGGGGACTGGCTCTGGCTCGTAGACCTCCTCCAGGAGGCTGCCCTGAGCACCTTGTGTAGAATGGCCACGCCTCCAGCCCTCCGCCCTCCTGCCCTGGCCTGCTGCGTTTCCCTCTGGTGTCCAGATCCTCTATTTCCGCCTTTTAAAAAACATATTGTTGGTTCACTCCCCGCCCCCCATTAGAATGGAAGATCCATGAAGCCAGGGTGATTTTTAGGGGATCTGTTTTGTTCATTGCTAAATCCCAGTGCCTGGTATTTTTTTAAATGAATTCATGAGTGGTGAATAAATGAATGTAAAAACCCCACACGTAGGAAAAAAGATCAGAAAGAAATAAACCCAAATGTTAACGATTGTGATCTTTTTTTCTTTGTTTTTAAAAAATATTTTCCAAATTTTACTTAACGAGCCTGTATTACTTTATCCCTCCCACCGGCAATGAAATCAACATGATACCTATTTGTTGAAGAAAATTTGAAAAACGCAGAAAAGAAAATTTTCCCCTCCCTGCTGGGCTCCTTCTTCAGCATTGCCAACAAACTCCATCCCCCAGGCGCACTTGAGGCTCCACGTGCTTTTTATAATTTTTTTTTCTTCCTGAGTCTCTTTGCCACTAGAGGTCCCTATGGGTGGGGACTGAGACGTTTCATGCCATTTTCCAAGTGCCTAGCTTAAGACTTGGCATAGAATGGCAGTATTTGTAGAAGGGATGTTAGTTGGCAGGGTGGGAGGCAGGAAGCAAGGCAAGGAGGAGGTGGGAGGACCCTGCCCTAGCTTGACATCTGGAGGCTGCCCCTGGACTAGCCCTGGCCCTCCCAGTCCCAGACATACTTTTGATTCCGTCCTAGAGGAAGTGTTTGGCAGTGCCACTTGGAGAAATTAGACGCTCAGCCTCCAAACATTCTGACCCTCACTGAGAAGGCGCTGCAGACCGGGGCAGGGACCCAGCCTGTTTACTTGTCAGGGCTGCTATGGGCACATTAAGCTTGACATTTGCCGAGAGTGGGAAATATCTGTAAAATACCCTAAAACACCCACAATCCTTTCTCCACATTCTCCTAAATTTCCTCTTCCTTCTAAGTTCCCTCCTGTTTGTGCTGCTGGCAGGTCCCTGTGTGCCTGTACCACCAGCATCCTGGGAGTGCCTGGACTCCCTCCTGGGATTCATGATATCGGCAACTTCTCATTCCCCTTTGTGGTCAAGGTGATGTTTTGGAGTCAGAAAAGTACATCTGATGTTGGGTGGGAACTTCATGGAGTTGATTTACATTCAGTGGAGGTGTTTAAAATGTTCCGCGAGTGAAATGTTCTCGAATACTTGGCTTCATTTATTTCTCATTGCTGCATATTTCTCATTGGTCTTTGCAAATCGGAAGCATGAAGGGCTCTTAGACATATGGTTAATAAACCATATTTATTCTTGGGATATTGGGTTTAAAGATTAGTGTTACATGGCCTTCTATCCCAGAATGCCGTTCCGTAGACTCAAAAGTAATCTTTTGAATCCAAGCTGTTGATGCCTTTATTAGCAAGGAACACTTGTACCTGCCTTGAATCTTTGATTCTCCAGGATAAAATGAGGAGGTCAAAAAGTAATCAGTGAGCATCGACACACAACCTAAGAGATTGGCAGCTGCTTTAAAAGACAGGACTCGGAGAAGGAGTTTTTAATATAAGTTGGGGACTGTTTGCTTTCCCCTGGGGGTTCATGCATCACGTGGATATTCCCAAAGGCCACTTCAGGTTTTAGGTTCTGTGTGCTGCGCACTCTGGACACAGAGATCAACAAGGGGCTCCAGCTTCCTCGCCTGACCGATGGGGAGGCAGGTGCACAATGATGTGACTTAGGCTGGAGGGAGCAAGGACTGCGGGAGTGCACATGAGGGCGGTGTGAGGAGGGGCTTCCACCAAGAAGCTAGGCCTCAGCCAGGTCTCCAGGGCACAACAGGAGTCAAAGGTAGCGGTCAGGCAGGAGGGAACTGGGGCGGGCTTGGTACAGCAGGGTGGCAGTTCCTGAAGCTGGAGGGAAACCTGAGCCGCCTCCTTATTCGGCTGTGCTCAGGAACTTGGGGTTTATTCTGAAGGCAGAGCAGGATCATAGGAAGATTTCACACAGGAGGGTGACATCGTATAATTAGCAACTCAGGAAGGACAGTTTTGGATTTTGAGACTAGGTTCCAAAACTTGTAAGGTTTTTGCAAATAACAAGGTAGGTGAGAAGGAATAAGGACTGTAGCCATGTAGAGAAATGAGGAAGAAAGTCATCCAAACGGTGTTTACAAGATGAAATGCTGACCAGGTGAGACGCAAGAGTTTCCTTGTAACTTGTGTGCTGAGACCATGACATGGGCCGACCTTCATTAAGACTGGAGAGCTTAGAAGGAGACGAATGTTTGGTGTATAGTTAGAGGATTTTCTGTATCTATTTGTTATGGACTTAGAAGTGCGCACATTCTCTCTCAGCAGAAAGAGGGAATAAGAAGCAACAGTTATTTTATTTTGCCTTTGCATGCTGGGAAGTTTTAACTTCTCTAATTCAGGGCATATATCCATAATTCAGAAACAGAGCTTTTCTTTTCCCCGATTCTTTATCAACTGGAAAACCCACTTTGGTTTCTTAATGGCCACACATTAGATAAAGATAATACTTGCAAATGAACGAGAGTAGTGCAGATCATCGGTGAACAGAAAGGAGGCTTAGGTGCGCCTGTGGGAGGCACGGTCTGTGGGCCCACTGGCCTCATTGCCATCAGGGAGTCCCAGAGGCAGGTACATTGTAATAAGTGACCATGCTCTGTTGAGTCCAGCAAGTGATAATCTGTACAGTCTCTTTTTCTGACTGTACTTCCTTTATTTAGGTATGTAATTTTCTGTAATCATCTCTGGTATAACTAGAGTTAGCCTCGGTGCTCAAGCAGTTCTTTGTCCCATTTTCCAAAGCATTCAGTGCACCCTTTTGAGTACCTTTGGATCCCCTTTATCCTCTATCAGAAATAAGCTCATGATTGAGATGTGCATGTGTATGCCTCACCATCATTTCCTTCCTTCTCCCGGGGCTAGATCACTACTGGTTACAACCTGGAAGATGACCGCTGTGAGTGTGTGGCTCTGCAGGATTTTCAGGCTGGAGAGCAGGTGGGTCTCGTGACATTCTGCAGAATGGGAGCCAGCCAGTGGGCACTGAGTTAACACTGTGCTGGTAATCTTAAAAAGGATCTTAGGGAAGAAAATGTGGAACTCACGTTTAGGATTGTTTTTCTGGAACACATCTTGAGACCTGAACCTGTAGCATACGTACTCACTTGTTGTGCTTTGCGTTGTGCTTTGCACAGAGAGAAAGATTTGAACACACTTACTTGCACAATTGGCTTAATGTTTGTAAGTATTTGTAGCCCTGCTAACTGAAAATAAAGTGTTATGACACTGAAACGATTTTTAAAATTTCGTAAACTGCATTGCCTTTATTTTTTCTCTTGATGAGAACCTTCTTTATAAGAGACAGTATTTAAGGGGTAAAAACAAGGGAATCTGTTGTCTTATACTTTCATTGTAATTGCTTGATTTTTTAATTAGTAATTTAGGTAGGAGGAGGGGAAGCCTTTAGGTGAATTTGAAAATATGTATCTATAAATTCCTACGTTCTACCGGTTTTACACCCAAGTAGACAGTAGAAACAGAGCTCACATCCGTAATTGACATTCCAGTTGAGACAAAATGGAAAATACTTGTCTAGCAAAGTGTACTGATCTGTTCTTTCTTCAGAAGAGTTTATAAACCCTCCTGCTAGGTGCAGGATTAATTGCCACAGGAGCTAGAAATAAGTTTCTGACAGATACTGCTTTACACTTCCAGAAAAGACTCTGCTGTATTTAAAGGAGAGGAAGAAGTTGGTGAATTTTAAAGTGGAGTCTTATAGTAACAGCCTTGCTGTCCCTTGGAAGGAAAAGAGGATTATAAGAGAGGCCTGGTGACCCTAGGGCACCAGGGACCCTTTGAGTACTAGTAAGGCCGTTGATGGGTACTTTCTCCTGGCCTCCCCGCTTCACGTGGTGGTGGAAGTGGGTGCTTGGTCCCAGATAGTTTGGGAAGTTGGGAAAATTGCATAGCTTCGCCCTCACAACCTGTACCAAACAGGTATATAATTACTTTCAGGTATTTCATGTCATTAATGTAAAGTAGCATTAAATGCATGAGCACGAAGCCTTTGCCCTGCCCTGTGTTAAGAATGCATGCCAAGTTTGTTTAACACCCTTTTTCTTTTTTCTTTACTGCATCTCAGATTTACATTTTTTATGGCACTCGATCAAATGCAGAGTTTGTGATCCACAGTGGTTTTTTCTTTGACAATAACTCACATGACAGAGTGAAAATAAAGCTTGGAGTGAGTAAAAGTGACAGACTCTACGCCATGAAGGCTGAGGTCTTGGCGCGTGCCGGCATCCCCACGTACGTAGAAAAACGTTGGTCGGCCCTCTCCTGCAGTACTTGAACTATTTCCAGTTGCGTAGTGTTTAATTGGTGTGTTAATACAACTTCTCTCCAGTGGTTTGTCTTAATCCCTTTATCCCTGTGGCACAGCAAATTTAAGCCATGGCGACACTCGGTGATTTACCAGCGTTTTCAGACAAACATAATTGTGTCATTGGGCACATTCACAGTCAGTTCTGGGGGATATGGCCTGAAATCCTCATTAAGTTAAATAAGTACTTCCGTATCATTCATGCCTTTCACCTTGAAAAGGTTAATGACCTGGATCAATTTGTTTCATTTAATTCTTTGCCACCATTAGTTTCTGTAATGAAGTCATGATCCTCAGTGATTTCAAGAATTTCCAGTTAAATTCTTTAAGATTGTCTTGCATTTGAGGTATAAAATGATAAAGAAGACAGGAATTATGATTTATTAGTTCTCCAGGGAATGGAGGAACCGTTCTTAATGAAAATGGATTATCCAGACCTTTTTTTATTGAACTTGTCAATATTTGATTAATGATTAAAGTGTGAACTCAACATAAATTACTGTTAACATTTTTTTTAAAACCATATGTATGTTTAATTTTTTGAATGCATTGTGTGCAACCTGAGATTACAGCTGCTAGGCCCTAGGAAAAGCTGGCGAAGATGGACTCCAGTTCTGCCAGTTCACTTCCGTTAACCCCAGCCTGTGGCCTTTTGCAAGGGCTGAAAATCGTGCTCACAGTTTAGATGAGAAGCTGGAATGACCCATTCCAGGCCAGCTCTCCTTGAGGACAAACACACGTGTTGTAGACTTAAGGGACTTCACTTTGGAGCAAGTGGGTAACCGCAGCAGGGTGACTGATCTTGCTTTCTGCTTTTATCAGTTCCAGCGTTTTTGCGTTGCATTTTACGGAGCCGCCCATCTCTGCTCAGCTTCTGGCTTTTCTCCGAGTATTCTGCATGACTGAAGGTAAATCATTTCAGGAAAAAAGGGATGTTGACTTTTTTCTTTTTAAATCATGAAAGTGTAAAGCATAGGGATTCGGATTAAAGGTAAAGTGGATCAAAACCACAATGCTTTTGGGAAGAGGTAAGATGGCAATACTGGAGAAAGAAGAAATTGATTTGTTTTACCCTGGAAATGTTCTACTAAATCCTCGATGTGTTGTCAGTATTGATTTGTAATACGTAAATAATTCTCAACTACGTTAGAAGAAAACTTAAAATATCTTGGATCGGTTAAATATATTAAAATTCTGTGTAGCCTGACAGAGCCTCATTTCACTCATAGGGCACTAGTCTTTTTCACTTCGAGCACTTCAGGATCAGTTGATGCTGTGGTGATGTATAGTCAGCCGTGGTGTACGTGGACCGTAGGACTGTATTTGTTAATCTAGTCTGCGTTCTAAATCTGAAGTTGCCAGCAAGCATTTTAATGTCAAGCATCCTGTTAGATAACATTATAAACAGAACCTGTGTAGAACACAAAATGTTCCTGGCCACAGCCTCCTATTTCAGGCCCAGAAAGAGTTAAGTATATGTATTGAGCATCTACTTTTATATTTGCCTAAAACAAATCATTTGGGGTTTCCTATTCTGAGATTTGACCTCTTGTGGTTGTGTTTTTATTTTTCATCCTAAAATGTATCTTATACATTTCCTGTTTCTGAGGTTTTATTTGTAAATGTGTGTGTGTGTGTGTGTGTGTGTGTGTGTGTGTGTTGCTGTTGTAAGCTACCTTAAATCCTGTGCAGAACAGATTGAGCAGGAATGAGTGAGTGAATGAGTGTTTGACTGAGTGAATAGATGCAGAAGTGTTCTGGGTGGAAGCTGCCTAAAGACTTCTTCTGTCAGAGGAAGCAGCCGTGGTCCATGGAGGGGAAGCCGCTGTGCCCAGCTGTCACTGGCTTTGGGCTTAATGTCTGGATCGAGGGCACAGTGCTGCACGAGTCCAGGCTTGACTCTCTACTGGAGGCAGAAGAAACATAGTCTCAAAACATAGAGAGGCACTTCACACACCAACTGCAGAACCCAAAGTGAGATACAGTAATTGTTCCTTAGAAGCAACCCTGTCACCTAGATTTACAGTCATTCAAGTGGGAGCTTTTGGTGATTTTTGTACTTTGGTAATGATTCATCAATTCAATTTAATGAACATGAGTTAAGGGGTTAACTGTGAGCTTTTCTTGCATATATATGGATATAAATGTTGTCTTCATATCCTGAAGGAATTTATAATTAAGAGAGCTGATAGTGATGATATTCCTAAAATTTGTGAAGCATTCACTGTGTGCCAGGTATGATGCTAAATGTGGTATGTGCTTAATTTTAATCCCATTAGCCTTGATTGGTAAGTGCTCCCATCTTACTGATGTAGAGACTTCAGTTCAAAGAGGATAAGTCTTAGCTGGGCGTGGTAGCACAATCTTGTAGTCCCAGCTACTTGGAATGCCGAGGTTGGAGGCTTGTTTGAGCCTGGGAGGTGAAGGCTACAGTGAGCCATGATCTTGCCACTGCACCCCAGCCTGGGCAACAGATCAAGACTGTCTTAAAAAGAAAAAAAAAAGGGAAAAACCCAAAGAGGATAAGTAACTTGGCCAAGGTTGCTCAGCAAGCAATGACCCTGACTTAGAACCCAGCTCTATTAACTCCAGAGCCCATGCGCAGGACATCCCACATTGTTCCTGCTGGTTCACAGATAACACAGTGCATGGACTAAAGTATTAATGCTCTAGGGGTCTGGAGGAAATGGCATTTGAGTTAAACCCTGGAGCTCAGCGAAGGTAAGTAAGGGCAAGGTAGAGCAGGAGGGAAGGGGTGTGACTGAAGAGGTTTAGCAGAGGGAGGAGCTTGAGCAGGAGCCGGGAGGAGGGTGGAGGGCGCTGGGCTATGTGCTGTCCGGGGTGAGCACACGCCATGGTGGGCCAGCATGAGGTGCAGGGTTAACTTGCCCACCCTCTGCTGCTGCAGCAGCTCCCAGTCAGCTCCTGTGTTCCAGGCAGGCCACATGCTACATTTTGTCTTAGTCCCCTTTTGTAGGCTTTATTTCTCCAGGAATGTGAAATGAGTCCAGTTTCACTTTTAAAAAGTAGCGGAGAGAAAGCTCTCCCGCACGCCTGCAGCTTCCATCATTGCAGAGTGCAGCTTGGGCAGGTTGAGGAAGGAGGTGAAGGAGGGAAACAGTAATCTTCATATTGGGGGGCTGCTGAAAAGAACCTTCAACCACTAGAAGGCTTAAAAAACAGAACTTCCTTGTTGTATTCAAAGAATATAAAATAAAGACTCAGAACTGAAAATGCTGAATTTTATCATGATCTCTACTAAGGAATACAACTGAATCAACTTCTTTTTTGAACATTAGATAACCTGTTTTCTTAAAACTGCTTGAATCCTTTTAGGTCTGTTGATTCTCTTCAGTTTCTCTCTAGTCATAGACACTCTGTCCTGTCAAGACAATTGCTGGATCTTTGAATGACTCTAATACTAATAAAAGTTTGGTTTGCTGGCAGCCGTAGTTCTTCAGTTTGAATGGTAAATAGTGACAGCTGTGGGGCATTTTGCTCTGAAAGAGACACTGTCTCCTAATCACATAAGAAGCCCGGGTCTATTTCTTGAGCATGAATAGGATCGGCATGTTTTGGTTTTGGAGATAATGTGCCGGGAGATAAAACGCTAAGAGCAATTGCTGAATTCTTTCCTCTTCTTAAAGATATTTGAAGATAATTGAGATGTTCACTTGTGTTTATTTGTAATTCCTATTTAAATTCCTGACAAGTGAGAGAGCTGGGCATGTTTTTCATTAACTAAGATTTTTTTTCTTTTTTTGAGGCAGGGTCTCACTCTGTTGCCCAGGCTGGAGTGCGGTAGTGTGATCACAGCTTACTGCAGTCTCCACCTCCTGGGTTCAAGTCATCCACCCACCTCAGCCTCTTGAGTAGCTGGGACTACAGGCATGTGCCACCACATCTGGCTGATTTTTGTATTTTCTGTAGAGACGGGGTTTTGCCATGTTGCCCAGGTTGGTTTCAAACTCCTTGGGCTCAAGTGATGCACCTGCCTTGACCTCCCAAAGTGCTGGGATTACAGGCGTGAGCCACTGTATCCGACCCATTAACTCGGATTTTTATAATGCTTCTTATGGTAGTACTATTTGATTTAGGCTCTTTCTTCTTTCAGTTTGTGGCTTGTTACAAAAATGGCTTAAATAGCTTGGTCAGGTCACCTACTAGAATAAGTGCCAATCAGATTTACAGTTATGGGCTCGTGGGATGTGCCTCTTGTTCCTTTCACTGTTTATGTCACTCACCTGAATGTCTTTTTTGACCCTGTTGTGACTGAGCTCACGGCTGGCAAAAAGGATTTTTTTTTTTTTTTTGGTCAAAATAAGGGGTACATGGCTGTAGGTTGTCTTAAAAAAGTATCTTAAGTGTCTTGTGAAACTACTAAAGGCTCTCAGTGTCCCTCATAGAAACAGTGAAAACTAGAGTGCTACCAAGGCTTGATCTGGATTCCAGACGAAGAAGGCCTTACCTGGTGTTTCTCCCCAAAACTCAGCTCTGCTCTACTTTGGAGAGTCTAGGAGTGGCCTGGCCAATTGCATAGGGACAGCTTTTGCTATGGGAAAATGACATTGTTGGAAAAGATGTTTTCTAAGGTGGATGGCTTGTTAAAATGAGAAGTAGTGCTGTGTTTTCCTCCTAACAGGTTGCCATTTATTTGTATTTCTTGTAGAAGAATTGAAAGAACACTTGCTGGGAGACAATGCTATTGATAGAATCTTCACCTTGGGGAACTCTGAATTTCCTGTTAGCTGGGACAATGAGGTCAAACTTTGGACATTTCTTGAAGATAGAGCTTCGCTTCTTTTAAAAACCTATAAAACAACTATTGAGGTAATTAGACTAAATAAATGAGGATTTGAGCTTTGTTTTATAAAGATGTTTATTTAATGAGAGCTGTCTTGTTAATTGTAAACAACCGTAATACTTTACAGTATTAAAGTATTTGAAATTTTCCATTCCACATATTACTATTTTTCTATTTAACATGCTAACACTTAACAAAAAAAATCATATTTAGGCATTGTTTATTAGAAGATACATTTTTAAAATTATTTAATACTTCTTTATAATTTGTAATTCATATGATTTCACAAACATAAGTTTTCATTTGTGCTTATTAAATTCACTACTGAGCCACTAACTTCAAATCCGTCTTTCTCATTCATTTGTTCCTTCACTGCTGCCATTTGCCAACGTGCTGGCCTGGGGCTACATCACTTCCCAAGATGGACAGTGAAGTTCCCAGCAGCTGTGGTGGCACTGTTTGATTCAGGCTCTTCTTTCTTGTTTTGTAACAGTTTCATTGAGATATAATTTATATACAATAAAAGGCACACTTCTGAAGTGTACATTTGGATGTGAGTGTCTTGTCATGTGACCACCTGCCTAGTCAAGTGTCAGCACCTCCTGTCACCCCAAAAAGTTTCCTCATGTCCCCAGCCACAGCCACAGCCGTTGTGCTTTCTGTCTCTATAGTTTTGCTGGTTTAGATTTCTTGTAATTAATTCTGCTCTTTTTTGTTTTCTAGGAAGATAAATCTGTCTTGAAAAACCAGGATCTTTCTGTTCGTGCAAAAATGGCCATCAAATTGCGCTTAGGTGAGAAAGAGATTTTGGAAAAAGCAGTAAAGAGTGCAGCTGTCAACCGGGAATACTACCGCCAGCAGATGGAGGAGAAGGCTCCGCTTCCCAAATATGAAGAGAGTAACCTTGGGCTGTTGGAGAGCAGCGTGGGGGACTCGAGGCTCCCCCTGGTCTTGAGAAATCTCGAGGAGGAGGCTGGAGTGCAGGATGCCTTGAACATCAGAGAGGCCATCAGCAAAGCAAAGGCCACAGAAAACGGGCTTGTAAACGGTGAAAACTCTATCCCTCATGGGACCAGGTCCGAAAATGAAAATCTCAATCAAGAGGGAAGTAAAAGAGCAGTTGCAGAGGCCAAAGGGTCTTCTTCAGACAGCACTGGCGCGGTGAAGGAGTAGCGCCGAGGTGAAGCTGGGTCGGAGGCACCCAGTGGAGCAGGAGTTGACGGACGGTCCGTTCACATCGCTGTGTCTCCTTGTTAACATATTTCTTTCTGCAGAGAGGAAGATAATGTTTTTGCTGCTTTATATAAAAATGGTTTTTTTAAGTTATTTTAAAAATCTAGCTTCCCTTTTTGATTAAGATTGCCATCTTGCTTTTGGGCAAAACAAACGAGTTAACAAACAGTAAGAAACGGGGAAGAGGCGCCTGTGGATCTGCAGACCCACTGTGGGCAAAGGTGTTTGCTTCCTGGGGAAGAATTCAGTTCCTCCCTCAGCTGTGCTTTTGTGGCCTGTCATCTTGACGACCAGAATGAAAGCTTGCTCTGCCTCCTGCCAGCCAGAGCTGGTGGCGGGACTCGGGTATTCAGCATCGAGGTGGGGAATTGCACAGCAGAAAACAGAATTGAAGTTGGGAAACTGTAGAGTCTGGGTAAAAGCTTTGGTTTTTCTCCTTAAAAAATAACACCCCATTACCAAAAGAAAAGGTAAGGTGGCAACCTTATTTTTAATAGTTTAAATGTTGATGATAATCCTAATTATATAAAAAAAAATATATAAACACACACATATATATATCTAGTGATTTCTAAAGATTTGTTTACTTTTGTGTTTTGTTTTACTGTACTAAGAACTTGTCCTTTCTCCTTGAATCAAAGTAGGACGTGCATCATCCTCCTAATTTTAAATGTTGGCTCTGATTTTAAAGTGGTGCATTTGATTCCAGCCTTGGTAATGGAGAGTTTGCAAACACACAGCGGCCCACAGCTTCACGTGGTGGTGTGCAGTGTGAGGCAGCTCTCTGGCTTTCCTGGTTTTCACAACAAGCTAGAGATTTTCAAAGCTACACTTTTGAGTAAAAGCCCTTATTAAAAGAAAAACATGATGAATATTTTTGTCTATTCCTTTTTCTTGGAGTGGGACAGGCCCTTTGAGTTTAAGTTTTACACAAACCATCTTACTGCCCAAGCATTGTTTGAACCTTAACCTCATGCCCTGGGCTGTGCTAACCTGGGGGCTACTGAGGCAGAGGAGAGAGCCCACCATGGGGCCCAGAGGCCTACAGGAGCCCCCTCAGCCTGCTCATCTGTGAGGGCAGCGGAAACACACAAAAAGGCATACTTAGAATTTAGGGGAAGTAAAAGACTGAGACTGTGTCTTTGGGATGGGAGAGGGATCTGTCTCCAGAAAGCCACCAGTTTTTAGGTTAATGATACCAGTTTTTCGTTACCATAAATTTTCACGTTGTCTCTGATGTCCTGAGTACACTCCTGATTTTGAAAATGTGTGAATTACTCACCCAGCGGTTTGATAAATGCTGCTGCCACCTTAAGGATGTTCCGGGAGGTTCTCTTGGGGAAGACGTAGCTCTGCAGATGCATTGCCTAACCCCCAGTGGCCGTGGAGGTGGATAACCTTGAAGGCATTGCCTGGGTTGCTGAGCAGGTTAGTTTGCCTGCTGCACTGGGCTCTAGAGGCAAGCTTCATCTCTGCGTGAGGCTGGGACATTTCCTGGCGTTGATGCCTGTACCTTTCCTAGGTTGTCGATGTGTGACAAGAGGAGGCATGTGATTGTCACCTCTCGTATCAGCCTTACACCTGAGATGCCAAAAACATTAAATAGTCTGTAAAGCTTACATGCTAATTTCTAAAAGGCAGTAGGATTATAGTACTTGAGTTTTCTACTCTAGAAGCCCCAGAGCCTTCTAGAACGGTCATGACCAGTTTGTCCATAGAATTATCTTCTTAAAGGACTAAAAATTTTAAAACCTAATAATAAAAATCTTTTTTTGAAAACATATACACAGTTCAAACATAAAAATAGCATCATGAGACTGGTTTTCAAACTATCCCCTGGCAAAGTTCGAGTTCCAGTGGAGCTGGGATGGTGCCAGGCTGGAGTTGGGGTCCCAAGCTCCCATTCTAGCGCCACCTTTAATGGATGTTGTGACATCAGTTCCGGGACCCAGTTTCTTTTACTTGTGAAATGAAAGAATGGTACTAAATTGCCCAAAGTCCCTGCTTAAAAATTTAGTAGCAACTGTTTTTTCTGTCACGTCTCCATTGACAGACTTGTTTGTTAAGGTTATTGGATCAAAAAGAGATGAAGTATGCTTCCAGTTGAGAGCAGCCTCTGCACGACATAAAAATGGCACCCACAGGAACAGAACTGTTTTGATGTCAGAAGACAGTATCTGTTGAACAGCAAGCACTACTTTCCTGAGTTGGGCAGGACTGCCCTAAAATGACTCTCGAAGGCAGGCGGGAGCACAGCACACATTAGTCATCCTCGCTGCCCCGCGCTGGTTCGGCAGCTCTCGTGCTGCCTGCACAGACACTTGGAGCTACAACTTAAGCATTTGAAAATTGAGGGAAAGTGATTAAATTGGCATTGAAGAACCCTTATTGCCATCTGTCATGAAAATAGACCTTTCTCTCAAATCATTTTAAAGTTTACTTTCTGCTGAATGCTTTTGAAGAGGCTGTTCAGGCTAGTTACTGGAAACATGCCAGGCTCTGCTTCTGTTTCATTAGCTCTATGTGTTATTTGTATAAATAGTTAGCAATTTGATTTCACTGGACTGGAAAAACCTCCCCATTTTTCATGTAAACTGGTAATTGATAGGTGGTCTTTCCCCAGTAGTTTCTAGAATAGGCTCACTAAGTGATGTAATTTTTTTTTTTTTTTTTTTTTGAGAGATGGGGTAAGACATTAAAGAGTCCCAGGTTCCCAATATACAGGGTTATGGTGAATTAAACCCCCACTTAAAAATGAGGGAATCAATTTGCTGTGAATCATCAGTTATTACATTTTCTTGGTGACTAATACGTACATTGGCATAGTAAAAGAATAAAAAAGCCAGTCCAGAGAAAGTGCATGTGACTGGAGCTCAGAAGTGAAGTGGCACTGACTGTGAAGAAAATCAGGAATGATAGTGGTGGTTGGTTTGGGGGGTGCTTTGCAGAGAGCCCAGATCTGACTGTTGACAGGAACCCTGGCTGCCCCAGCAGCTTCTTCTGCACCTTGCTCCGGTTATGATTGATCTGGCAAAACAAATGCATGTAGTGCGGGAGAGCTGGTAACCTGACCCGGGAATTTGACTCACTTTTATTTAAATGTCAATTTGAGGTGGGTATAGGGTAGGATCCAGTAATGTCATTAAGGGTCACCCTACTATTTTAATCAGCAGGCCCTTATCTAATGTATTCCTAAAATCCTGTGTGTAAATTGAATTTGAATAACTCGAATTGTATTTAAATGCACTGGCAAATTTGTTATTTAAATGAAGCTGCCCTGCTGGTCCTGGGTGTTCTTGGGCTGGAGAGAGGAAGTCTTAGCGGGATATGATCCTGTCTTCACAGATTTGAAGAGCTGTCGCTGAAGGAGGGGTGAGACTCACAGCTAGGGCCAGGGGTTGGGTGGCAGAATTCAGCCAGGGGAGGGAGCACTCCCTAAGGCCTGCTGCTCTAGAGGTGAGCGGGCGCAGCCATCGTGGTGTCTGGACCACTCAGACCTGGTTCCAGGTGTGGGATCCTGGGCCAGTTGTTGGGAGCTTCTGTCACCTTCAGGGAGCCTGATACTTTCCACCTCAACAGTGCTGGGTGCATCAAAAAGCTGCATGCAGCATCTACCCATGCTGAATGGCCAGTACATGTTCATGATGACCATCTTCTAAGCTGGAGCCACTCCTGGAGTTAGGAAGTGTTCCTGGGACTGGGGATAGAAAATCATCCATGCTCTGCCAGCAAGCAGCATGCATCATCTGTCCATTGATTTGGGAACCTCAGCCCAGGACTAGCAACAGTTGTGTTCTTAGTAGAACGTAGATTCTGTGGGTAATTCAGAGACTCAAGAAGCCCTGCCCTCGAGGCACCAAGGCAGACATCTAAGCTGTAGGCATGGCAGAGCGTACCAGGCTGCTTGAGCAGGTGGACATGGGCTTTGGTGCTGGAGGTGGTGGCACGTGGCTGGGTTTGGGGCTCCATGAGACGTGGAGGTGGGGTGAGCCCGAGTGCAGGGAGGGAAGCAGGGAAGAGCCAGCCGTCTACAGGAGGGGCTGAGAAGTTCAGGCCTGGGGGGAATCCTGCAAAGATGCTGGTCACTGTTTCCTTGCCACTGTGCTGGTGCCCCGGTGCCTGCAGAGAGAGCGTGCCTGCAATTGCGCAGATCTTGTAATGGATGGACTTTGGGAGGGTGCATTCTAGTGTTTGCTTCTCCCTTTACAGATGCCAGATCCCTTGGAAACAAGGTGAAAGGGCTGGGGAGCCCCTGTGTATGGACCCAGTAGCAGAGTTTCTGGAGTTGGAAACCTTAACTCAGGTCATCACACCACTGTCCATCAGCTCGTGCTCTTTATTTAACAGACTTTTGATACCCTTTCACTTCTGGGCAGCTTTTCACGGCCCAAACTCAGGCATATCTGTGCGTGCACGTGTGTGTCACCTGTATACTTTATATATAAACCTACATTGTATATATGAGCACGTACTTAATACACATGTGAATTCATATAGACGTGTGTGTATAGAAAACTTTCCCCAAACTCCTATTCTTCCCCTTCAGGAAACAGAAAAGCTACTCAACATGGGTTAGGCCAAACTTGACAGGAAAATGAACATGGAAATGCTGGTGCCAATGAGGCCCTGTGCTGCCCTGCCTGGCTATTTGAATTCCTTGAGCCTTGGGCAGCACCTGGTGCAGAGCTCGGGCTCTGGGGAGGCTTCCAGACTGACGGAACAATCACAACCGTGTGTCTGAAGTCGCACTCCTTTCTTCTCTCCATTCCCCGCCCTCCTCCTCGCTTCGTTTCTTCTGCTTGTACCTGACTCCTCAAGATGTCGTGGTAGAAAAGGGTAGAGTTGTGGCTTGAACCTCAAATGTCCTTCTCCATCTTATCGAGGTTCTGGCAGAGCTCCTTGTAGGATCCCGGGGTCAGCTTGAAGTCCTAGGAAGGCACTTGGAGGATGTGTGAGGGTGGGCTTCCCCTGCCGGCTGTGCCCCTTTTCTGCAGGTGTGCAGACCTTCCCACCTCACTCTCCACCAGCCATTCATGCAAAACCCACTCTTCAAGAAGGAACCAATGAGCAGATTCTCACTCCAGTGTCTAGTCCTTGAAGAATGTTTGCACTTCAGCCCATACACAAGATTTCAGCCCAGAGAAGCAGCTCATCCCAAACGTGGGTTTTGAAATCAGCAGACCTAAAGTAGAATCCTGACTCCCCACCTTCCCTCACCATCTGTGACCCACAGCAAGTCACTTGATGCACAGGGCCTTGATTTTCTCATCTGCAACATGGAATAGCCCCAGAGGTTGCCGCAATAATGGCTGTAAATCTGGCATAGTGCCAGGGACACAGGAGCTAGCGAATGGCCGGTTCCCACCGTGACTGGCTGAGCAAAGGCAGTCAGCCCAAAACCTGGACTAATGGCAGACATTCTGAGTTGGTTGGGGGAAGGTGGGTTCTTTGGATGGTGAAATAGTCCCATCAGCCCTGTGGCTTCAGCATGTGGACCTCCAGTCCCTACTCCACTGTCACATTCTCCGTGCCTTTCCCAGACTCGGCATGTATCTCAAATTGAAAATATTTGGTGACTTAATTTATACATGCATACATATATATATTTCAGTATGCGCTACTATCCAACAGGCACCTGTGAATTTCTTGGCTTTAAGTTTTCAAGCAACTCCAAACAAACCCTTCCCTATATGTAACTGCAAATGACAACGTATTGAACAGCAAGAGATGGCAGTTATGATTGTGTGCCACCCCACCCAGCCTAATTTTGGAAATATTACTGTGGCTGGCACCAGGAAATAATACTCTGGCACCAGAACATGTCAAGTGAATCCTGAAATGCATCTAGAAAAACAGTTCTTGCGTTCTCTTATAAAAATTAAAATGTTTTATTTTGGTCATCGGCAATTGTCAACTAGCCTTGGGCTAATGTTATCTAATGGAAGTGTTGACACCATTAAGACTGCGGTATAATTAGTAAATGTAGTCACGACACTCCACAGATTTTAAAAGGATCAGAATGGGTGTTTTTGAAAAGTTGTTTGAGGAAAAAAGGAAAATTGAATTGTATTCCGTCCCGCTATTGCGTGATGAGTATCAGCCTGGATCAGACTCGGTGGTTAATAGCCTCCTTCTCTTCTTACAGCCCTATTCTTAAAAAGCAGGTGCTATGATAGAAACCCTGACAAACTGCAGGCTGTCACCAAGGTGTGCTTTACATTAAAACCCTTTACAATGTTATTTTTGCAAGACTTGGGCCCTGAGTAGATGCTGAGTGTGGAGCAGCCTGGTTTTGTTCACTTTTGCTACATGTTGAGATGCCGTGGGAGCCGGTGACTCACACTGCACCTACATTCACAAAAGCTCCCAGCTCCGAGCAGAGCGTTGAAGGGAAGGGTCTGGCTGCTTGGTGCGAGTTAACCAGGTTGAGTACTCAGTGTGTTAAAAGCCAAGCCACCTTTGACTTTGAGCTTTTACTTTGTGGTGACAAAGGAGGGGATCTCTTTCTTCAGGGGCTCACTCAGTGCTGTTGGATCTGAAGATGCCAGGGAGGAGGGCGAGGGGTGAAAAGGGCATCTTAAGGCAGTGAGTCTCTTACCACAGATGGGACACAGTGGCCTCGCCAGCCACCTCATTGTTCTCTGAGGCAGAGTACTGGAGATCTGAGACCCCTAAGGTGCAAATCCTCCCCCCAGGATCTAAGCAGGTGGTGGGCTGCCACTAGCCCCTGCCCACAGCCAGTGGGGGGCAGAAGCCCTGTTCCACAGGTGACAAGTGTCACTCCAGCCACCGTGTTTAACCAATGGGAAAGTGAGACACAGATTCCACATGGTCTTGTCTGTGTTTTCTCCCCAAAACGCTTTGAGTTAGTGATGACATCCACTGATTTACTCAGCACCCAATAGCATCTCACATGTGCTGGGCACCATGCTAGGCTTGGAGGCCAAATGACAGGGTCCTTGTCGGCGAGGAGCTCCTGGAGGAATGGGACGGCCTCCTAGGGTGAGCTGCGCCCAAGCTAGCTCTAGGTGTACGTTCCACTTTCCCAATCTTAATGGAAGGCAGGCTGGATAGGCTTTTAATCTCCACCTTATACAAAATTGAGGACTACCTGTATGTTCTCTCTTAGTCTGAACTTTATCTTTTCTCCTCACAGGAGTTTATTTCTATTACCAAACAACAGAGAAGTGTCTGATGCCCCTCCCACCCCCTGCCAAAGCTAGGATCACCTTTATGTTTGTGTATACTACATTTCCTAACATGCTGGGATCTCCCAAATAAGTGATGCAGTTACAAGGGGGAACTTAGGCATCATAGCTTTGGGGTGACCCATAAGTGACAAGTCCCTGTTTTCCTGAAACTGAAGCCTGTTACGAGATCGGTGTCCAGGACTGGTCCCACTTCCCAGTTCTGGTTTGCAAACATTTGTTTTTAAAGTGATGAATTTTAAAAACCATCTCTTACTCCCATTTGGGGTTCAGTTGACTGTCAGCTGTAAATCACTCCAGCTGCACCTACCTCAGTATACCTTAAATGGGCAATTCACAAGGAAATCAGAAGATCCGTTTCCAGTGATGGCCCGCACCTGAGTGTAGAATCTTGTCTTCCATTTCTGTCATTCCTGTGACAAGTTTTGTTTACTGCCTGAGCTGCCTGTGGCCAGAGTAGCTGGGATCTCTGTCCATGAACATTTTAATGTTTAGAAATCCAAATGAACAAACATAGAATGACTCCCATAGGCATCAAATAGTTCTCCAGGCTATCTCTAAGGAAGCCAGGATCTCCAGCAGCAATTAAACTGCATGATTGGATGCAGGGAAAATTTTATAATTGCTCACAGGTAGCAATTTATTAGGATAGATGTTACTTATGACATGTGTCAAAAAGGTCAAAGTTTATACTTCCTTGGACATTAACCTAATCTTCGAGACTCTAAAAGTTACACTTTTTGGTCATTAATTTTTTTTTACAAGCAGAGATTTTGACAATTAACCCAGTTAATAAAGGTCAAATTTCAATTTTTTTCCAATTTCTGGAGCATTTAAATTATTCCTTTTTGAAAATGGAAAGATAGAGGATGATAAATAGTTATTAAATGAGTGCAAGGATGTAGTTCTGCTGTCAGGGTGATAATTATAAAACAGCTGATACTGGAAGAATAGAATTGCTGTGTATCTGATTGGGAGGAAAGTAGATTACAAGCTGAGGAAATAGAAAAATTAAGCCCAAATAATGTGTGCAGTTAGCAGGATAATGTGAGTATATGCACTTGTTAAATCATCTCAGGATTCTAGTCATTCAATTATGTAGACTTCAGGCTTCAACTATTGAATCTGCACATTTTAAAATAAGTAATTTCTGCAAACTTGCAGCAAAGTACAACTTGGGTTAAAATCCAGTTGTCGCCCAGCAGGCTGCATCCCTCAAATGAGTGTAAAGAGGGGCAAACAGAACACAGTCAGTGCTGGTGAGGAGGTCCCACCTCACAGACCACCATGGCCCCCTTGGCAGCTGTGTGGTTGAGGAAGGGTTTTTGTTTTTTGAAATGGAGTTTCGCTCTTGTTGCCCAGGCTGGAGTGCAATGGCGTGGTGATGGCTCACTGCAACCTCTGCCTCCCAGGTTCAAGCAATTCTCCTGCCTCAGCCTCTCGAATAGCTGAGATTACAGGCATGTGCCTCCACACCTGGCTAATTTTGTATTTTTAGTAAAGATGGGGTTTCTCCACGTTGGTCAGGCTGGTCTCGAACTCTCAACCTCAGGTTATCCACCCACCTCGGCCTCCCAAAGTGCTGGGATTACATGTATGAGCCGCCCTGCCGAACCAGGAAGGGGGTTTTAGAACCTGTCATGTGTGGGAAATGGTCAAGAAAGTCCACAGATCCTTCCTCTGCCACTCCAGCAAGTCAAACCAAACCTCCCTGTCCACCCTGGTCAAATGACCCACACGCCCTCCCTTTATCCCCGGGGAGCGCCCCTGGCAATCCACATATCCCTGCTCCTATCGTGCCCTCTGGTGGCAGTGCTGCCCGCCGCCTGTACTGCCCAGGAGCTCTAAGCAGAGGTCTTGGGTCACACTCCACTGAGCAGGTACCTTCCTCGACCCAGCCAGAAACTTGAGACAAGAGGGGGCTTTTTGTTTTTTGAGACAGGGTCTCACTCTGTTGCCGAGGCTAAGTGCAGTGGTGTGATCGTGGCTCACTGCAGCCTCGACCTCCCAGGCTCAAGTGAGCCTCCCACTTTAGCCTCCCAAGTAGCTGGCAGGCATGCACCACACCCAGCTAATTTTTTTTTTTTTTTTTTTTTTTTTTTTTGTAAAAATGGAGTCTTGTTACGTTTTTGGCCTCCACCTCGCCAAGTGCTGGGACTACAGGCGTGATACCTAATGCAAACAAAACCACTCGGCCAAGAGCTGACTCTGTTTGCATTGAGTGCCTTTGGGATTTCTTGCTGCTGTTGTATTGCATAAAGGCTCTGCAGCATAGGTGTGCTCTGCATTAAATAACCAATATATAAAACAAGCTTGTGCTGCATCTGTGTATCCAGCAAGCACAAGGAGCCAGCACATGCCTCCTCTGCCGTTGCCCTCTGGACCAGCCCGGTTCTCTGTTTAAACTGCGCTGTGAGGTCCCATGCCACTGCACGGTGTAGTGCCCTTGCTGTGCTGATTTTGTTTTGCAGGTGACATCCGAGGCCCTGTGTATCACCAGGGCTGTGTCCAACCCGGCTCTGTGTTGCGGCTATTCCTTGCACATCGTAGATTCCCAGAAAATGCTGAAGAAAAAGGAAAGTCCAGTCAGGCACGGTGGCTCACGTCTGTAATCCCTGCACTTTGGGAAGCCGAGGCAGGCAGATCACCTGAGGTCGGGAATTTGAGACCAGCCTGACCAACGTGGAGAAACTCCCTCTCTACTAAAAATACAAAATTAGCTGGGCATGATGGCACATGCCTGTAATCCCAGCTACTCTCGAGGCTAAGGCAGGAGAATCGCTTGAACCTGGGAGGCAGAAGTTGTGGTGAACCAAGGTCATGCCATTGTACTCTAGCCTTGGCAACAAGAGCAAAACTCCATCTCAAAAACAAAGAAAGTCCAAGCCATTTAGCTCAATAAGAACCCTTGAGGCTCTTTGTGAACCAAAAAGAAAAAGAAAAAGTCTTTAAAAGTACGCAATTTGGGAAGCTGTTAGAATGGTGACTGACTATAATACCTTACTCTCAACAATTCCATCAACATTATGCATGTGGACAGTTGCCTTGAAGGATGGGAACACAGGGTGGTCACTTATTTTTAAGAAGGATATGTCACTTTAGCAAAGATTTGTAGTCAGGTGGCAAAAATGGGATTTGGGTCACACAATGGTTAGCAGCAGGTCCTGGGAGCTAGTGCTGCGTGCCACAAACATCACCTGCTCGAGGATGCCACGGAAAGGAAAAGACAGCAGCATCAGCGGCTCCTGAATCACCGTGGACGCTGCGCCCCGTGTTGAACCTGCACACCCCTGGTGCTCTGAACCCTTCATGGGCGTGGTTAAAACAGACTGTCATGCCTTAGCTAGAAAGCTGTTCAAAAAGGTGACTTTGACCTTGCATTTTCCTTCCTTTTAACCTTCACCAATTCATACAGGGTCTGCTCCAAAGTCTGCAAGAAGCCACCTTCCTAGCTCCTTCTGGTGCGCTCTCCGCCTCATATCATCTTCCCTTCCTCTTCTCTCTGGCTCCAGCTGCCTGACATGGTTTGGCTATGTTTCCACCCAAATCCCGTCTTGAATTGTAGTTCCCATAATCCCCCTGGTGTCATGGAGGGACCTGGTGGGAGGTAATTGGATCTTGGGGACGGTTACCCACGTGCTGCTGTTCACGTGATAGTGAGCGAGTTCTCACGAGATCTGATGGTTTTGAGGGACTTCTCCCCCTTTTGCTCAGCACTTCTCCTTGCTGCCGCATGTGAAGAAGGACGTGTTTGCTTCCCCTGCCACCATGACTAAGTTTCCCGAGGCCTCCCCGGCCCTCCAGAACCGTGAGTCAATTAAACCTCTTTTGTTTATAAATTACCCAGTCTCTGTTAGGTCCTTATGGCAGCATGAGAAGAGACTAATACTCGCCCTTCCGCCATCCCCATGTCCACCAAAGCTGTTCTTTGTTACTGCATCGCTCATCTCCCTTTTCAGATATTTTATTGTATCTACAAATTTGCTCCATACCCGTAGGGGCCAGACTCCCCCAAATGGATGGGCTGGTCTGGGCACATCAGCGGGACAAGTGCCTCCGTTGGGGGCACCTAGGGGAGGAGATGTGGGAGCCTGGCCCCAGCAGACAGCAGTTTTCCCGGTGAATAAGGAAGTAGGGCAGTGCCTGGCTGTGCTGAGGCTGAGCTGGGGCTGAGCTGAAGTGGAGAAGGAACCTCCTGAAAGAAAATGGAGGCTTATTCCAAATCTCCCATACCAGGCAGAAGCAGCTGGGCTCCTCCCCTCTGGGGCTGGGTGTGGGGGCTCATTGAATTCCAGCCTGATCTTTGTGGGGCTTTACACAGTGCATTAGGGGACTAGGCTGTCCTAGGGAGGGGCCCAGGTGTCCCAATGGTGGGCCCTGGGGGAGGTGGGAGGCCCAGCCTTCCAACAGCACAAAAAGTAAGGGCATGTCTGAGAGGAGGGTGGGCTGGCAGGGCCCAGGACCATGTGGGCCACAGTGTGGGTCAGGGATGCTGTGATCCTAAATGCTTTGAGGACCAGGAGCAGGTTTCCTGGGGAAGAAATAAGCACCCCTCACTACACCTGCAAAGCCAAAAGGTTGCAGTGACAAGAGGTATGAACCGTGGAGGAAGGTGGGCTCATGCCAACTCTTCCTTCACTGCTCTTTGATGTTTGCAGGGTTATTTAATTGCACTTCAGTTTCTCCATCTGTAGAGTGGGAGTGCAGTGAAGGAATATGAAGTACCAGGGCTGAATCTACACACTCGAATATGACCCATTCCCCCTTCCCTGACCGTCCCTCTGTGTACACATGGGAGGAGCATGGCCTCAGGAACTCACTGTGACATAAAGCCCCGTCTTCGTGAAGCAGGGTGGTCAGCTGAATTTAGGCCAGTCTGTTCACATTTTAATGAGCCACCTGTGTAAGGGATTCTCTTTACCATCCCTTCGGGCGCTGCGGTGAGCTGGCTCGGCCTTGCGTTTCCAGCAGAGCCCGCTCTGCCCCTGCCTGCTCTTTTGCTCCCACGGAGTCTGTGTGAACTAAGAACCACATCCAAGGATGGGAAACAGCTTCCAACCCATTTCTCGAAACCCAGACACAATAAAGTGAGTACATTTGACTATGTAAGTTTTTCAAAAATTCCATGACAAAAAACTCTATCATAAGAAAAGTGACTTTTTCCCCAATAAACAGGGAGAAAATATGTCTATCACAGAAAAAGATTAATGTTTTTACAGAGAACTCGACCGAAGGACAAAAGCATTGAAAACTGCAGTTTAAAGCCACATGGAGAAACCATTTGCCACCTATCAGATTAACGGAAGTGAAACCATGAGCACGCATTCTGTTGGCAAGGCTGCAGGGAACAGGTATTTTTGTTTTTGTTTTTGTTTTTTTTTTGAGACGGAGTCTTGCTCTGTTGCCCAGGCTGGAGCGCAGTGGTGCAATCTTGGCTCACTGCAACCTCCGCCTCCCAGGTTCAAAAGATTCTCCTGCCTCAACCTCCTGAGTAGCTGGGACTATAGGCGCCCACCACCACGCCTGGCTAAATTTTGTATTTTTAGTAGAGATGAGGTTTTACCATATTGGCCAGGCTTGTCTTGAACTCCTGACCTTGTGATTGGCCCACCTCGGCCTCCCAAAGTGCTGGTTTTACAGGCATGAGCCACCGCGCCCAGCTGGTAACAGGTATTTTCTTGTGCTGCTAGTGGAGATGCAAATTAGTTCAACCCTTTTGAAGGGAATTTCGCGATACCAAACAGCCCCACACACATTCACCTTTTAGTGTACCAATCTCACTTCTAGGAATCTATCCTGAATCTATACCTCCAACAAAAATAGATACTCACAGGTTATTTATTACAACACTGTCACTGGCAGACACCTCTTGAACCAAGCAAATCAAGGTCAACATCACCAGTGATAAGGTGTTGGAACCAAGAACCCGCATACGGGGCACTGGGAAGCACCCAACGTCACCTCTGTGGGATTCTTGCCAAAAATGCACAACTTCCGTCCAAAACAGAACATCAGACAAACCCAAACTGAGGGACATTCGACAAAGTAACTGAAAAATTGTCTCCCAAAGTGTCAGGGTCACGGAAGACTAAGACTGAGGAGCTGCCCCAGATTGGCCGGGTGAAGGAGGCATGCCGACTGAGCAGTGTGGGGTCCCAGACGGGATCCTGGGAGGGAAGGAGAACGTTCGTGGGAAAATGGGCACAATCTGAGTCAGGTGTGCAGTCGAGTTAATAGTATTGCACATTGGTGACATCCTGGGTTTGCTGATTATAGCCGGGTTATGTAAGCTGTGCACAGGAGGGGTCTGGGGGAGGGATATTTGGAGAATCTGTACTATGTCTATGATGTTGGAAACAAAATCTGCTGGAAACAGATGCTCGGCGCTGCAAAGAAAAATTAGCACTGAGACAAAGGATTTTTCAACAACGCAATTTTACTTCCTGGATTGCAGGAAGGGTACTCTTACTAGCTACCTTGCCACAAGAGTACAATGAACAAAGGACAACAGACACATTTATTCCTTATGCATTTGGGGTCGTGCTTACTGCTGTGTCTGATCTCCATTGGCTGGAGCCTTACCCCACAATCTAAACTAAAACCTGATTGGCTAACAACTTAAAACTTTTCTAAACAGGTAAAAGGAATGGAGAGCTGGGACATGCCTGTGAGCACGTCCAGCACAGGTATTTTGGTTAAAGTATAAGGATACAGAATGTACTATGTGCCTGTGAGCATGGCGTGTCTAACAGCTGCATAGGATAGCGCTTAACAAAGAGTTATTAGCACACATTCTTTAACAGGAAAGGAAACTTTAAAAAGGAACGTTTACTTCCCATATACAGCTTTTCCAAAAGCCTAAAATTCTGAAAGTCTAATTTTCTGAAAATCTAAATTTTCTGAAAGTCTAAAGTTTGAAAACAAAACATCACAGGCCAGGCATGGTGGCTCACGCCTGTAATCCCAGCACTGTGGGAGGCTGAGGCAGGCAGATCACGAGGTCAGGAGGTCGAGACCATCCTGGCTAACACAGTGAAACCCCATCTCTACTAAAAATACAAAAAATTAGCTGGGCATGGTGACGCTTGCCTGTAATCCCACTACTTAGGAGACTGAGGCAGGAGAATTGCTTGAACCCAGGAGGCAGACGTTGCGGTAAGCTGAGATGGTGCCACTGCACTTCATCCTGGGTGACAGAGTGTGGCTGTGTCTCAAACACACACACACACACACACACACACACACACACCCCACGTGTCTTGGCCAAGCCTGCCTGGGTTTGAATCCCTGCCCTGCTCCCAAAACACCCACCGTGCGTCCGGGTCCTAGTCCTCCCCTTTGCTCGGTCTGGGGAAGCTCCAAGGACAGGACCCAGGGCTGGTGGCTGAGTTTGGGGGCACTGGGAAATCAGCTGCGAGGCTGCACAGAGTTTTAACATTTCTTTTTTTTGAAGTACAGCAAGAACTGCAGACAAATCTGTATCTGTGCATAAGGGTCCAAGTGTTGCTTTGTTTTTCAAATGAAATACTGCGAGTCTGGTAGACCACACAAAGGAAAGAGGACAGGGTTTTGCAGGCAATTTTAAAAATGCAGCCAATAGCAACACAGGCTGGTGCTTCATCTCCGAGGGAAGGGGAGGAACGTGGACTGAGCCTTCTCTGTGCGGGGGCTTTGCAGGTGCTGGTGTCTGCTCAGGGGCAGGCAGGGGCTCCAGTGCCCCATCCCCGCCTCCCTCTGGGCCTAAATGCCCTGGAATGCCCTCCCGCTACGTCTGCCTGGCCTCCTCTCTTTCCAACTCTGGTGATCCTCTTTTTTGCCGCCTGAGCCCTTCCCTGTGCAGGCCCCACTAGGGGCCAGCCCTTGACCCTGCATAGGTGCTGGTTAATAGAGTCTCCTTCCAAGCCTGCGCTTGGCCATTGGCAGAAATGGGAGGAAGAAATAATGGGATAGATTTCCAAGTGCTGAACTATGTATTGGGCATTGACCATGTGCCGTGCACCTGTCAGAGCCACTGCCATGGTCTCTGCTTGACAGATGAGGAAGCTGAGGCCCAAAAAGGTTACTCTGTGTGTGTGTGTGTGTGTGTGTGTGTGTGTACACGCATGTGTGCAAACATGTGCATGCATGGCCATGTGAGTACATGGTTGTGTGAACATGTGTGTATGTGTGAATACGTGCACGTGTGTGAGGGCCCATGTATGAACGTGTATGAGAATGTGTGTGTTCATGGGTGTGTGCACGTGTGAGCATGTGGCGGGGACCCAGCCAGCCAGCTACAGAGCCAGGCCTTCACCACGTGCACCACCAGCTCCCTCAGCAACCCTGCAAGCCACGACTTCCGTAGAAAGAACTGGGCCCAGAGAGGCTTGTGACTCGCCAAGGCCATAGGCAGCCCAAAAAAAGGCTGGCAGGGCTTCCCGCCCGGGCTCCACCCAAGCAGTGGGTCAGCCCTGGCGGTTTGGGAGCAGCCCTTCTGAAAGGACTGGGAATCGTCGTGCATGAGCAGGGCCTGGGTCCTTCTCCAATGCAGGGTGTGGCTCGGGTGGCACTTCCTCAAAGTTCGTCGTCCCTTCCTCTGCCTTATTGGCCTTAGCAGCTCTTGAAAGGTTGTTTTGAGTCTGCTTCTGTCACGAAACTGTGGCTGCCTCTAGGTCAGATCCCTGCCCCATTCAGCTTCGAGACGTGCATGTTTCTAAACCCTGAGTCATACCCAGTGCTCTGCCTGGAGGGTGTTCATTGCTCCACTCAGGGTGACCAGGGCCGGGCACCGCCTCAGTGAATCCTCATGGCTTGGACACTTCTTACTTCTCCGTCAAATTGCAAGGATCCCTCCACCCCATGCCCTTGCAGGACAAGGCTGAATTCCTGTGCCCAGGAAGAATAGGTTTTATTTCCCCCTCCACCCCATGCCCTTGCAGGACAAGGCTGAATTCCTGTGCCCAGGAAGAATAGGTTTTATTTCCCCC
>NW_022436960.1:4049631-4087161 GCF_009761245.1 Sapajus apella
TCTTTCTTTCTTTCTTTCTTTCTTTCTTTCTTTCTTTCTTTCTTTCTCTCTCTCTCTCTCTCTCTTTCTTTCTCTCTCTCTCTCCCCGCCCCTTTCTTTCTTTTTTTTTGTTGAGATGGAGCTTCACTCTTTTTGCCCAGGCTGGAGTGCAGTGGCATGATCTTGGCTCACCACAACCTCCGTCTCCTGGATTCAAGCGATTCTCCTGCCTCAGCCTCCCGAGTAACTGGGATTACAGGCATGCGCCACCACACCTGGCTAATTTTGTATTTTTAGTAGAGACAGGGTTTCTCCGTATTGGTCAGGCTGGTCTTGAACTCCCGACCTCAGGTGATCCACCAGCCTCGGCCTCCCAAAGTGCTGAGATTACAGGCGTGAGCCACCGTGCCCGGCTTTATTACCCCCATTTTCTGCAGGAGGAAAACTGAAGCCCAGAGAGGTCAGACTCATCCCCTCACAGTCACACAGGACTTTGCAGGGCTCAGAGGGCCTTCGGAAGCATCGATGACCCCAGGGCATCCCAGGAGAGCCCTGGGTCGCCGACTGGACCTGGAAGCTCGGCCCATTGTAGGGATGAGTGGTCACGTGGTCACTTGCTTCAGGACTCTGGTCCCATTCTCTTTCCACCACAGAGTCCCCAGCGTGAAGAATTCTGCTTTTGGAATTCCTTCCAGGGCTGTGTGCTTGCCGTGTCTAGTGGGGATGAAACTGCTCACCTCTCTTTCCTGCTACTAAACGCAAACTATTTTCCCCACCCACACGCTGCATCCTGCTTTATGAAAATACTCCTTGCCTTGTCTATATTCTATTATGTTGTATTACTTTTCCACCATCTATTTATCTTGCAGAAAGACATTGTAATTCTAAAGAAAGCTTACACTTACAGAAAAGAGGCTCAGTGTTTATTAGTCAGACTGAGTCCGTGGGACTGAAATTTATGGTGTGCCCAGAAAGCTCGGGGGCCGGTGTAGGAACCTCAAAGAACAGGAGGAACGAGCGATTCAGAAAAAAAAAACAAAACAAAAAAAAACCAGCACACCCCCACACCGCACATTCACATTGGGTGTAAGCGGGGCCTTTCCCAGCTTTCTAACCGCAGCTCGGCACGTGGGTGCCTGCGTGAGCCCCTATCACGCGCTCACAGCTGGGGCGGCTCCCAGGCCTCAGAGCAGTCCCATCGATCTTCAGCATGGCCCTGAGATGTGCAGACACGAAGATAGCTGATAAAAAAAACTGAGGCTCAGGCAGAGGAAGCGGGGCTGGAATCGGGCCTCCTGGTTCCTTCATTTCTCGGTTCTGAAGCTTTTGCACCGAGGCAGGCCCTGGGTCAGGGAGGAGGGGGCTGCGGTCCCAGGCCCACGTGGAACTTCCATTCCAGGAGAATCTGACAACAAACTGGTGAAGCTGTAGGATGATTCCAGACGGTTGTCAGTGCCGAAAAGAAAGCAGGTTGGTAGGGAGCAGTGGCCAGAGAGGGACAGCCCTTTGCATGGTTGGTCCAGGAAGCTGAGCTGTGAATGGCAAGGGATGGGGGGAAGTCAAGGCACAGAAAGGCTCCTTGGCTGGAGTTGGTGAGCAGGCAGGCGGGCTGGGATGATGAGTCAGCTGTAAGGAGACAGGGAGTCAGGGTTGGCGCCTGGGTCCCCGTGAGCCGCTGAGTGGGTGGCGGTGCAGCTGGTCACCCAGCGCAGGTGGACGCGGAGTGTGCGGAAGGAGTCCGGAGCTCCCCTTGGGAAGCCTCTGGGCACTGAGCAGAGGGCCCTTTGTGGATGAATAGGAGCGTCTGCAGGTGGAGCTGGAGACACGGATGTGAGAGCAGAAGGGCTCTAGGGCTGGGGGCTCCCGAGATGCCCAGGCAGGCACCCTCGTCCTGGCTCTGGTGGGCACCCAGGCCAGCCTTCCTGCAGAGGCCTCCAGCCTAGGCTGGCTTATGGGAGGGGGTTTGGGAGCTTCCGGAAGGTCCACTGGGACCCTCAGTCCCCTGGAGAGCCGCATCAGCAGTGGTGCAGCCTCCAGGAGGGCCCCCACTCTGGGTTCGTTCTGCACCCTGTGTGCTCGCAGCAGCACTGGAAGGGGTCAAGGCTGGGTCTGGTCTGTCCCTCCAGCCAAGCCCATGACCGGCACGTGTGAGGACCGCAGGGGTGCACAGAGGCACAGAAGGTGTGTTTGGGATGCCCTGCTGCAGGGGTGAATGTAGAAGGGGCCTCAGGATTCTGGGGTCTGACACTTAGAGCCAAGCATAAGCAAGGCATCTGGCAGAGAGGCAGGAGAGCCAGGAGGGTGGGGCCCATGGGTGACAGGAGAGAAGGGGTTCAGAAGAGTGGGTGGCCCCAGGGGACACTGATGGCTGTTCCCCTGCAGAAGTGACCACCAAGCTGGCCTGATGCAGTCGCCTGGGAGGGCGGGGCGTGGGCACAGCCAGGGGAGACAAGGGGATAATTAAGAGGTGAGGAATGGCTGCTCTGCCGGGGAGACAGCCAGCGTCCAGGGAGGGGCTCCAGGAGTGCAAGGGTGACTGGAAGTGAAAGGAAAACGCTTTCCTTCCTGCAATGGCAGCTGGTCTGGGCTGCTACCTGTGGCTCAGGTGCAGGCGTGGAGAGTGAAGTTCGGCTCACTTGGCCAAACTCCAGCTCCTGGGTGGTGACTGAAGAAAAAGGGGGGAAGGGGCATGGGGAATCCAAAGGATGCAATGTCAGCCCAGGCCTCTTGGCCGGGCGAGTGGCAGGTGGGGACTCCAGAGAAGTGATAGGGACTCAGCCAGAAGCAGGGTCCCTCTGTCTGGGGGAGTGGTCCGGGAGGGGCAGGCTGCAGTTGCTGTTTGGTGGGGTGTGGCCGTGCCCAGGGGACCAGAGCACAGGAAGGGGAGGCATGGTGTTGCCGTTGCTGAGAGGCCTCTGTGCTAGGTGGACTTACCCAGAGGTGGCTGCAGGGAGCTGCTGAGTGGCAGGTGTGCCGCCATCCAAGCAAAGCGTTAGGACTCAGGGTTACCAACGACAACATGCTGGGCCTGGCCAGGGGAAGCCAGCGGGGAGTGGTCCCTGGTGAGGGGTCCCCGGGGAACGAAGCCCCTCTTCCTACTGGAAGGCCGAAAGCTGCGAACAGAGCTGGTGATCGCAGTTCCGTTGAACATACTCAGTAATTTCTGGTAATGACCAAGAAGAACTGAAGAACAAGCTCTCCTGAAAGGTCATTTATCTGAGAGAAGAAAATTACTCCTTTTCCTGGGGGCTGTCATCTTTTGCTTTAATTAATATCAAATGTGTGCACTCTTGGCGGTGGCTTCAAATGTTCAAGTGGACTCCTGTGACATTTTTAATTAAAAAAAAAAAGTAAATCCTTCTGGGCTGACGCAGGCCTGGGTGACCATCGAAGCCTTCCCTGTGGCAGGGGAGCCTTGGTGGCAGACAGATGCTGGCCCCCAATTCAGCCGAGAAGGACGGGGTCTGGGACACACTGCAGCAAGGGCCCCCTGGCTTGTGTGGTGATTCATTCATTCATTCATTCATTTGCAACATGACGAACAGGGTTGCCTGTGTTTGAATCCCAGCTGCCTGGACAAGTGAGCTTAACCTCCCTGTGCCTCAAGTTTGTCATCTATAAAATGGGACAGCAGGCTGGGCGCAGTGGCTCACGCCTGTAATCCCAGCACTTTGGGAGGCCAAGGAAGGCAGATCACTTGAAGTTAGGAGTTCGAGACCAACCTGGCCAACATGGTGAAACCTGTCTCTACTAAAAATACAAAAATTAGCTGGGCATGTTGGTGGGCACTTGTAATCCCAGTTACTCAGGAGACTGAGGCAGGAGAATCGATTGAACCCAGGAGGTGGAGCTTGCAGTGAGCTGAGATCACTCCACTGCACTCCTGCCTGGGCGACAGAGCAAGACCCTGTCTCAAAATGAAAAACCAAAAACAACAACAAGTGCTGGGCGCAGCGGCTCATGCCTGTCATCCCAGCACTTTGGGAAGCTGAGACAGGCGGATCACCCGGATCACTGGAACCCGGGCAGTGGAGGTTGCAGTGAGTTGGGATTGTGCCACTGCACTCCAGGCTGGGCAACAGAGGGAAATTGCATCCCCCACCCCCCCAAAAAAGTGGTTCCAGCATCACTCCTTCCCTCACCCTCATCAAATGCTCACTGAGTGCCTGCCTGGTGAAGGTGCTGGGTGCTGTGTGACCCAGAGGCAGATATGCTCAGTGCTGGGCTGCACGATGCCTGCTCACCCACGGATTTGGATACCCTATGCCACTGGTCCTCAACATGGAACGTATTTTAGCCTAGCCTGGGCCTGTCTTTGTATCCCTTTCCTTCCTGCTCCCACGTAGGCACTTACCTTGCTCAGCCTAATCTAATAGCTTTTTTTTTTTTTTTTTATTCAGTATCTCACTCTGTTACCCAATCTGGAGTGCAGTGGTGTGATCTCAGCTCACTGAAACCTCAGCCTCCTGGATTCAAGCGATTCTCCTGCCTTAGCCTCCCAAGTAGCTGTGATACAGGTACAAGCCACCACACCCAGCTGATTTTTGTGTTTTTAGCAGAGATGGGGTTTCACCATGTTGGTCAGTCTGGTCTTGAACTCCTGACCTCAAGTGATCCACCCACCTCGACCTCCCAAAGTGCTGGGATTACAGGCATGAGCCACCATGCCTGGTCTTTAATACCTTTTTTGACTGAACATTCAAGAAAAATATGTAAGACTGGCAGGCTGTGCATTAAATGTTAATAGAAATTGCCAGTTGGTCTCCAAAGTGACTTTCCTCATTTACAATCTCACCAGGAGTGCAGGAAAGAACCCACTTTTCCACACTCTCCAACACTTGATGTTGGCACGTTGAAATTTTTGCCAATCTGATGGGAAAAAATGTCAAATTGATTTGCATTTCCCTTCTTACTAATGATCTGAGCATCTTTTAATATGTGTATTAACCCTTTATATTTCTATTCTGTATCATGTCTATTCATAAATCTTTCCTACTTTTTTTTTTTTTTTTGAGATGGAGTCTTGCTCTGTTGCCCAGGCTGGAATGCAGTGGCGCAACCTCAGTTCGCTGCAACCTCTGCCTGCCAGGTTCAAGCGATTCTCCTGCCTTAGCCTCCTAAGAAGCTAGTATGACACGTGGATGCCACCATGCCCAGCTGATTTTTGTATTTTTAGTAGAGACAGGGTTTCACCATGTTGAGCAGGCTGGTCTCAAACTCCTGACCTCAGGTGCTCCGGCCGCCTCGGCCTCCCAAAGTGCTGGGATTACAAGCATGAGCCACCGTGCCTGGCCTACCTTTCCTACTTTTCGTTGAAGAAATTCTTTATATGTTTTGACTAATAACCCTTAGTTTGTTACATTGATGAAAACATTTTCTTATCTGCCAGTGCTCTTTTAACTTTCTTCATAAAGGCTTTTACATTCTGTACTTAAACTTAGGAATTTTGCTTTTCAGTAAATCTTACTTAAAACTCTTCACTGTCGTAAATATATTTTCCTAGCTTTTCTTCTATCACTCTTGTCATTTCTAAAAAAAAAAAAATGTTTACCTTTATTTCATTAATTTTGTTAGTGGTGTGAAGGACAAATTTTAATTTTATATTTTCTACATAGTAAATTGTTCCAACATTTACCAAATAATCCACGCCCCCCCGACTGATTTGAAATGCCATCTTTATTCATACACTGAAGTCCAGTCTTTACATGGGTCTGTTTTTCTGAACTTCGATTTTTGTTCCAAGGATGTATTTATCCATGCATGTGCTAATATCACATTATATTTATTAAAATTACATTATAATATGCTTTGACATCTTGTGGGCAAAATTCCTCTCTTTGTTTTTTCTTTTTTCAAGCTGTCTGGGCTATTCTTGAGCATTTACTCTCCCATCTGAATATTAGAATCAGCTTGTCAAGTCCCATTAAAATCTTGATCAGGTTTTGATTGGGGTTGTATAGAATTTATAGATTTATTGGGGGATTAAAATGGAGCAAAATGTTAGTTCTTAGCGTTGGGATCTGGCACAGGGCAAGTGTGCAGGACTTTTCATGGAGTCACGAACCCGCTGTCTGTGGAAGGTGGCATCCCTTGCTCTCTGGACAGCCAAGGCCCTCTCTGGTCTTGGGTCAGGATGCCTAGTGTGGGCACTGGGAGCTGCTGTCATATTCTCCTAAGGAACACACAGCCACCAGGGATTCCTCCAGGAGGTCTGCCGGGGCCTCCCTGAGATGCCAACCCCTGGACCGGAAGGGTTGGTTTCCACGCTACTCACTCAGACCCATCAAATGCTCACTGAGTGCCTGCCACATGAAGGTGCTGGGTGCTGGGTGCTCCAGTGGCAGGCAAGAAACTCCCTTGTCTCAGAAAGACCTTCCTCCAGGTTCCCCCAGGCGGGTGTGGAGCAGGGTCGGGGGATACTGAGGAAAGAGCCCCTCACTACCGCCTGGAGGGGACAGTCTCTGGGGTAGCTTTCGCAGGATGGGTCGGTTTTCCAGGCAGCACCAAGAATGGGGCTTTGCAGGGAGAGGACAGGCATGTCTGGAGACACAGTGGTGTGGGGAGGAAGCGGGGGAGGGGGTGGCCCGAGTTGGGGAAGGGCGGTTGGAGATGAAGGTTGCTTGGGTCTTGCTTGAGGCTTGTCTGAGTGGGGCCTGTGTGCCACCTGGGGGTGGAGGTAGGGTGCCAAGGGAAGGTGTCAGGTAGAAGGCCCAGGAATGGATGCAGAAAATCTGGTCAAGTCGTGTGTAACCACAGTGGAGACAGGGAGGAGGCAAGTGGATCAGCCCCATGTATTACATCTGTGTGTTTCAAGGGGCAGTGGGATGTATTTCCTTGTAGGTTTCAATGTTTATTAAAGGATAAGTAATAAAATGTGCTGACTTGAAGTCTACGTTGATTATTGTTGTTATTAAAACCCAACAGTTACTTCAGAAATTGTTTAGAACGCAGACCAAGAGGTTTTATTTCAGAGTGGGTCATGTATCACTGGCATTGTGTAGACTTGCAGGTGTGTGGTAATAATAAAAGGCAGGCTGATTTGTAGTCGGTTTTATTATATTTGAAATTTTCCTTTTTTTAAAAAAACTAATTTTAAGTTCTGGGGTACCTGTGCCGGACGTGCAGGTTTGTTGCATAGGTAAACGTGTGCCACGGTGGTTTGCTGCACCTATCAGCCCATCACCTGGGTATTAAGCCCAGCATGCACTATTATCCCCAACGCTCTTCCTCCCCACAGTGTTTGGAATTTTCTACAAGCCATGCAACTGGGTGGATGGCTGCTACCACCCATGCTTGGTGCACTGCCAACCTGACCCTATGTATTTTCCAACCATTGCCTTTTTTTTCTATCCACTTTCACAGGAAATCCTTGTCCTCACTTCCTCACTGCTCATTCTTTATAAAATATTTGCTTGAATAGTGAGACTCTGCCAAAGAGTATTCGTGAAAATGCAGAATGTGTGCAGAGTAACAATCCACAAATCCTCATCTACCCACCATCCAGTTTGAGGTGCAGGACAATACATCAACTTTGAGGCCCTCTGTGAACACTCCCAGGTCCCCTCCCCTTCTCTCCTTCCTTTGGAGGCAATCATTTTTGTTTATTGATCATTCCTAGCTGTTCCTTATTGCTTGACCACAGGCTTGTGGGCCTAAACATTATTATATAATTTAGGTTTGCATGTTTTAAAATCTCATATGATTGAATAATTTTGGGTATATTCTTCTGCTCCTTGCTTTTTTTTTTACTCAGCATGATATTCCTGAGATTATCCATATTGTATGAATGAATAGCACTTAATTCTTTTTCGCCACCATATAGCATTCTGTTCTATGAATGGACCCCATAATACATGCATTCATTCTTCTGATGATTAACTTTGAATGGTTTATAGTTCTTTGAGTTTGTTTGTTTGTTTGTTTTTTGCTATCATAACAGTGTTGCTTATACAAGACCAGTCTTCTGGTGCTCATGGGCCTGAATCCTCTATGGTAGACACCCTGGGGTGGAACTGCAAAGTCATAGGGTGGTCATTTCTTAAACTTTACTACATAATAGAAAATGTGACTTTGATAATTTAGACTCCACCAGTATGAAGTTCCCATTGTTTTGCATTATCATCAATACTTGATATTGTTACTGCCTGGAAATTGTTTAGTTTTTAATTGTTGGCACTCTTAGATGAAGGATATGACTGGGTACAGGATTCTGAGATCACTGTCTTTTTCCCTCAGTAAAATCTCAAACACTTTCAGATGAAAAGAACACACCCAGGCCTACCTTAATGGTATATCAACTCCCTATAGCTTTGTTTAAAAAAAAAGAAAAGAAAAAAGAAAGCACACTAAGTTCCAGGCAGGATTAGCTTGGATAAGTTTCTAAATCCCAGGGAAAACTTTTTAAAAGGTTTAAATATTCCAGATATAGGTAAAAAGTTCACTTACTAAGATCAGACTTCTCATTTGCTACTCTAAAATTCAGAAGACAGAGGAAGAATGCCATAAGGTTTGTACTATTATTATTCCCACTTTACAGATGAGAAACAGAAAGGTTAGAGTAGGTTCCTTAAGATTACAAATCTAACAAGTAATTTGTGATTCACACTTGTACTATCTGACTCCAGAATATACACTTTTATCTACTAAATTCTCCTAAGTAAGATTGGAATATCAGAAAACTACTTAAACATGTCAAGGCCTTTTATCCAAATTGAACAGCAAACAGTAATTCCATTGTCATTAAAATTAGGACCAAAAAAGGGATGCCTCTTATTCTTATCAACACTATTATTTAGTTCTAGCTAATGTAATGTAATTGGAAAAGAAAATAAACAAAGACAATCCAAACACTTGAAAAAAGTGATAAAGTTGTCTTTATTTGCAGATGATATAATTACATATCTAGAAAATTTTAGCAATTAAACAACAAAAAGCTAAGGTGGCTGGATACTAGATAAATAAGCAACAACACAATAGCTTTTCTTTATGTTAGAAATACCTAGAAATGGAAATGAAGTCATTACATTTGCAATAGGAACAAAACAATTATTTTTGAAATACAGAATACAAAACCCAGATAAATGGAAAGAGACACAGTATTCCTGGATGGAAAGAAAAGTGTCAGCAGGCATGGTGGCTTATACCTGTAATCCCAGCTCTTTTGGAGGCAGACATGGGTGGATCACTTGAGGCCAGGAGTTTAAGACCAGCCTGGCCAACATGGCAAAACCTGTCTCTACTAAAAGTACAAGAAAATTAGCTGGGTGAGGTGGCATGCACCTGTAATCCCAGCTACTCAGGAGGCTGAAACATGAGGATCACTTGAACCTGAGGTGATGCAGAAGGTGAAGGTTGCAGTGAGCTGAGATTGCATCACTGTACTTCAGCCTGGGTGACAGAGTGAGACTCTGTCTCGAAAAAAAAAAAAAAAAAAAAGAAAAAAAAAGAAAAAACGAAAAGAAAAATAAGGTCAACAATTCTAAAATTAACATTATATATTTAATGCAATTCCAATGGGATTCCCTATAGATTTTTTTGGAGGCAAATTAGACAAATTAGACAAGTAAGTACTAAAGATTTGGCAAGAAAAAATGTTGAGGATAGTGAAAGGAGAGAGATATCCTACCAGATATTAAAACTTCTTATAAATCTTTTCTAATAAAATAAATAGGGAACTGGCACAACAATCAGTGAATAGTGATCTGAGAGGGGAAAAGATGTTTTAGAAACAGATGCAAATATACTTTGGTGCCTAGTATTGATGAAAGTGTTATTTCAAGCAGAGGGGAAGGAATAGATAATTTAAAAGGATTTTTAACACTATTGGCAACAACTTGGAAGGAAATAGTTATATCTTTACCTCATGCCATATACAAAAAATAAATTCCACATGAAGTAATTACAAATTGTAAAGCTAAAGTAATTAAATTTTAGAATAGAGGAGACTATTTGTAAAGTCTAAAAGTGATTGGCTTTAGTAAGCCAATCAGAAAACAGCACTCCAAAGGCGAAAACTGAGAGATTGCCCTACATGAAAGTGAAAAATAGCTCAATAGCAAAAGACTCCATAGTCACATGACAAATGACAGACTGAGAGAAAATATTTCTAAAACACTTGCCAAAGGGTTAAGAGCCCTAAAATAGAAAAAAAACTCCAAGTATTTATAAGAAAAAGAAAAAAAAATATGAAAGAAGGCAAAGTATATGAGTAGATAATTTATGGAAAAGATATATAACCATTAAATATAAAAGATGCTCAGCCACACTAGTAATCAGGAAATTGAAATTTAAATGACATGAAATGCCACTCTCATCTATCAAATTATCAAATATGAAGATTGATAATATTCAGTGGTGCCCAGTGTGGTGGCCCACGCCTGTAATCCCAGCCCTTTGGGTGGCTGAGGCAGGCGGATAACTTGAGGTCAGGAGGTCGAGACCAGCCTGGCCAACATGGTGAAACCCCACCTCTACTAAAGTACAAAAATTAGTTGGGCATAGTGGTACATGCCTGTAATCCCAGCTACTTAGAAGGCTGAGGGAGGAGAATCATTTGAACTTGGGAAGTGGAGGTTGTAGTGAGCTGAGATTGCGCCACTGCATTCCAGGAGCCTGGGCAACAGAGTGAGACTCTGTCTCAAAAAAAAAAAAAAAAAAAAAATCAGTGGTGACATCATGTACAGGTAATGATCACTGTCAATACCCTGTGGGTGTCAGGAGTAATTTCTGTACACTTTTGGGAAGTTATTAGGCTATTACCTATTAAAAGTTAAAACATACATACACAGAAATTCTACTTCTGAAACTCTGTCCTGGGGAAATCAAAGCACCAGTATGCAAGGATACATTGTGTATACAAGGCATATGTCCTTGGTGCTATCAGTGCCCCAACAATCTCCCCAGACACTCACCATTCCAGTATATGCCCATAGTGCCTACAACCTTCTGCCTGACAGCTTTCTCTTAAGAAGTCCATGGCTGGACAGGGAAGAATTGCTGGAGAGTTAGTGCCCTGGGAACAGTCTTTGAGGAAAGACAGATAAGAGTTTGAGAATAAATAACTCAACTTCTTTGCCCCTTGAGTGGAATAATTCTGAGGTGTGTTCTGTACCATTTTCCAGGCTTTCCAAGAAGACTAAACCTTAGTTGCTCACAGTGTGATCTGCTTGATTACTTACCCTTTGTTGGCTGTTTTTCACCTTATTGAATCACTTCTCCATTTTCTTCCTATTTCCTGGGATCAACTCCTTATACAGTCAGCCCTCCATATTCATTGATTCTACATCCAGGGAATCAACCAACTGCAGATAAAAAATATTTGAAAAAAGAATTGTGTCTGTACTGATGATGTACAGATTTTTTCTTGTCATTCTTCTCTAAACAACGGTATAGACACTACTTACACAGCATTTACATTGTCTTAGGTATGATATTAATAATTATTATTTTTTGAGACAGGGTCTTGCCCTGTCATCCAGGCAGGATTTGAGTGGTGTGATCATGGCTCATGGCAGCCTTGACTTTTCAGACTCAATTGATCCTCCCACCTCAGCCTCCTGAGTAGCTGGGACTACAGGCTAATTTTTGAATTTTTTGTAGAGATGGAGTTTCACCATGTTGCTCAGGCTAGTCTTGAACTCCTAGGCTCAAGCAGTCCGCTTGCCTCAGCCTTCCAATGTGCTGGGATTACAGGCGTGAGCCACTGTGCCAGCCTTTATAATTATTCTAGAGATGATTGAAATTATACAGGAGGGTGTGCATAGGTTATATGAAAATACTATGCCATGTTATACCAGGGACTGGAGGATCTGTGGATTTTGGTATCTGTGGGAGGCCCTGGAATTGCAAGGGATCTAGAATTGCCAAAACAATCTTGAAAAAGACAAATAAAATTAGAGGACTCACACTTTTGGGATTTCAAAACTTACTACCAACCAGCAGTAATGAAGACTGTGTGGTACTGGCAAAACAATTTGCATGTAAATCAATGGAATAGAATTGAGTCCAAAAATACACCCATGTTTCTGTGGTGAACTGATTTTCAACCAAGGTGCCAACACCAGTCAATGGGGAAAGAACAGTCTTTTCAACAAATGGTGCTGGGACAACTGGACAGTCACATACAAAAAAATGAAGCTGTACCCTTACCTCACACCATATACAAAAAGTAACTCCAAATGAATCAACGGCTGACATTAAACTACACTGAAACCCTAAAACTCCTTTAAGAAAACAGGGGTGAATCTTCATGACGTCAGTCTTGACAATGTAATCTTAGATATGGTATGAAAATCATGAGCAACAAGAGCAGGAATAAATAAGTATTAGACTTCAAAATTAAAAACTTCTGGCTGGGTGTAGTAGCTTACACCTGTAATCCCAGCACTTTGGGAGGCCAAGGTGGGTGGGTATCTTGAGGCCGGGAGTTCGAGACCAGCTTGTCCAATATGGTGAAACTCTGTCTCTACAATTACAAAAATTAGCTAGGTGTGGTGTTATACACCTGTAGTCCCAGCTACTTGGGAGGCTGAGGCATGAGAGTTGCTTGAATCTGGGAGAGGGAGGTTGCAGTGAGCTGAGATTGCACCAGTGAACTCCAGCCTGGACAACAGAGCAAGACTCCATCTAAAAAAATAAAAAATAAAATAAATTAAAAATGTTTGTTTTTCAAAGACACTATTAATAAAGCAAAAAATAAGCCACAAAATGGGAGAAAATATTTGCAAATCATATATCTGATAAGGGACTTGTATGTAGAATATATATAAATAACTCATATAATTCAATCAGACAAATAATGTAAAATGGGCAAAGACTTGAAGAGACACTTCTCCAAAGAAGATATACAAATGGCCAATAAGCACGTGAAAAGTTGCTCAACATCATTAGTCATGAGGGAAATACCACTCCAAGCCACAGTGAGGTACCACTTCACACATACTAGGATGACTAGATTAAAAAGCCAGAAGTAGTAAGTGATGATGAGCATATAGAGAAGTTGGAACACTTAGCCATTGCTGGTGGGACTGTAGACTGGCACAGCCACTTATAAAAACAGCCTGATAGGGCTGGGCACAGTGACTCACATCTGTAATTCCAGCACTTTGGGAGGCCAAGGTGGGTGGATCACGAGGTCAGGAGATCGAGGCCATCCTAGCCAAGATGGTGAAACTCGTCTCTACTAAAACACACACAAAAAAAAGTTAGCCAGGTGTCGTGGTGCATACCTGTAGTCCCAGCTACTCAGGAGGCTGAGGAAAGGGAATCACTTGAACCTGGGAGGTAGAGGTTGTAGTGGGCCAAGCTTGCGCCACTGCATTCCAGCGTGGTGGCAGAGAGAAGACTCCATCTCAAAAAAAAACCAGGAAAAGAAAACGAGCCTGGTAGTTTCTCAAATGATTAAACATAGAGTTCTGTACTATATGCCCCAGCAATTTCACTCCTAGGTATCTACCCAGGACAAACAAAAACGCACATGGATACAAGAAACCCTTATACACAGATGTTTATAGCAGCACTCCTCATTACAGCCAAGGGGTGGGAAACACCCAAATGTCCGTCAGCTGGTGAATGGATAAGTCAACTGTGGTATATCCATGCAACAGGGATTATTGTATCATTCCAGAAAAAGAAATGAAGTACTGACACATGCTGCAATATGATGAACCTTGAAAACATGATGCTAAGTGAAAGAAGCCAGTCACTAAAGACCACACGGTGCAGATTCCGTTTGTGTAAAATACTCAGAATAGGACATTCTATCCAGACCGCAGAAGAAAACTTTGCTTTGGGCTGTGAAGGGTGGGGTAGTAGAAGGGTTAGTGGTCAGAGGGTGAACCATAGGTAAATGGCATGGAGCTTCTTTTAGAGATGATAAAAGTGTTCTCAAATCGACTGTGATGATGATCGCACAGATTGTGAATGTATCAAAAAACCATTGAATTGTGTACTTTAAATGGGTCAATTGTATGCTATGTGAATTATAGCTGAGTAAAGCTGGTTTACTTTTTTTTAAGAAGAGTTAGAACAATATATTGACCTGGATCGATTTGAATGATAAATGCTTCGTGAAAAAAGTTACGGCCTGGCACCTGTAATCCCAGCACTTTGGGAGGCTGCGGCAGGTGCATCACCTGAGGTGAGGAGTTTGAGACCAACCTGATCCACATGGAGAAACCCCAGCTCTACTGAAAATACAAAATTAGCCAGGCATGGTGGCACGTGTCTGTAATCTCAGCTACTTGGGAGGCTGAGGCAAAAAAATCGCTTGGACCCAGGAGGCGGAGGTTGCAGTGAGCCGAGATCGCGCCATTGTACTCCAGCCTGGGCAACAAAAGCGAAACTCCATCTCAGAAAAAAGTTATGGTGTGTTAGGATTGAACTGCATCTCCCTCCCCCTGATTCTCCCCTAGCACCTCAGAATGTGATGTTATTTGGTAATATGGTCATTGCAGATGTAATTAGTTAAAGTCATACTGGAGTGGGCTGTGCCCCTAATCCAAGATGACTGGTGTCCTTATAAAAAGCAGACATTTGGGCTGGGTGTGGTGGCTCATGCCTGTAATCCCAGCACTTGGGGAGACTGAGGCAGGCGAATCATTTGAGGTCAGGAGTTCAAGACCAGCCTGGCCAACATGGTGAAATCCTGTCTCTACTAAAAATACAAAAAAATTAGCTGGGTGTGGTGGTGGGTACCTCTAGTCCCAGCTATGCGGGAGGCTGAGGCAGGAGAATTGCTTGAACCCAGGAGGTGGAGGCTGCAGTGAGCTGAGATCGTGCCACTGCACTCCAGCCTGGGTGATAGAGCAAGACCCTGTCTCAAAAAAAAAAAAAAAAAAAAAAAAAGGGGACATTATTTGGACACAGTCACGCACAGAGGAAAACAGCAGGTGCAGATCAGAGTTCTCCTGCCACAGCCAAGGAATAATTAAGGTTAAAGAATGGCAAAAATTGAAACTACTTTTGCAGCAACCTAATACCAGAAGCTTGGAGGAAGGCCTGAAACAGATCCTCCCTAGCACCTTCAGAGGGAGCATGGCCCTGCTGACCCCTTTATCTTGGACTTCTAGCTCCATCAGTGTGTGGTACTTTGTAGCCCTAGTGAACTAATACACAGAGTAACAATGGAAACAAAAATTAACTTATATATTTTTATTTTATTATTTATTATTTGTTTTTTGAGATGGAGTCTCGCTTTTGCTGCCCAGGCTGGAGTGCAATGGCACGATCTCAGCTCACTGCAACCTCCACCTCCCGCGTTCAAGCAATTCTTCTTCCTCAGCATCCCGAGTAGCTGGGATTACAGGTGCCTGCCACCACGCCCAGCTAATTTTGTATCTTTAGTAGAGACAGCGTTTCACCATGTTGGTCAGGCTGGCCTTGAACTTCTGACTTCATGTGATCCACCTGACTCAGCCTCTGAAAGTGCTGGGATTATAGGCATGAGCCACTGCGTCTGGCCAGCTTATATATTTATGTATTTCTATACAGAACAAAGACCCCAAGACTCCCTTTCACATTAACATTGGTTATCTCATGGGACAGGACAATTAGGTTCCTAAATATGTTTTTATTGTTTGAGTTGTTATAATGAGCATGCACTTATTTTCGCATTTAAAAAACAAAGGATTGGCACAGTGCGGTGGTTCATGCCTGTGATCCCAGCACTTTGGGAGGCAAGGCAGGAGAATCCCTTGAGCCCAGGAGTCGGAAACTAACCTGGGCAACATGGCGAGACCCTATTTCTACAAAAATTACAAAAATTAGCCAGGCATGGTGACACATGCCTGTACTCCCAGATACTCGTGAGGCTGAGGCATGAGAATTGCTGAGCCCAGGAGGGTAAGGCTGCAGTGAGCCTGGCTGCACCACTGCACTCCAGCCTGGGTGACAGAATGAGATCTGTTGCCACCCCCAAAGCAAAGGATTTTAAAAATGGACCTGAGGCGTAGGGTTTAAGGGCTCTCTTCATTTTTTCTTTTATCATTCACAGTTACATATTTTACCTGTCTTCTGGAAAAGTCTTGTTTCCCAGACCCCAAATTTGTTGGCCAAATACATTCTCTGCAGCAGTCTGGAAAATTTCTTGTAACACTGGGTATGCCGAAAGCAAGGCAGGAATGTGGCTCTTGCTCTTCCGGGCTAGGAAGTGAGGACAGATGGTGAGGATGATGATGGTGGTGGTGACTCTTAGATATAGTGAGCCCCCAGTTTCTCTTCAAAGAATCAGCATGTCAGTACGTTCAGCTTTCTTTCTTATTTCTCTATTTTAAAGTTTAACTTCCGTGTAGTTTCAGTAAATAACCTTTTCCACCAGTTCTAATCAGTAGTTCACATCTGTTCCTGCAGTCCCCTGCTCCGTCCTGACTCACCCTGGTCACCTGCTCTGGTCACCTGCTTTGACCCCTGGCTACCTGCTCTGACCTGTTTGCTCACTGTCCTTTCTGCCAAACTGCCCACCTCCCCACTCCACCTCGTACCCGTGCTCCCTTCAAATAGCCAATCATTTGAGGGATTAGTCTAGACTGTGCAGTCGAGCCCTAGCCAATAGGGGAACAACACAGCAGTAGGGGCGACCCTCCGTCAGGAATAAGTACCCCTTTCCCTCCCTTGTGCAGGTGTGCGCTTTGTGAGCCTCACCCTTCTATGGAAGTAAATTGCCTTGCTCAGGAAATTTATATGCGAGCGATACTTCTTTTGCGGCACCGAAACTTTGACTTATAACATGGCCATAATGGCAATGATGGAGAACGAGGTGGAAGAGGAGGAGGAGGAATAAGAAGGAGGATTAAAGCATGTGGAGATTTCCAGTTTCCATGTCCTCCTTCCTTATCCAGCCTCATCTGATGCTCCCAGGCAATATCTCCACTTTACAGATTTGGGATCTGAGGCTCAGCAAGGTTAAGTGACTTATGTAGGGGCTCACAGCTAGTACATTGTGGGGCCAGGGTATAAACCTGAATTAGCTTAGCTCCAACCCCCCTTTTCCTTCCAACTTGCAGAGGTTGGGAGAGGTATGGGGCCCCTACTTCCCTTGTCCCAGGTATCAGCCCCACTCCCTGACTTAGCAAGAACCTTCTCTCATTCAAAGCAGTCTTGAGATGGGAAAAAAATCAGGAGCCCAGCACCTTTTTTCTCTGCAGTTCTCCAGCAGCCCCAGTTGGTTTGCTGTGCTGTGATGTGGGGGCCTGCATTATTCAAGCCCATGGAATATTCAGGCTGCTGAGCCTGTCAGGGCTGGCTGAGCTGTTTCCTCACAAAAGGCCCCTGCGGGCTGGGGAAGCTGCAGGGCTCTGGGAGGCAGCCTGGGCCTCGTGTTAGGACAGATGTGTCGTCCTGGCCTGACCCAGGAGGGGGCGAGGGCTGCCTCCGCCACCTGATGGATGTCCTCATTTGGGGGGAATGCATTATTGAGCACAAGGGTTCTTTCCAGCCAGACTCTTGGACAAAACCGCTCAGCTGTGTCCCCACTGGTGGGAGCCCAAGCCTGAAGCACGGAAGAACCCCCTCCTAGGTGGAGCAGACCCAGAACACCAGGCCTGGGAGGACCATCTGCGGTGATGAATGCTCTTCCCTCAATTCCTGTAGGGAGCAGACCTCCAGAAGAAAAACTGGAATTTGGGACATGTTGGTCTTAGCACTATGGTCAGTCACGTGACTGCAAACAGACAAGACCCATCCCCTTGCAAACTCTAGTCCTCTGTGAAGGCTCAGCTCCCATGAGGTCAGTGTGAATCGGGTCCCTAGCCAGGTGTGGACTTCCAGAGCCCATGCTTCCAAAATCAGGGAACTGGTTGTCCTTGAATTTTTGTCCTCTTCAACCCTTGAGTTGTGGAGTGCCAGAATGCCAGGGAGTAGACTTCTGGAATCCCAGAGTCACTGGCTTCAGAATCCCGGTGGCAGTTCTGGAACCTCAGAGTAAGTGGTTCTAGAACCGTGGGCGGTGGTTCAGTCTGGAAACGTGAAGACGTCACGTTCAGGTGGAGCTCACTTGTCCGTCCTGGGGCAGAGCGTCTCTAAGAACACACGGTCATGGAGTGGGCGCCCGGCAGCTGTAAAGGCAAGTGTCTCTGCTTTGCCATCAAAGCTACCATTAAAGAAGAAATAGCGGGAAGTTCTTTAAACTGTGACTCAGTTGGTCAGACAGCAGTGAGGGCTGCCACTGCTCCCGCCTTCCTGAGCTGATTCAACAGGGCGGACACACTCGCTGTGTTTTACTTACCTGCCCCTCAGGACCTCAGGTGACCACACCTTTCTGGGGAGGCGGCCGCTGTGCCCTCTTCTTCAGCTGCCTCTGGGCTCTGGGGGTTTGGGGACCTGGAAGGCTCTAACAGGGGTGGAAGCCTGCCCATGTGGGATCCTTGGTCTTCCTCCCGTTTCACAGACCAGGAATCTGAGCCTCAGAATGCCCTCTTTGGCCTAGCCCAGGGCTTCTCATCCTCAGCCATATGCACACTTGGGGCCGGGTAATCCCTGGTGGTAGCTGTCCCATGCTCTGCGGATGTTTACCTGCTTCCCCAGCTTGTGCCCACTGGCCACCAGTAGCATTCCTCCCATGTGACAACCACAAATATCTCCAGCCTCTGCTAAAGACCTGGGGGCAGGGGCAAAATCACCTCCAGGTGTGAACTGCTTGTCTCTGCACTGAATTCCTGAGCCCCGGTGTTAACTCCCCAGAGCCCCCTGCCCACCCTGCCAGCTGCTTGGCTGTCCCCTCATCCCAACCTGAAGGTCCTTCCCTAGAGTCCCAAGAGTAACCCAATTACCCCCACGTTACAGAGAGGAAGGAAAGTTCAGAGTTTTTTCAAAAGAGGTTTCCATTGTTCAAGGTCCCAGCAGGTGAGTGGAAGAATTAGGATTCAGCCTCTGGGCTCTATCAACTTTCCCATGCCACCTCCCTCATTCCCGCTGAGATCCTGAGCCCTCTGTCATTCCACAAATATTTTTGGGGCACATACCATGGACAGGCCCTATTCTAGGTGGTGAGGAAATCACAGTCAATAAAACAGGCAAAGGTCCTTGCGCTCGCTCGTGGGGCAGATGTTTACCTGGGGAGGGGTGTGTGTGTGTGTGTGTGTGTGTGTGTGTGTGTGTGTGTGTGTGTGTGTGTGAGAGAGAGAGAGAGAGAGAGAGAGAGAGAGAGAGAGAGAGAGGATCCCATGGCTGCTCAAATGCCCCTCCTAAGCGGGGCAACAGGGTGAATGGAGATCAGCTGATTTGGTTACTGCCAAACGCTGAAAAAGCTCCCACCAGCAATCAAATCAGCTGATCTCCATTCACCCTGTTGCCCCAGGTAACTGGAGCCCAGGGAGGTGTTAGCTCTTAGCTCTAGGCCTATCCTTCAGCCCCTGGATGCTCTGCTTCCCAAAGAACAGGGCAGAGGAGTCAGGCCAGGGCAGCAGCTCCGGGCAAACTGCCCTTGGGGTGCCTTTCTGCTCTCTCACATCCGTCCAAGTGTGAGCGAGCAGGCGCCTAGCCTGGCTGTGCAGACCCAGACCCCCATGAATTATGCACATCGCTCCCATTTCTAGTTGGAGGCACTGGAGAAATTACAACTCCCATTAACTCAGGCGGCACAGGCGGCCCAGCTGTTTCTCCAGTTTTGGCCTCTCCCTGGCTGGAAGGGAAGGGTTTGGCTGTGGCAGGGCCATGAAACTCCGCTTCCCTGGGCCTTAATGCACAGCGCGGATAACTGCTTGGCAGAGAGAAGCTGTCTGTCCGCAGCAGGTATGGTGAGGGGGCCTGCTAGCTGGTCCGATGCTTGAAAACCTAGAGGCAAACAGATACGGAAACGGGACCTGAGACAGGGGACAGGTCTCAGCACTGCTGCTATTTGTCTCCCCGCTTTGTGGACATGGGCCTGGGGGCTTCGGGCTGCCTCGCCAGCAGTCCCCTTCTCCTCTCTGCTCTCCCCAGCACTTGTGTTCTCACAGTCCCATTCATGAGGTGGCTGAGTTGCCCTTTCCCTCATGTGCCAGAAACAAATGACTGAGCACATGGGTAAGGAGACCCGAGTGGGGCTAGCAGCAACTGTCCTGTCCACTAGCCATGTTTTGCAGACGAGAGAGGACGTGACTTGTCCAAGATCACTGAGAAGTTAGCAGTGGAGGGAGCCAAGGGACTGAGTTCTCCTGCTGTGGCCTCAGAGCAGGTGCCACGTGTCCTGGCCGAGGATAGGGTGGCACCAAGCTCCCCACTCACAGTCACACCCCATGGGCCACCTGCTGACTGGCCCAGGGCTTGGGGTGGAGCCAAAGAGCACCATAGGTGGGTGTGGTCTGCCCAATAGTAATGCCCCTGGGGCCAAACAATTTGAGCTAATCAGAGCCTCTCATGGCGGGAGGGGCTATACATACGCAGGGAAGGCTGCGCTAGAGCTCCCAGGGCACCTCCTTTAGGACAGCGGCTGTCCTGGGTCCCCAACATGTGTGGGTGCAGCTCCCTGCCTTCCCCAGTGGCTTCTGGTGCCTGGCCAGAATTCTGGGACTGAATTCACAGATCATGCCACTGGCCCAATGTGAGAACTCAGAAGGTCCCTGACCAGGGCCAAGGTCGGGCCTCAGGAGGTGACTAGAGAGATTGGGGTGATGGCTGGCCAGATAGAGGCTCTCAGTGCCACCCCTGGTAAATTTCTCGCTTCCACAGACTGTTGAAATTATATATTGCAAGGCCTAGTGATATTGATCAGCATCAATATTTATAAAGGAGGCAGCTGAGGCTGGGCACAGCGGCTCGCGCCTGGAATCCTAGACTTTTGGGAGGGCGAGGTGGGCAGATCACGAGGTCAGGAGATTGCGACCATCCTGACCAACATGGTGAAACCCCGTCTCTACTAAAAATACAAAAATTATCTGGGTGTGGTGGCGCACACCTGTAATCCCAGCTGCTGGGGAGGCTGAGGCAGGAGAATCACTTGAACTCAGAAGGCAGAGGTTGCAGTGAGCTGAGATGATGCCACTGCACTCCAGCCTGGACCATACAGCAAGACTCCATCTCAAAAAAAAAAAAAAAAAAAAGGCAGCTGTTTCCATATTGGGAGTGCCTGTCTGTCTTCCAGCCCCTATGAGTATTAATTCATAGATAGGAATATCAGAGCTGAAAGCCCTGGAAACCCACGCTTCACATGCCAGAAAGTGGCCCCAGGCAGGAGCAGAGCCCAGCACCACCCATCTGTGCTCATGCTGTTCATTTTATTGGCGTCAATTCTAGAACCTGTCTCCTTTCACCTAAGCACGCTTCTGTGGGTGGAATAAGTAGAGGGCGGGCCACCGGTTTGCTGAGTGTATCCTGCATGCCTGGCTTATGCTGGGGGCTTTATATGAACAATCTCTAAAGTATGGAAGCCCTCGATGGCATGCTTCCTCATCTTTTTAATGAAGATAGGGGAACTGAGGCCCAGAGTGATTAGGTAATTTACCCAAGACCATATCTCTAGAAAATAGTGGAACTGGAACCTGCAACTCAGCTGCTGATTCCAAAGCTCTCGCCCCAACTCTGGGCTGCCTGCCTGGCCTTTGAGTTGGGTGTTGAGGGATGAGGCTGGAAAGCATTCATTCGCCCATTCAACAAACTTCTCCCACAGTTCTAATCCTTTCCCTCTTAGTTTTCATGAGTTTCTTGTTTATCTACTTGCTTTCTCATTTGTCTGTGTCTTTGCCTAGAATGTGAACTCCGTGAAGGTGGGGACTGTGTGTGTCTTATTCCCCGCGGTATCCACAGTGCCCAGCAGAGTGTTAGCCCTCAAGAAATGGTGGCTGATCAGCAAAGCAACACAGGAACAGAGAACAAAACACTGCATGGTCTCACTTATTAGTGGGAGCTGAACAATGAGAACACATGGATGCAGGGAGGGGAACAACACACACTGGGGCCTGTTGGGGGGGAACAGGAGGAGGGAGAGCATCAGGAAAAATAGCTAATACATGCGGTGCTTAATACCTGGGTGATGGGTTGACAGGTGCAGCGAACCACCATGGGACATGTTTACCTATGTAACAAACCTGCACGTCCTGCACACGTATCCCAGAACTTAAAAAAGAAGCGGTGGCTGAATGCTGAATGCAGGATGGGAAATCAGGAGGCCAACTCATTTTAGTTGTTGAATGATGTGTAAGTGGCCAAGGCTGAATGAATACATGAATGAGCGGATGGACTAGTCTGAGACTCAGCCTTCTCCTCTGTGAAGTGAGGAAGGTCCCATTAAGAACTACTATCTTCCTGCTCTGGGGAAGTTTAGCTAATGCGTGTGGACATCATTAGAGCTGGTCACGAATTCTCCACACCTCTTCTCAGTGCACATTAGGAATACTGTTCCCTGTCTCTTTGAAGTTAAGTATGGCCAAGTGACTTCTTTGGCTAATGAAATGTGAGTGTACGTGATGAATGCCCCTTCTGGGTGAAAGCTTTTTTTTTTTTTTTCCCCAGAGACAGTCTTGCTCTGTTGCCTAGGGTGGAGTGCAATGACTTGAACTTAGCTCACTGCAACTTCCATCCCCTGGGTTTCAGCAATTCTCCCGCCTCAGCCTCTGGAGTAGCTGTGATTACAAGTGCCCGCCACCATGCCTGGCTAATTTTTTTGTATTTTTAGTTGAGATGGTGTTTCACCATGTTGGCCAGGCTGGTCTCAAACTCCTGACCTCATGATCTGCCTGCCTCGGCCCCCCAAAGTGCTGAGATTACAGGTGTGAGCCATAGTGCGCAGTCCGTGAAAGCTTTAAGAACTAATGAGAGAGATTCACCATGGTCCTCCCCTCCTGTGATGACAATCATGGAAGGAGGGACCCACGTGGACCCTCTGGTTATTCTAGGTCCCTGAAGGACCACGATGAGCCGAGCTCCTTTGCCACGCTATGTGGAATGGATTGTGTGAGTGAGAATGAGCGTTGTGTTAAGCCACTGAGAGTGTGGGGTTGTTACTGCATCGTGACCCAGCCCATCCCGACTAAGGAAGTATGTGGGCGCCGTGATCTTGGGGTCCAAGAGCAGAGGAAGTGTTTCATGAATGGCAGTAAGTGGGCCTTCTCTTTCCCGGATGCCAGGAACGCTGTCTAGGGACAATGGAGACATTTTTTCTGCAGCTTTTTCCCAGTTGGCTCTGGTGCAGGAAAGCAAAGAAACCCAGACATGAAGTCACCGCTTGTTTGCGGCGAGAGAACAAGAAACAAGCCGCAGCAGTATTGTGTTTGCCTTATTAAGGCTCATTTTCTCATTACAATTTTCCCTCCTAATTGCTAATTTTTCCAGCTTCTCCAAGAGCCATTTTTCTTCCGCCTTGTCCCCCACCCCCCACCCCCGACTCCACTCCAAGAGCTGGTGCTTCGAGAAACTGCCACAGATGGGAAACACACATGCTTGTTTTTAATTTACGTGAAACCCTCTTCTCTTGCTGCTACTGGGATGGGCAGCTGCCAGGTTCTTCTGGCCGCGTGGCCAGGGACTCAGCCCTGAGACTGGCCCTGCAGAGGGAGGGGTGTGGTCCATGCTTCCATGCCCTTCCCCAGGCCTCTTTGGCAGTAAGGGGCCTTCTCCTGGCCAGGGCTTCTCAGCCTCATGAGCACCTGGGCACAGCAAGCGTGAGGACCCTGGGATGACTGACACACTCCCTGAGCAATGTGTGCACCCAGGGCTGTGCCTGGGAGCTCTTCACTGCTGTCTCCTAAGTGGGAAGGAGCAGTGGTCACTGTCAGTTTCAGGTGGAGAATCAGACTCAGAGAACCAAGGTGCCTTGGCCCAGCCGCCTCCTTGGATGGCAGTGGCAGAGCGGGACTTTCTTATTTGTCAGTCTGTCTTCCCTAGAAGCTTCTTCCACACCACAGGCCTGCCCAGATCAGGGAGGGGACTGCTCTGTCCCTCCTTGAGGAGGGACGGAAACCTTCTTCTGTTCTCCTTTGAGCCGGATTTCAGTCTGATCCGTCACTGCTCACTGGCCACAGAACCTAAGTCGGTTCTTTCCTTCCTCAAGGGGCTTGGTCCCACTTTTGACGGTGGGGATAGAATCAGATGATACCTGCAGGTCCTATTTTTGGGATTCCAGGCACAGTATTCTCTCAGGGGTCTTTAATGCACTCTCAGGGGCCTCCAAACACGTACGAGGCAGGGGAGACTGGGACTTCTGATACCATGTTACAGGTAGAGTCGGACTGACAACCCCAGACGTGGGTTTGATACAGTAGTGGTTTACAGTTGTCCTGCTGGCTCTGCCTCCAGGGGACCCGATCAACTTCATCATCTGGATAGGGAAGGCGTTCATCTTTCCCTCTTGGTGAAGCTGTCCGCTCGGTGTCGGTCAGTGAGTAAACGATCCTGAAATGGTCACTGCCACTTCTGTTTATCATCATCCCCGTCTCCATCTCATCGTTGCTGTAGTTCTTATGTAGAGTTTTTTCGGAGCTGGAGAAAGCCACAGATGTTACAGGCCAAAAAGTCACCTGGTTTTACCTCTGATTTCTTGCAGATTGGGAAACCAGGGTCAAGAGAGGGGAAAGGGTCCACTTGGGTCCTACAGAGCATCAGCGGAGCTGACCCTGGCACCGGGACCCTAGCTCTTCCCTCTTTCCCTCTCCTCCTCCTCCTCTTCCTGATGCTCTTTATGGAAAAATACAATCGTTTCCTTCCAAAAACAGCCGGACTGACCTATCAGAGCTCCACGGGAAAGGCTTCGTCCCATGCAATTCCTGCTGAATACTAGGCTGTCCTCATAACGGGAGGAGCGACGTCCTCTATCAAGGTCACTAAAGGTTGAGGCAGCAGCAGAGGCCCCCAGAGGTGGGTCCCAGTGGCTCTACTGCTGTGAGTTCTGGGATGGGATTAATGTCACGGGGTGAGAAGGGGCCCTGTCCAGCATGCCTTCCTGGGACCACCTGCCCAGCTCAGAAGCAGCTGTTCTCCAATGAACAGAAACCCACACCATTGTCGTTTATTTTTCTTCCATTGCACTTACCACATCATGACATTTATTGGGGCGATTGTGTCTTCAGCATCTGAGTCTCCAGACGCACCGCAAGCTCCATGAGGCAGGGGTTTGAATTCCCTGCCACTGTAATGCCCTGGGTCTATCCAGTGTCCAGGGACTTGAAAGGATGAAGGAAATGAACAAAAGGTTGCTGAATGGTGTCCCCAGCATTTCCCATCAGTTTTTAGCTTTCGTTCCTTTATGCCCCATTATTATCATTATTATTTCATTCTGGAAGTCCCCTGAGAGGCAGAGATTCATGGTCCCATTTTATAGATTAGAAAATAGAGGCTCAGAATTTGAGGCTGTGTTGCCAGTATCATAGCCGTGAGTCACATGTGGCTATTTAAATGAAAACTAATTAATATTAAATTGAATTTAAAACTTTTCAGTGCCCCACATATATTAGCCACATTAGTGCTTACTAGGCCCATAGGGCTGATGGCTACTGTATCGGACAGCACAGCATAGTAAATGTTTTCAGGTTGTGGGTGGTGGCTCAAGCCTGTATTCTCAGCACTTTGGGAGGCTGAGGTGGGCAGATCACTTGAGGTCAGGAGTTCAAGACCAGTCTGGTCAACATGGTGAAACCCCGTCTCTACTAAAAATACAAAAATCATCCAGGCAGGGGAGGCGCCTGTAGTCTCAGCTACTTTGGGGGCTGAGGTAGGAGAATCGCTTGAACCTGGGAGTTGGAGGTTGCAGTGAGCTGAGATGGCACCACTGCTCTCCAGCCCGAGCAACAGAGCAAGACTCTGTCTCAAAAAAAAAAAAAAAAGAAAGAAAGAAAGAAAATATTTTCAATGTTGCAGAAAGTCAGCTCACACCAGCTGAAGTAGCTGCTGAAGGCTACCTCATCATGTGGCGGCAGAGTGGGTGGGGACGGGAGCTGTGGTTTTGCTTCTAGTCCGGGATGCTTGTCAGTTCCCCTGAAAATGGAGTGTGAAGTGTGGGAGTGGAGGGCGCTGGGGAGCTCTCAGAAGCCCTCTAGCCTTGGGGCTCCTGCTGGGCACTTTGGATATGGGGTCCCACCTTGCTGGAGGCACGTGGGGAGGGGTGGGTGCAGGAGAGCCTTCCATTTTCCATCTTCCTTCAGCAAGAGTGGCCTCCGTGTCCTGTTTTGTATCAAATCAGTAAGAACCTCTCTGGAAACTCCATCGCAAACGTTCGGGTCCCATCTCTCTCTTGAAACGTCACAAGCATGTCAATCAACAGATGTCCAGGCCCCTGTCCTGGGCGGGACTCTCTCCTGAGAACTGACCTGGCTGGAGCCCATGCACTCTGAAAGGGGCACTGGTTCCTTGTCGTCTTCTCTTCCCTGCCCAGCTGAACAGCATCTGTCTCTGAGCAGTGTGCTCCCACCTGAGGTGGCCCGAGCCCTCCCTCACCATCCTGTCTGTCTGATGGAGGAGGTGGGGTCACTGCTTCTCATGTCCTGGGCTGGTCCCGGAGCGTCCAGGGAGGAGGCCTGCGCCACTTCCCCAGGTCAGACTTGGCTGAGAGTCAGCCTCCTCTGGGGCCACAGGATTTGGGTCTCAGCACTTCAGTCCCATAGCTGGCATCATCCAAGGGCCCCAGGGCCCTGGTGATTGGTCAGAGTCTCGCTGGTCTGTGCCGTTGGGGGACCACTTCACTCTCTCAGTGTCCCTCTCTCAAGTGGCTTTCCCCACTTTCCTGCCCTTGAAACTGGAGTCCTGATGACCCCATTTTGCTCACCCTAAGGGCGCCCTAGGTGGAGGAGGAGGGATCAGACACACCTTGGCCCTCAGGACAGGGGCCTCCCAGTGAAGATGGAAGCGACTCTCATTTCCTCTCCCTGGGGCAGAGATGGAGTGCACCTTTTAGGGGGACCTTTTCCATGTGCTTAGGGGATGTTATGGAATTTGTCTGAGGGTTTAACTGCTTAACAAACACCCTGGAAAGCCAGTGGCCTTGTCAATCTACCTTGTTGTATGGAGGCTGCTCCAGATCGCATGGGTGTGCCCCCCCAAACTGAGATGTTGAAATCCCAACCCCCAAGGAGATGGCATCAGGAGGCGGGGCCTTTGGGAGGGGATTGAATCATGAGGGTGGGTGACCTCATGGAGGGGTTACTGCTCTTAGCAAAGGAACCACGGCCAGCCCCTCACCCTTTTGCTGTAGGAGGACACAGCAAGATGGGTGTCTGTGAGCTGGGAAGCCCGCCTTCGGCAGACGCTGCTTCCACCAGGCTTTGACCATGGACTTCCCTGCCTCCAGAACTGTGAGAAATCAATTTCTGTTTGTAAGCCACCCAGTCTAAGGTATTTTATTATAGTGGCCAGAATAGGCAAAGACAGACGTCAGTTGGAGGCTTAGTGAGGGCAGGGTCTTGTCCAAATTCAGGCAAGTGTCTTTGTCATATCTTTAGACTCTCAGAAAGGTGTTTCCCAGGGGCAGGTGAACTCTTCTTTCTGGGAAATTCACCTTCTCTCCAACCTTCAGCCCTCTGTGTATAATTCCACCCATCCATTGGGCTACCCTGGGGTCCTCTGGCCGCGAAGGGGCCCTAGAATTCCTCCCTGGGATATGTGGGACTTGAGACCCAGCCCTGAGGCTTGGCTTGGAAACGTAGCACCGTGAGGGGTCATGGGTTAACTTCAAAGCTATTATTGACCCAAACCAAATCCTACCTCCAGGCCCCAGTTCTTCCTCCTCCTCAGCAGGAGCCAAGCCCTTTCACCTCCCCCGTCTGCCTTTCCACCTGGGCCATGGTTCTCTGGTTTAGTGAGTTGCCTTCTCCCTGGCACCTCCGTTGCTGCCTCCCAGAAGTCAGCAGTGCCCCTGCTGTCACTCACACAGGACCACGTCGTGCCCGGGGCCAGGAAGGGAGAGTGGGTATGTGGAGTGGGCTTTCCTATCCTGGGCGACAGGGCTGGCAGATAGATTGTGCCCCCTGTGCCAACTCCAAGCAGTTGGCCGGGGCTGCTTATAGCATGGCACCTGGGGCTCTGAGGCTGCGCCCCACCTCGATGGGAAAGAATACTTTGACCCGTTGGAAGCACTGCCCGCGCCGGGTGGGAGGAGCAGTGTGGGCGGTACTCTTGCGGTCCTGGGCAGGAGCTAAATGTTTGTTCCTTCTGTGATGCTCGAGCCTCTCCTGGTCCGGCCTGTGCACCACCCAGGCCTCTTCCTCACTGTCCCCGTGCCCCACTGTGCACACGAGCATGTGCCGCACTTCCTGACCCTCCCACTTTCCTGTGCTGGCTGCGCTGCTCTTCCTGCACAGATGCCCCTCCTTCCCTCCTCTGTCCGTGCTGGGGCCACCTTCTCCAGGCAGTGTGGACTTTCCCCGTTGGAACTGGCTTCTTCCTGTGTGGAGAGTCCTCCGTTCCTAATCGGCAGTCCTACCCCGCTGTCCCCCTCCACTGGCCAGCAAGGGGCAAGTAGAGCAATTTGGTCACAGTGACGACCGCCTAACTGGAGCCAGCGGAGGCAGAGAGGCCCATGGCCGAGCAGGACAGCTGGATTGTGGGAAGAGTGAGGAGTGAAACCAGGACCTGTCCCTCCGTCTCTCATCTCTCTCTGTCCCTCCGTCTCTCATCTCTGTCCCTCCGTCTCTCATCTCTCTCTGCCCCTCCGTCTCTCATCTCCCTCTGCCCCTCCGTCTCTCATCTCTCTCTGCCCCTCCGTCTCTCATCTCTACCCCTCCGTCTCTCATCTCTGCCCCTCCGTCTCTCATCTCTCTCTGCCCCTCCGTCTCTCATCTCTACCCCTCCGTCTCTCATCTCTGCCCCTCCATCTCTCATCTCTCTCTGCCCCTCCGTCTCTCATCTCTGCCCCTCCGTCTCTCATTTCTGCCCCTCCGTCTCTCATTTCTGCCCCTCCGTCTCTCATCTCTGTCCCTCCTTCTCTCTCCTCTGTCCCTCTCTTGGCCAGCCTTACCTTCTCTCCAGACTACCTTCTTCCACATGGCAGGAAATATGCCATGGGCAGCTGGGAAGATTTACAGCTTACCACTCTATGCAAGGAGGCTCTTTCCTTCTCTGAGTTCTCATTAGCAAAATCTCAGGGAAGGGCACATTTGCTGCCTGGGTTAGATGGTCACCCCGAGGCCAGTCAGCTGTGGTCAGAAGGCAGGTTGCCCAAGAACAGGCTGCTTCCAGCTTAGCCATGGGGAAGGGGAAGGGAGTTTCTGGGTACATGGGATGGAGCGCTGTTCAGAGAATGATGCCTGGTCCAGCCTTCCAGGCCACCAAGCCTCCTATTTCCCCTCTGTGTGCAAATGGCTGTGCCTAGCGCCGGCCAGGGGCCCAGGGTGTGAAGAAGGGAAGGGAGGTCGGTAGAGAGGGAGGGTGAGACCAGCTATGGGGGCGCTGAGATTCCAGAGCTGCTGTGAGACAGGCAGGCTGAATGCTTCCCTCAGACTCCTGCAGCCAATAGTGGTAAGTCAAGAACTGCTTGTGCTTAGGTGACAGGTACATGACTATCCCCAGGGAGGTGCTGTGATCACCCCCTTTTTATGGGCCAGGAAAATGAGGCACAGAGGAAGGAAATGACTTGGCCAAGGTCACAGGGTGAATGGGTGACCAAACCTGGCTGTAAACCCAGGACTGTTTTGACATCCTGGCCCTTAGCTCGAAAGACAAAGAAGCCAAGATTGTAGCCTGTCAGCTCCGTGGCCTTATGGGGCTCTGAGGGCTCTGGGTGACAGGAGGGTGGGATGGGGTTGTCTCCAAGTCCTGGGGTCACACTGGAGCATCTCCTTGCAATTCTTGTTTCTGCTGCCCTGGAGTTTTCTCTGCCTCCGTATGTTAAAAAGAAAGAAAACAATTTAACGAAAACAACACAGAAAAACTTAGATCATTTTTTGAAAAAAATACAAAAAAAAGTCTGACTTCTGTGAAATTTAATTTAATTTATTTTTATACCAGCAGCTGTCAGTTCAAAGAACAACAACAAAGTAGCCATCTGTGCCTAATTTCATCAATCCACTGTCGATGGTCACGTGAGCATGGCTTTGGGACTGAGGCAGAGCACGTGGCCAGATCTCAGCACCCCCACGGGGCCTCTGTCCAGGCAATGGGAGGGAGGAACTGGTGGCCAGCTTGAAGGTAGAGGTGGCTCCGTGCTGGGAGCAGGGGGACGCCACACCTGGGTGCTCAGGGGCCGCATTTGACAAGAGCAGGAAAAAGCCGGCTGTCCCTTCTGGAGACATGTGGGTCCCTGACTCCTCACCTCGGCTTGGCTCCTCATTATTTCATTAATTTCTCATGCCAGTGGTGAGTGGGCTTGCCAACTGGACAGTTGAGGAAACTGAGTCTCAGAGCTGTCTCCCACCCAAGCTAAGAAACAGACTCAAACAGACACAAACAGCTTGCTGTGCTCCCAAACCCATGTTTTCAACACACATTATGGCCCCCTGAGCTTGAAGCTATGGCCAAAATCCCTGGGGCTAGAGGATCCCTGGGGCTAGAGGATCCCTGGGGCCAGAGGATCCCTGGGGCTGCCTATTCTTGGACCACCTGCCTTCTGGCCTCAGTTGACTGGTCCGGGGGTGAGCATCTAGCCCAGGCAGGTAATCAGCCCTTCTCTGAGATTTTTCTCCAAATCCTGGGGTCACAGGAGAGGCCAGGTCAAAGTCAGGAAGGCCAGTGCCTCGGGAGGTGAGGGGACGCTCCGGGTGACAGGGCTGTGCTCCCTCCTCTGGCGGGGCCATGTACAGGGTTCGCTACTCCTTAGCCAGACGTCCTCCTGCTGGCCTCTGCTCACCAAGAAGAGCGGTAGTCATGGTCTGTGGCTGGCAGCTCAGGGTCCTTCCTGTTCCCTGTTAGCGGGCCAAGCACCTCTGCAGATGGGCGTGTTCATTCCCCAGGGCTTTGCCAGGTAGGTGGGCACCATCGCCCTTCCCAATTTACACACTTGAACCCAGGGACTTTCCTAAGGCCATAGAAGGCCCATAAGGTGGAGGCAGGGTCCACTCTTAAACACTGCCTAGTTCCCAAAGGAGGCATGGTGCCCATCCAAACCACTAGCAAAGCAGTCCGGAAGAACTCACACTCAGCATCCGACCTCAGGACCCCAGGATCAGCCAGGCCCCTTCCCTCCTCCAGCCGGAGAACTGGAGGCCAGACAAGGCGAGGGACCTTCCGCAGGTCATGCAGGGTCAGGTGCAGCTGGGACCCTGGTCTCCCCACCTTCCCTGACTGTGTGGCCTTGGGCTTTGCACCGAAAAGCCAGCTTGTCACCTGTAGACTGTCCTCTCTGAAGTGAGCTGGGTTGTGGGACTTTCCTGGGTCCCATTTCTTTGTGATTCAAGGAACAAACCCTGGGATGGAACGGGCTCCTTCTGATGGCAGATTCAGGAAGGTGTGACCCCTGCAAAGCCTTCCTGTCCCCTAAAAACAGACCCAAAACCCCAACACAAAATCAAAAGAATCCCCTGTTGGGATTCCTGGGCAAATCACAGGCTTATTTGCTGCTGAATTAAAAGAAGTAAGAGTGAGCAAGTCAGAATCATTAAAAGATAGATCACTGAAGTCACATTTTTCGATGTGCCATATTAAAGAGAGCGGGGGAGCACACCAATTGGCTTGCCATCTTCTCATTAAGTAACAGATGGCAGCTGAGTCACCGCTCCCGGCAGTCAGGACGCTGCTGGTCTGCCGCTCACTTGCTGGGGCCCAGCCACTCAGGATGAGGGGTCCGTGGGGGGCAGAGGAGGAGGGGGCCTCACCTCCTTCCGCCTCTTCCTCTTCCATCCAGTCCAATTCCACCCCCACGTCTTACAAAGATCTGCACGGCCCGTCCATTCCTTCTCTTGTTCACTCGGCATGAGCCCCAACGTGACCAGCCCTATGCAGGGCTGGGGGGCACAGCCCTCGCGTCCAGGGAAGCCCCAGCCTGGAGAGGGAATCAGAAAATGGGCCAGAACGTGGTATGGTGAAGTCATGTTGTGGAAGAGGGTGCACAAGGGCTGTGGGGACCCGGAGAAGCTCTGGTCTCGGCGTGAGATGAGCAGGATGAGGGCCCTCCCAGAACTTGGTTGGGGCTCTCCTCTCAAATGAACACCAAGGCAGATGACACCCGGGACCTCTACTGCTCCAGAGGGCTGGGCCTCCCTGCCTGGAATCGGCTCCTTCCTACCGAAGCCTTGCCACTGGGTGCCCTTCTTGCTTCCCCTGCTCCCGTCACAGTCTTCAACCCATCCACCTGCATCCCCTCCACAGAGGCTTGTGGGCACCTGCTGCCTGCCAGGCATGGGGGTGGGCAGAGGCTCTTCCTTCCAAGGGCTTCAGCCAGCAGCAGAGAGGCCATGTCTGGCCTATAGACAGCCACTCACATACCTTCTCCTGGACTCTGTAGACGGTCACCCACACGCCCTCTCCCTGACCCTGTAGACTGTCACCCACACGCCCTCTTCCTGACCTGCTGGCTCTGTGTTGTTGCTCTGGGGGACTCGAGTGCTGACCCCACCTCTGCCGCTGTCTCCTGCTTTAGGGAGTGTGTCTCAGACCCACTCTGCGTGGAACACTTGGGTGGCCCACAGCCTCTCCAGAGCAGTGGCCATGGCTGCCTGGGGATGGGGAGGGGCCTTGTTATGCTGATGACCTTTAACGAAGTCCCTTTTGAGGAGCAGTTTGACCAGTTGGGATTTGCAGCGCACAGACCTTGGTCTCTCCTTATGGGTGTCACAGGCAAATTGAAACCCAGGCCCAACAAGCTGGACAGCCTCCATAGGACGGGAGACTGTGCGAGTCTGATGGCAAATGTCGTAACTCTAGTTGTATGCTCTTGTGTGAACAGCCAGGCTCCTCTTACATTCCCATTGTGGGCACCAGTCCAGCTTCAAAGGGAAAACTCGGGCTTTGGGGTCCCACCTAGATTTTCATTGATCAGACATTCATTCCTTAAACATGTCACAATAATCACTTGCTTAGTTCCCCATTGTAACTTTAAAGCTGGTGCTGAAATGGGTTCCACTGCCTCCCAGTGTGGGGGCTGGGCACATTCCTACTTCTCCGCCTCCCCCCTGATGGGAGCAGGCTCTACGCCTGGGTGTGCAGGGGAAGGCGGAGATGGGGGCGCCCAGGAGACCTGGCCCCTGGGAGGGCCGGGCAACAGTACTCGGACTTGCCTGTCTTGAGCTGCGGGTTTCGGGTCCCAAGCACAGCAGAGAGGGGTTATTCAGAATGTCCGGGTCACCAGGATCCCTCCAGAAGCCCATCTTTGGGCCATTTGCATCCAGATGTTGCCGCTTTTCCACGGCCGTTTCCTGCCCTCAGAGCAGGCGTTGCGGAGGCGTGCGTCTGACACTGCCTGTCATCCATGGGTAAGGGGCAGCCCCGTTCAGCTTCCCCCGCTGCCTGAGAGTTCCTGTCCGACCTGGACTGCAGGCCTCCTGCGCCGGCCTTCACAGGCTCTTCTGGTCTGTGGGATGAATTATGGAATTCCTTGCATTTTTTGGTGCAGCAACATCTGGTCTCCTTGATCTGAGCCCCTGATGAATGGGTGTCAAGGTCTCTTTCTTGTCTACCCTCACTGGCTCGTAGTTTCCACCTGTTTGAAATCAATATTTTCCCGTGTAAATTGTGACATGCCCTCTGCACTGCATAGGGGCCTGGTTTTCCTCCAGACGGCTCCACAGAGCAAATGCTGGCCGGTGGGTACATGCCCTGCTGGCCCAGTCTGCAGAATGGCTTCTGGGATCTCAGATGGGGCAGCACTGTGCCGGTGGGCACGTGGTGTCTCAGCTTTTTCCCGTCACCTGGATGTCCGATCGACACCTTCCATTTGGCATGTCCAAAAAACTCAAACTCCTCAGACACCTACAATTCAGCATGTCCAAAAAACACATCCCCACTCCCCACACCTGCTGCTCTCCACTTTCTGATCTCTGTGAAGGTCACACCACCCAACCAAGAAAACTGTGTGCCTGCAACTCCTGTTAAATTCATTGACTTGCTTCCTGAAACCTTCTACAACCCTCTCTCTTGCTTCCATGCCTCTGCTAGCGCTTGGGAAGACTTTTGGAAGAACTCTCATTCCACTGCCATCAATCTTGTTCTTCCCTAAGCTCTCCCCTGCACGGCCACAGGAAGCATTTTTCTATGATACAAATCTCATAATTCTTCTCCCTATGGCTTTTCTTTTTCTTAAAGATGGAGCCTGGGCCCCTGCCTGTTCCCTTGCCTTCGGCACGGAAGCTCTCCCTCCTCCTGGCTCTAGATTGGGAATGCCCTCTCTGCTCTCTGCTGCCTGAGACTTCAGTGCCTCCCTCTTTCCAAAGCTCAGTCCTTTCCAAACTTCATCAAGATTTCTCTTGTGCCTTGCAGATGCTTCTAGTAAGTTACCTACCTGCTGTCTGCAGCAGAGAGAGCTGGGTGTGCACCAGAGCTCATGCCCTCCTGCTTCTGCACAGGGTGTGGCTGAGAAGAGATTTTCCCAGCCTGGTCTCTGCGTCCAGAGGAGCCTGGTAACCAGCAATCCACCTGGGTTCTGCAGGGAGCAGTGGCATCACATCCAGGCAAGGGTTGAAGGGCCGGGCCTTCCAGCCTGTCCCTTACCCTTTTACGGGCTTGACACTATCACACACAGCAGCTGCAGCAACCTCCCTGGAGAAGACGCTGCAGCCAAGGACCAGTGGGACTCTGGTGTCTGAATCAAAACTTAGAGGAGTGCTGTCCACTGCCCAGAAATGCCCACCTGGGGCTTTTCACAAGTGAGAGGTAGACTTCCAGCTGTACATTTTTAGCCGCGTTAATAGCAGCAGCTAACGTTACCCTAAACCAAGGGTCAGCAAACCACAATCCAATGGGCCAAATCTGGCCTCCCACCTATTTTCACAGATCAAGTTGTATTGAGGCTGAGTGCAGTGGCTCATGCCTGCAATCCCAGCACTTTGGGAGGCCAGTGTGAGAGGATCGCTTGAGCCCAGGAGTTCGAGGCTGCAGTGAACCATGATCATGCCACTGTACTCCAGCCTGAGTGACAGACAGAGACTCTATCTCTAAAAAAATAAAGAATAAGTCTGGGTGTGGTGGCTCATGCCTGTACTCTCAGCACTTTGGGAGGCTGAGGTGAGTGGATCATTTGAGGTCAGGAGTTCAAGACCAGCCTGACCAACATAGTGAAACCCCATCGCTACTAAAAATACAAAAAATTAGCTGGGTGTGGTGGCATGTGCCTATAGTCCCAGCAACTTGGGAGGTTGAGGCAGGAGAATCGCTTGATCCCGGGAGGCGGAGGTTGCAGTGAGTTGAGATTGTGCCACTGCACTCCAGCCTGGGTGACAGAGACTTTGTCTCCAAAAATAAATAAATAAGTAAAGATTAAAAATGAAAAAAATACCAAATCAAGTTTTATTGGAACAGGCATCTATTGAGCTGCCTATTGCCAATGGCCACCAACACATTGCCGCGGCAGAGCTGAGCAGCTGGGACAGACCGTGTGGCCCACAGAGCCGAAAATATGAACTCTGTGTTTGAAGAGAAAGCTCACCAAGTGCTGCTTTACACGAATGCCCTCTTCTGAATTACCGGTGGCTGTCTTATTCCTCTCGCAACTGAGCTCTAGCAGTTACGGGTCTCATTCACTCACTCATCTGCTCAAAGCACTGAGCATGGTGTCGGTCACAAGAGAAGGGTTTGCGGGCACCGCTCAGGCGGTTGCTTTTGACTGGCACGTTGCTGATGAGTACCTGAGTGGAAATGTAAGCCTCATTCACTCAGACTTAGCCAGCTCAGAACGTCCGACCATCCAGGTGCGGGCTGGGTCTTCAAGCACCCTGTTTCCTGGTGAAAGAGGTCACAGGAAAGTGGAACAGCCCCTTCTCACCGTCATCCAAAACTTTCTGAGAAGCCGTGAGGACGTTGCAGCTCCTGGCCCTCAGAGCCAGCAGACAGTGCTGGCCAGGGAATGCGGCGGTGACCTGCAGAGGTGGCGGGGGCAGCCAGCACACTGGGGTGCCTCTCGGGGAGAAGGGTGATGCCAGGCAGATGGGTGGAAGGTCCCAAAGCAGGAAGCGGAAGGTGGGGACACCCATGGCTGCCCACAGCGGTTGTTTTTGTGCGTAAAGTTAATGTCAGACCCTTCTGGGGAAGTCCAGAAGGTCTGGGGACTGGAGGGCGTGTGTGCTGTGGGTATGCCTGTGTGCAGCAGGGTGACTCTGTTGGGAGTTAGGAGCAAGAAACTGCAACCGGGGGCCCACGTTCGCTCATTGCATGAATGTACCTGTGGCACTTGCAAAAGCCTTGGAGGTCTTGTGTGGGTCACCCTGGGGCCCAGTGAGGAAGCGGGGGCTGCCCCTGCTCTCCGGGTCTCAGGATCTGGTAGGGTCTAGGATAAGGGTCAGTGGTTCCTTTTTGGCTTAATCCATTTCCACCACCAGCACCACCACCACCAGGAACCTCATGTTCTGGGGAAGAACAGTCTACTAAACACAATGAAATTTAAGGAGAATATTTGACTTGCTCTCTAGGATTTTTCAGCAAAGACACATATAATTAGTGGGTGCTGCTATAGATGGTGTGGCCAGGCTGATGAAAGTCGGAAGCACGTATTCTCGAGGCTGAAACGTGGTTGAAAGGGAATCCATTCAGCCCCTTGGAATTTGGAGTGATGTCCTGGCCCCAGTCTCTCCTCCATCAGGGTCTTGGTGCTGCCACCCGGCCGCGAGGCCTCTGCGCAGAGTCGGACTTCCGAGGTGGGAAGAGGTTGGGGAGGGGGTGACTGGCCTGTGACTTGTGGTGGGGTTGGGGGTTGAAAGAATAAGAATGACGAGTGGCATGAGGAGGTGGATGTGGCAGGAACGTAATCATCATCTTTTTCCTTCATGTAGTGAGCTGTCCAGATCCGAGTGTGCAATTATAACTCCAGCAATTATGGGTCTCCTTCACGAACTCATCTGCACAAAGCACCGGGCATGGTGTCGGGCACAAGAGAAGGGTTCATGGGCACTGCCCAGGTGGTTGACTGGCACGCTGTTGATGAGTAACTGATGTGATGAGTCCATCACATTCCATAGGACTGAAGCCCCCAGGGATCTTTGATTGTCTTTGGGGACATGCACTTCCTGACTTTTCTTCCCCTGCCTCTCCCCTGGCCTGGCAGAGCCCCTTCCTTCACTGTCTTCTAGAATGCTCTGGTCCCTCCCTCTCTGCTTAGACCTGACTCTGGTGTCTGTACCTACAGCTCACCGAGCTTTTCCTGGGTGTTGGGTTCTGGGCCTGGCCAACTCGGAGCCCACCCTGGCTGCCCTCTGCATCCACCTTATTCACAAGTCTGACTCTTCTTGGCTTCCCCATCCAATTCCCATCTGAGATCTTGTGGGAGCTCTCCCCCAACTTGTGAAATGTCGGTGATCCCTCACCAGCCTTCCTGGAACCCCATCAGTGTCACCCAGGATGTTGTGTGGAGCTCCAGCACATTCCGTAGGACAATAACCAAGGTTATGAAACCCTGACAAAATTTCACAGTATTCTACGAAGTCTTGTTTTGTATCATCTCCCTAGAGGTTAGTCCTCATGGGTTGAAAGAATCCAGTGGTTTGGGGAAAGGGGAGAATGGGGGAGATTTGTTAAAGGACACAACATCACACCTGCTGGAGGAATAAGTTCCCGCGCCCTATAGCTCCGCGGGATGAC
>NW_022436960.1:4087171-4102220 GCF_009761245.1 Sapajus apella
GCCCTATAGCTCTGTGGGATGACCGTAGTTAACCATCATACTTTGGCCAGGTGTGGTGGCCTACACCTGTCACACCAGCACTTTGGGAGGCTGAGGTGGGCAGATCTCTTAAGCTTAGGAGTTTGAGACCAGCCTGGGCAACATGGTGAAATCCCATCTCTACAAAAATACTAAAATTAGCCAGGCATAGTGGCTTGTGCCTGTAGCCCCACCTACTCAGGAGGCTGTGGTGGGAGGATCACTTGAGCCCAGGAGGTTGAGGCCGTGAGCCATGATCATGCCACTGCACTCCAGCCTGGGTAATAGAGTGAGATCTTATCTCAAACCAAACATAACACAACACAACACAACACAACACAACACAACACAACACAACACAACAAAACAACAACACAAAACCCCAGTAATACGTTATGTAGTTTCAAATAGCGAGAAAGAGGATATTGAACATTACCAACACAGTGAAATGATAAACATTTGTCAGTGCTAATTATCACAACCTGATCACTCCACATCATATGTATCAAAACATCCCCGTGTACCCATGAGTATGGACAATTGTCAGTTAAATAAATTAATTTTAGTTTAAACATAAAAATTAAAACTACGATGATTGAAAAGGGTGCTGGAGTTAAAAGGGACAGATGGCTTAGGATCCACTTTTCCCACCTACCTAAAATGATTTACAATTCAAGCGGGCCAAGATGGACACATACATGAGCTACAGCCAGAATGAGTAAGACAGATGCCTCCTCTGGGAACATTTATTCATCACATGGTGCTTAGAGTCGAATAAAACACAAATGCAATAGCTTAGTGGGCAATCCTAAATGCTACGACACAGCAAATCGTCTCCTGTCTCCCCCATTACCACCGCAGAGTCTGAGAAAGAGTTGGAAGCATCAGCGCCTCCCCTTGGCCAGTGCAGGGTCTGCGGCTGGAGGACTGGGGACTCCAGCACCAGCTCTGTCAGCCTTCTAGAGCATCTGAGCTCAGGTGAGAGCCTATCTGGTTCATGGAAATGACAACACATGAGCTTCACGGAGTCTTTGGTGTTGTCCGGGGGTCCAGCCTCCCATGGGAACAAGGAGACACTGAGGCCAGAGAAAAGGGGCTCCTCCGAGATCACAAGACTGCAGTCGGCATCTCTTGATTCTCTATCCAATTCACTAAAAGGGCAATTTTTTAAAAAGCCCACCTGTGCATGGTGCATAGCATCTGACAGTTGGAAAAGCATTATGCTCAGATCCTAATGTAATTCTGTGAGGTAAACAGGGCAGGGATTTTCCTTTTCATTTTGCTGATGGGGAAACAGAGGCATGAGAGAAGACCCGGCTCCTTGGAGATGGCACCTGAGGCTCAGACACACAGACGTCCTGGGTGCTTTCTTCCTCGTCCTTCCCTGGTCCGGTGCTTCTTTCCCCGTTTGGCTTGTGCTGTGCCCATCCCTCCTGACCTCTCTGCAGAGAAGACAACACTCAGAGCTGGATGGCACTTTGAGATCAGCTGGTCCAGAGGCTTCATGTCACAGATGGGGGCACAGACTTGAAGGGACAGTCCATGACCTACCCAAGATTCCTCGGGTTTCTAGGGTCTGGTCCTTGGGTGCCAGTCCCTGTTTCTTCCACCCGTCCACACGTCCAGCTCCATCTCTGGTCCCTCACACAGAAATGGAGGACTCTGGGACACTTGGTTTGGCACTTTTTCCCCCAGGATAAATTGATTTGCCCGTTAGTCATGGGACCACCTGGTCCCACCTCCTCATGCCTTCTACTCTGGTGGCCGAGTTTGCTTTTCTGCCATTTTCCTCGTTTGCTGAATCAGGAGCTGCCTCCAGGGGTTGGAGCAAGCCTCTTGGGGTGACAGTCATCAGGCATATCCTTGATGGGCCCTGCCTTCTTGGAGACTGGCTTATCTGTCTTTGAGAAGAATCATCTCCCACCATCTTCCTGGTCGAATGGCCACGGAGTTCATCTCCCACGTTTGTAGCTCTGAGACACTCATGGTTATCTCCCTCTAGGGCTGCTAATGATGAATTCCCTTGCTGTGCCACCTTGGCTGGGTCCTTCCCTCTCTGGTGTCATTCTTCATCTCTGTGTGTGTGTGTGTGTGCGTGCATGTGTGTGTGTGTGTGCGCGTGCATATGTGTGTGTGTGTGTGTGTGTGTGTGTGTGCGCGTGCATATGTGCTCATGCGTGACCTTTTAGTGCCCATCCAGGTTTGGTAGTGCAGGGTCCTGGATGTTTTCACATCTAGGGTGAGCATCACGCTGGTGTGAAGGATTCACATATGCACATGGGTCCCATTTTGACCCCATCATGCTCTTTGCTGAAGATTCCCCAGAAAACAAGGAACTCAGGTCCTAGGAACATTTATACCAAGTTCAGTACTTCCTTAGACAGCTGATGCTTTCTCTTCCAGCAGCTCAGGATACAGAATGAACACACGTCTCTTTTGGTGTTTAAACTAATCAGACTCAGGGCCCCTCATCTCTGGGCACCATCCAAGAACTCTGGGTGTGGATGGAGCCCAGGCACTGGCCCCCGTGTTCCCACTAAATGTAACTCAGACACTCCCCCTTGAAGCTGCAGGTCTTCAAAACAGCTGCTAGAGAAGGATGGTCCCACACAGCAGGATTGGCTGGGAGCCCTCGTCACAGCTCTTCAGATTATTCTCTTTTGTGCCAGGGTGGCTGAATCAGACTCTTCCAGAAACAAACCCAGCCTCAAGAAACCTGTCAAGATTAACCTGGCAAGATCTCTTGTTCTATGATGCTTTTTCCCCTAGGAAGTCCCTGGAATCTTCTCCTGCCAGCCGATCTTAGATGGCCATCTCAGCACCTTGATTTAGCTCTCCCTTTAACTGTCAAAAGAAGGAATACATCTCCTAGCTTTCCTTGCAGCTAAGTAAATAACTTCTGTCCAAGGAAGTGTAAGCAGAAGTGTCCTGTGGGACTTCCAGGAAGTTATCTCTGAAAAGGAGGAGCTTGGCCTTCTTCAATCCTTCCTCTGTCCTGCTACCTGGAATGTAGATGTGACGGCTGGAACTCTAGCAGCCATCTTAGATCATGAGGGTCACTCCTTGGTGATGGTGGAGCAGCAAGCTAGAAAGAGACCAGGTTCCTCAAGGGCATGTGTCTCTCGTATCAGGCCTGCGTTTCATACTTCTGAATCTCTTTAATGTGAAAAAAAGATAAGTTTTTCTTGTGTTTGAGTTGCTGTTATTTTGGGGCTTCAGTCACATGTGGTTGAACATGATCCTAACTGATACACCAGGCAAGCTTGATTTCTAAACAGACAGGAAGTCTGAGGGTATTTGCAGACCTCATATGTTCCCGTCCCTGTGGAAGCCATGGAGCCTGTCTTCTGTAAGGGACGCACAGATCCTTGTGTACCTTGCTTAAGAACAAGAGACAATAGTGACAATCTGTTAATCCATCTGTTTTCCATAAGAGGGAAAAAGAGTTATATGGTGCAACAGAAATGCTAGGCTAGATAGAGGGGTCTTCCAAGTCCCACGACAGGGACATCGGGGCCTGAGGGTACACAAAGAGGAGACACTCATTAAACCTACTTACAAGGGATTTATTATCTAGTGCCCACAGAGCTTGTAACTTTCAAAGCCCATTCTTATTCATTGTGACCACATTAACCCCTGCCTCTCCTTCTCCTACCAAGCACTTCCGATGACAGCGTTGTTATCCTAAGTCCACAGATGGTAAATTTGGGGCTCGGAGGTGGTGCTTGCCCAGGTAGTAAACAGTTCAGCTGGGCTGCCCCGCTCTATTTTGTTTTGCTTTCTCCTAGTGGAGGAAGAATCATCTAGCAACCAAATGTCTAAGACTTTCCAGAAAAATTCCAAGCTCATCAAGTTGGTTTTTTCCTCCCCCCAAGGAACACTTGTTCTGGACAGATCCCACATACTAACTATTAATTTGGAAAATATATTGACCATAGAGAAAAATATATAAAAATCATTATCCTACAAAGTAGCTTGTGTTTCACAGAAGGATAGAGAAAGTGCTGGGTTCAGAGGAAGGAGCAAGTCAGAGGACTTCTTGGAGGAGGTGATCTTTGATCAAGTATAGAAATAACACTGAACTGAGATGGAGTAATACTCTCTGGAGATAGAGAGTAGGTGATGAGAGGAGGTGATGGTGAGAAGACCATCGTGGAAGTTAACAACATCCTGGGAAGAGGAAACAGCACATGAAGTACAAAGACTTCACTGCAGTCCTCATGTTCCCATCCCTGTGGCAGCCATGGGTTCAGGCATGTATATCTAAAACAAACACGCACACACATGTGTACACACACATTCAGGCACACACACACACACACACACACACACACACGCATGCACCCTGCCTCCACACAAGGAAAATATATGTCAGACTAATCCAAATTTAAATAAAAAGCTCCAAGATTTTCAATGTTACTAACAGATTAAGTAGATCCTAACCACAAGACAAAAAGGTCATGTAAATGACATAGAAGTTTAATCTACCCTGTGGGTATAATACACAGCCTCAAGCTTTGTAAGACAAAACCATTAGAAATATTTGGAGTAAGTGACAGAAATTCATTGTAGGGGGAGCTTGGACACATCATTTTTAAGCAAAGATAAATCAACTCAGAAAAAAATAAGGTAATGGGGATTTTAACAAAGTATAATCAACACGTCTTCTTTTGCACACAGGAGTCAATAATACACCTCATTTTCACCTTTGCAAGCATCCAAGGGACACTGACCAGAACCGAGGACAAACTGGGCCTGAACCTCCTATTGTGTTCCAAAAAACATACATTACACACATCACATTTTCTGATCAAAACAAAATTAAACCATAAGTAACTGTAATTTTTTTAAAAGTCTTCTTAACTACTGAAACACAGAGGAACAAAATACAGTCAACAGAATATTTGAAAGTAAGGAAAATAAACACACTATACCGTATAAGAACAAAGCCATTCCTCATAGTATTTAATGCATTGCTTACCAAAAAGAAAGCTAAAACGTGTATTATTTAAACATTCAACTCAATAAATTAGAAAAGGAGGGAAAAGCAATCCCAATAAAATTTAAAAAGATAAAGCCAAACTCAGTGTAGCAGAAAACAGAGTTGATGGATAAATGTGAGCTAAATTGAAAAATGAAGGAATTTCAATAAGCTGGTAACTCTAGTTAAAAAAAAAGTCACAAAGTATAAATAACAATAAAATAAATATAATTGGAGAGTTGATTTACACAAAGAATAGCATACATGTAATAATTGCGTGAATACTTTGAAAATATCAATGAAAACAGGCAATTCTCTGGAACACTCTAAATTATCAAAAATCTTGAGAATGGCAGGGCGCGGTGCTCTCGCCTATAATCCCAGCACATTTGGGAGGCCAAGGCGGATGGGTCACCTAGGGTCAGAAGTTTGATACCAGCCTGCCCAACATGGTGAAATCCCATCTCTACTAAAAATACAAAAACTAGCTAGGTGTGGTGGTGGGTGTCTGTAGTCCTAGCTACTCGGGAGGTTGAGGCAAGAGAATCACTTGGACCCAGGAGGTGGAGGTTGCAGTGAGCCAAGATTGTGCCACTGCACTCCAGCCTGGGCAACAGAGTCAGACCCTGTCTCAAAACAAAACAAAACAAAACACAACATCTACAACAACATAAACTTGCGAAGATACAAAAAAACTTTCATAATTATATAACTCAAGAAATTTTTCATGAAAATATTTTCAAAAGAAGGTTGCAAGCCAAGTAGTACTTTTTTTCCCTCTCCTCTGGCTCTCAGGTAGTTTAAAATATGTTATTTAGAATATTCGAGGAACAGAGTGTATGTATCTATATGTAGCTGTGTGTGTATATGTGTATATATAAATATAAATAACTCTTCCAAAGCATGGAAAAGATCAATAACCCAAATAATCTTGCAAAGTTAAAATGTGCTCATCACCAAAAATCAACCAATGCCAAGCCTTGACTAACATGACGGACCCATCTCACCCTGTGAACACAGATGTAAAATTTCTAAATAACATACTTGCCAGCCAAATTCAATAGCATGTTAATTGTTCATCGGAGTCAGTAGACTTCGTTCCAGGAATGTAAGAGTGGTTTAATGTTAAAGAAAATCTATGAGTATAAGAAATCACATCAATAAATTACATAAGAAAAAACATTTATGATTATCTCAATAGATGCCTAAAGGCATTTGATCAAAATGAACAGTTATTCCCAGTCTCAAATGATATCATTTAACATAGGGTAGTTTTTCCTAAGTGCTGGCTCCTGTGCTAAGTACTTGACATGGTTTCTATTATTAAATATTCACAGCAGTGGCTTGAGAGGGGCCCACTCTCCTACAAATGGTCAATCCTTCCATCTACACACTAAGCCCTGACTCCCGCTCTTCCCAGGGACCTTATATTTAATGAAGGCCTCCCCTCCTACATGTTCATCTTCTCCTCGCCTCAATACCTGGCTCCTTCCTACTCATATTTATTTTTATTTATTTATTGAAACAGGGTTTCACTCTGTTGCCCAGGTTGGAGTGCAGTGGCGCGGTTATGGCTCACTGCAGCCTCCACCTCCTGGGCTCAGGAGGTCCTCCCGTCACAGCCTCCCCGGGCACCCACCACCAGGCCCAGCTAATTGTTAAATTTTTATTCTTTGTAGAGACAGGGTTTCACTCTGTTGCCCAGGCTGATCACAAACTCCAGGTCTCAAGCAGTCCTCTTGTCTCTGCTTCTCAAAGTACTGGGATTACAGGTGAGAGCTACCGTGCTAGGCTTCCCACTAATATTGTAATAAACGTAAGAACTTTCCGAAAACTCTCCCTTGACCCCATGTGATCCTCCCAGGAACCCCCATCCTTCTCCCTCTGCAGCTGAACTTGAGAGTCTTTACACTCCTCCCGAATCTTGAATCTTCCTCCGGAAGTTACTGGCCGCCTGTGTGCAGCACGTCCAACTTGCCGTTGTCATTTGCATCACCCACGCAATGGTGCTCTTGGGGCTGCAGCACTGCCCTGGGGCGGTAAATAACCAAGGAACGTGTGTGAGTGCTGTGAAGGCTGAGCTTTGCTTAAAAGATGCTCCCCAGATGCAGCGGCTTAATGAAGACGGCAGAGCGGCGCTTTCCTGCGTTGGTCCTGAGGGAACCGCTGAGTGTAGCGGGCGGTTCTGCTCCAGCTGGTGATTCAGGGATTCAGGATCTTCCTTTCATCACATCCGTGACTAGAGACAGCAATAATCCTTCCTGTACAGATAGTGTTTATACATTTTAAAAAGCATGGACATTTTACAAAGGCCAGGGATCCCATGAGCTATTTATTATTAGCCCACTTATATAGAGAACAAGATTTGAGCTCAGACAGGGTCAGCAAGCAGACCAGCTTCACACAGCCAGAAGGAGAGAGAGCTGGGAGCTGGAGCTGGTATGCAGGCCCTCTGGCTCCAGGTCCTGTCGCTTCCCCCTAAGTCACACAGCTTCTGATGGCAGGTCGCAGGTTTAAAAGCCTGCCTTCTCATAACCCCTGGTCGGTGGAACACACCAGCAGGTGTTTTCCTTAGATTGGAGGCTCAGAAAATCTCCTTGGTTTCTGGAACTCTCTTCCCTCTCCCTGGAGCTTTTCCAGTGGGCTCGGCAGCCCCCTCTGATAGGTATTCAGGATCCTGCCAAGAACCTTTCAAATGTTCCATAGGAAAAGGCCAGACCCGTTCACTGGGCTCCACGCTGGCCAGATACCGCCCTCTTACATGCTGTGTAGAAATAAAACGCGAAGGTGACAAGCAGCTTGGAGAAGTTGAAATGTCAGCGCGACACTCTGAAGTCTCCTCCGAGCATGTAACTCGGAGATGGGAAAGGTTGCCCAGAAAGCAAACTGTTAGATAGGAACTGAGGGAAGGCTCCTCGTCTGGGTTCTTGGAGCCAGAAGCTCCAGGAGAGGCGGCTCTGATGCCAGGAGCCCACCCCAACTCTCAGGCAAGCTCAGTGAGTGCCGCGCGGCTGGCTCCCCCGCCCCCGGTGCTCTAGCCTTGCCAAGCCACTTGTGGATCCTGGAAGCTCTCGCCCCTCACCTCTGGCATCCCCTTCCTGAATGGCCTCCTGCCCTGCTGTCTGCTCAGCACCGCTGGGGCAGCCTCCCCGAGACCTGGAGCTCCCCAGGGACAGAGATTGCATCTTGCGACCCCCAAGGGCCTGGCTAGGGTTCTGGCACAGAGGAGCTCAATCAATACCTATCCAGTGAACTAATGCCACTTCCCGGAGCTCCTTGTTCTGCGTGAACCAGAGGCCAAGGCTTCATGTCCTTCCCACCACCTGCTGGTAGCTCCAAGAAAAGGCCACCTGGACATAGGTGGCAGAGGTAAGGACAGTGGCCCGCCACTTCGCTGGGCCTGGACTTCCTCATCTGTAGAATGGTGGGGATGGGTGACCTCAAGGGTCTCTCTGGGGACCAGCTCTGTGCCCAAATGTGGAGCCACCTGAATCCTCCCTTCCCCTGGCAGGTGTTGCCATGGAAAGGCTCGCCCTGGCTCATGGGTCTCCTCTTGGATTTGACTTCTCCTAACTTCCCAGCCTTGACTTTGGCCGTTCCTCTATGTCCACCACCCTCTGTTCCTCCCAGACCTTAGAAGGGGCCCTGCAGGTGAGGAGCACAGGATCTGCCGGCCTCACAGAAAACTCGCCGGTGAGTAATATCTATGCGTGTGCGTCTGTGCCGGCAGGTGCGTGCGTGTGTGTGCCTGTGTGCGTGTGCACGTGCAGGTCCCACTCTGGGTTTATTCAGAAGCAAAAGGAGATATCCTGGCAGGCAGGTGAAGGCCGTGGTAACCAGACATCCTGCTGTCATCACTATTCACCTTTCCTTTTTAATCCATTTTTAAAGTATTGATCGTCATGTCTGAAAATGCTGGAACGGCAGCCCCGGATCTCTGAGCCAAAGTGCTGTGTGAACTGTGAAAACTGTCTACCCCGTGTGGGAGGCGGAGATGGTTTCCTATTTTAATCCTCTCCAAGACTCCAAAGGTTAGTGGTTTATGTAGATCAAACTGCAGGGTCGCACATGAGCCCTTTGCAGACGCTCTTGGGGGGCCGCCTGGGGGAGACTCCTTTTCAAAGTGTCCTGGCGACCCCGTGAACACATGTTCCCAACTTGGCGTCTCTTCCAGCATGAGAACCTCAGCTGCAAGGAACCTTAGAAAGTCCCAATCCATGGCTGGGCACAGTGGCTAATGCCTGTAATCCCAGCACTTTGGAGGCCGAGGCAGATGGATCACAAGGTCAGGAGTTCGAGACCACCCTGACCAACATGGTGAAACCCCGTCTCTACCAAAAATACAAAAATTAGCTGGACTTGCTGGCGCACATCTGTAATCCCGGCTACTCAGGAGACTGAGGCAGGAGAATTGCTTGAATTTGGGAGGCAGAGGTTGCAGTGAGCTGAGATCATGCCACTGCACTCCAGCCTGGGAGACAGGGTGAGACTCTGTCTCACACACAAAAAAAGGAAGTCCCAATTCATTGGGAAATCCTGTCTCTATAAAAAATCCAAAATATTAGCCAAGCATGGTGTCGTGTGGCTGTAGCCCCAGCACTTGGGAGGCTAAGGTGAGAAGGTTGCTTGAACCTGGGAAGTCAAGGTGCAGAGAGCGCTGATCACGCCTGCACTCCAGCCTGGACGACAGAGCGAGACCCTGTCTCAAAAAAAAAAAAGAAAGAAGGAAAGAAAAGAAAGGCCCAGTTCAGTGGGTGTGTGTGACATGTCCAAAGTCATAAGGGAACCGAAACGTAAACCCAGGTGTGTCCAGCCCCACAGAAGGAGGAGAACAAGTAGAGGGTGTGAGGGGGCGGCTGGCAGGCACCGGAGGCGGAGGCCAGGTGTGGAGACGGGGCTTCCCGCAGGCGTGGGAGCCTCGGCAGGACAGATGCAAGCTCTTTGGCACATTTTAGGGAACTCATTTGACTTCCACGTCCAGAGTAGAGTCTGGAGCAGGTAGGCGAGACAGAGGCTGGGCCCTGGGCCCCCGGAGAGCCCTCACAGCAGCGGGGTGTGGTGAAGATGCTTGAGCCAAGAGCTGGACTTCCGTGGGCAGGGAAGGGTGGGAAGAGCATTTCTGGCAGAAGAAACTGTGTGCAAAGGCGTGGGGGAGCTAGGTACGAGTGGGGGCTGTTCGTGGTGTGATGGGAAGGTCCCCGTCAGCCATGGAGGAGGAAGAAGCTGGCAGGCCAGGCAGGCCCAGAGTGGACAGCCGTGAACGCCGTGGGTCTTCTGGCCTCGCTCCTGAGGGCCCCTGTCCTTTCCAGACTGGGGTGCATGCCCTCAGGTGCACGGGAAGGACACCCCACAGCAGCGGAGGGGCGGATTGCCCGGGACAGGGAGAAGCACAGCTGGGAGAAAGGGAGAAAGGGGAGCCCGCTCTCTCCAGGTGGCTCCCGTTCAGTGGGGACCGAGATCATGAGAACATGGTGGGTAAGGCGCCGGTGAGATGCCCAGTGTGTGTGGGGCGCTGGGGAACTGGGTGGGTAGGCAGTCTAAGGGTAGGCCTTTATGCAAGGTTGTTCCCCATCAACACTTCTACCCGCCCACGCTGTCTTCGGCCATGTGAGTGGGACCAGAGGTGACCAGCTGGAGAGGCCCTCGCTCTTCCCTGCAAAGTCCATGGGGGCTGGGGACCTGCAGCGCCCAGCATGCCAAGGTCCACGGTACAGCCCAAGCCCCGGCTTCTCCTGAGCATGGCGATGGGCGAAAGACCCTTTCCCTTGGGCTCGCAAAGCCCCCCGCTGGATTTCAGATGCAGGGTGTGGTGACAGTGTCCACATCCCAGCTCTCCCCTGCCAGGGGTGACAGTGTGATGGCACCTGTGCAGGTGGCACGTCCACCCCACTGGCCCCTCCGTGTGACTCAGGTGGCCCTCAGCATAGTCGACCTTGTCTGAGAACCATCAGTACACATGTCCTTGTCCTATTTGTCCCCCCAAGGAAATCGCCTCTGCAGGCTCCGTCCTGGGCACACCCCCTTTCCTTACCACTTCTTCCAGGAGGCTCCATTTTGTAGATGGGAAAACTGAGTCTCAGAGAGGTGTGTTTAAACATCACAGACAGTGAAAGGCAGAGCTGGGGCCAGCACACACCTGCTGACAAAGTAGGAGAACTTGTCATTTAGGAATGTGGGCTCTGGAGTGAGGCCACCTGGGCTCACGTCCCACAGCCAGCCCCAGCCAGCCACCCAGCTGCAAACCATCTTCTCACATCTAAGTAGAGTGCAGTGCTAGTGCCTGCCCAGCAGGGCAGGTGAGCAGACCGGGAAGCGTGAGGATGTCTGCTGCGTCAGAAGTGCGCAGCACGTGCGGTGACCAGCAGCACCTGAGTCCGAAGCTGCCTACCTCCAAGGCAAGATGTTGCCTTATCTCATTGTGCATGTTCAACCAGCGCTCATTCCCGCCAAATTTCCACCCAAATCTGTATCCACTTGCTAAGGCGCTGTATTAGTGCATGCTCACGCTGCTATGAAGAAATGCCTGAGACTGGGTAATTTATAAAGGAAAGAGGTGTTTTTTTTTTTTTTTTTTGAGTCGGAGTCTCGCTTTGTCACCCAGGCTGGAGTGCAGTGGCTTGATCTCAGCTCACTACAACCTCTGCCTCCTGGGTTCAAGCAATTCTCCTGCTTCAGCCTCCCAAGTAGCTGGGATTACAGGCACCCACCACCATGCCCAGCTAATTTTTTTTTTTTTTTTTTGGTAGAGATGGGATTTCGTCATGTTGGCCAGGCTGATCTTGAACTCCTGACCTCAGGTGATCTACCCACCTTGGCCTCCCAAAGTGCTAGGATTACAGCTGTGAGCCACTGCACCTGGCTAAGGAAAGAGGTTTCACTGACTCACAGTTGCTTCGGGCCAGGAAGGCCTCAGGAAACTTACAATCATGGCGGAAGGGGAAGGAAAAACAAGGCACCTTCTTGACAGGGCAGCAGGAAAAATGCCAAGCAAAGGGAGAAAAGCCCCTTATAAAACCATCAGATCTTGTGAGAATGCAATCACTATCACGAGAACAGCATGGGGAAAACCCCTGATTAATTCAATTACCTCCCACTGGGTCCCTCCCATGAAATATGGGGATTATGGGAAGTACAATTCAAGATGAGATTTGGGTGGGGACACAGCTAACCACATCAGCTGCCATCACACAGCAGTGAACACTGGGCAGTGTGACAGCATATGGTCATTGTCTTGCAGTTCTGAAGGCTGGGGCTCTGAGGTGGAGGCTGCCGCAGGCTGGCGCTGCCCTGCTCCGTCCCAGGCCTGTCTCTGGGCTTCTGGTGATCTGTGACATCGCTCGGCTTGATTTCTGCCTTTATCATCCTGTGGCGCTCTCCCAGGAGGCTGTCTGTGTCCAGACTTCCCCTTTCATAAGAACACAGTGTCCAATCAGGACCCACCTCATGCCTTCATCTTTTTTTTCTCTTCTTCCTTTTTTTTTTTTTTTTTGAGATGGAGTCTTGCTCTGTCGCCCAGGCTGGAGTGCAATGGCGTGATCTCGGCTCACTGCAACCTCCGCCTCCCAGGTTCAAGCAATTCTCCTGCCTCAGCCTCCCAAGTAGCTGGGATTACAGGTGCCCACCACCATGCTCAGCTAATTTTTGTATTTTTAGTAGATAGGGTGTTTCACCATGTTGTTCAGGGTGGTCTCCAACTCCTGACCTCTTGATTCACCCACCTCGGCCTCCCAAAATGCAGGGATCGCAGGCGTGATCCACTGTGTCAGCGACCTCATCTTAACCTGGTCAGCTCCAAGGACCGTATTGAGTCTCTGCCCATGAACACTCATGGTCCAGGGGTGAGAATGAGACGTGGCAGAGGCAGGTGCAAGACGGGGCAGTGTGTGCCCTGAGAGAGGGGGTGCAGGGTCCCCAGCACAAGAGGGTTCTGGGCTGCAGTGGTCTGGCACACAGTAGGTGCTCCCTGCCTTTTTGCTGGTAGAGGAGTGAATGAGAAGAAGACCTGGGGCCATCCTGCTGGGCGCTGAGGAGCATGGACACTGCTTAAAGACACAGGAAAGCATTTCTTGCCCCCAGGCTCCAGTGCCTTGGGTGTTGAAAGATCAAATTCCTGGAATTCATCTCCTCTGTCTACTTGGGCTGTCCCTTCGTCAAGCATGGAGACCCATGGAGAGGCTGGCAACATGTTAGAGCTTGGCGGAGGGGCCGAGCCGGCCTCATGTGCAGCTTGGATTCCAGACGCTGCCAAAACCGGCTTGATGTATGTTTGTTCTCAGCATAGAATCTTTCCATCCTCCACCTGCCCTTGTCTCGAAACTGGAGGGGGAGACCCTTTGAAATTGACGTCTGGTTTTCCACAGCCATACAATTAGTAGTTACTGGTGTGTGGAGTCAGCATCCTGCAGAGGTAAAACTTTCCCTGTGGTCCACAGCTGGGCACGTGCGGAGATGCTGGGGTTGCTTTCCCCCCTCCCTGCACCGGCCGCGCCATTTCGCACTCTGTTGAAGCTGGCGTCTTGGTGGTTTTATGGCACAGGGGTCCCATGATGGGACCACATGGATTTCTTCAGTGGGTTCAGTGGCTAGAGCAGGGTTCTGCCTTCCTGTGCGATCCTGGAAAGTCACTTTCCCTTCCTCTCGGAGCCTCAGTTTCCTCATGTACTGAGTTTCAGACTTAGGTGATTTACTTGTTAGATTTGAAGCCTGGGACTTGGATGAATTTCACTGCTGTTGTGAAGGGCGTGAAGACCTTATAAACTGCTCTTATGGATAACGTGGTCACAAACTGTCATCTTGGGGAAAGCGTGGCGCTGAGATGAGGCTGAGCCTCAGCAGAGGGAGGAGTGGACCGTGCGTCCACTCTCTCACATCCAGCAAGGCCCACTGTGGCCCGCCCAGCACAGGCAGGAGACAGAGGCAGGTCGGGCGGACCCATCTCCACCTCTCCCTTCCCCTAGCCCTCATTCTCTGATGGCCCCTTGAAGCACAGCACAAATAAAATGGCAACATGTTGAACTCCAGCCAATGTCAAGTTCAGCTGGCTCCTTTTGGTCTTAGCCAGAGGGACCTGCTCGATGTCTAATCCTGGAAGACCAAATCACTCTCCCAGCATTATCCCCGCTCAACTGGCATCCCTGGAAGTCAGACTTTGTCAGCATCTCAACGGTGTGGATGATTTTGTTCTCAGCTCCATCCCTGGGCAAGTCTTTGCTGTTTGTTGAGCAAATGGATGAATATTTACTCTGGGGCAGAATGACTATGAGTCGAGCCTCTCCATTCTGCTAATCTTGACACTGGCCACATCATCTGCTTTATCCGTAAGCAGAGTCACTGGGCTTTGGGTGGAGGACCAAATGTTTGATGGACAAGCAGAGCCCTGGCAATGAGGAAACAGGCCTGAAAGTGAAGCGGACTGCTCAAGGTCACACAATCGCCTTATGTAGCAGATGGGGTCCTGCCTCTCAGTCCAGAACACCTGCATCTTGTGACCGCCTATCACAGGCCATCAAGCACGTCTGCTGGGGTTCGAGGTTTGTAGGGCCCCTAAACAGAAGCCTCTGGCCCAATGGCTAGGCGCAAAACCAGCACATCCACTGAAGGCTCCTCACGTCCATGGCCCAAGACGTCTGGCCCTCAGGAACCTTGGAGGCCACACAGATGCCATGGGAGGGGTAACCCGGAGTGGCTCAGGCCACTTGTTAGGAAACCAGGCCCACAAGCATTGTGCAACGGGCATGGATCGATTGTGCTCCAGCAATGTGGTCTCATCCAAGAGCTGAGAACCAAGGGAATAAGGCATTTTGGTCCAGGCAGAGGAGAGGGGAGAGGGAGGAAGAGAGAGGGAAGAGAGAGGAAGGAGAGGGGAGAGGAGAGAGGGAGGAGAGGGGAGAGGGAGGAGAAGGGAGAGGGAGGAGAGGGGAGAGGGGAGAGGAAAAGGGGAGAGGAGAGAGGGAAGAGGGGAGAGGGGAGAGGAGGGAGGTGGGAGGAAGGAGAGGGGAGAGGGGAGAGGTGAGAGGGAGGAGAGGGGAGAAGAGAGAGGGAGGAAGGGGG
>NW_022436960.1:4102620-4156118 GCF_009761245.1 Sapajus apella
GAGGGGGGAGAGGAGAGAGGGAGGAGGGGGGAGAGGAGAGAGGGAGGAGGGGGGAGAGGAGAGAGGGAGGAGGGGGGAGAGGAGAGAGGGAGGAGGGGGGAGAGGAGAGAGGGAGGAGAGGGAGGGGAAAGAGGGCTCTGCCAAGGGTGGGATGTGGCTCAGGGGCCTGGCACACACAGTAGGACCACTGGAGGGAGACTCATGCAGACAGTAGGGCAGGGCAGGAAGGCTGGTCCCGTTGCTAGTCTCTGTCCATCCCTCTGAATCTGAAGGAAGCGAGGTAATCAGAAGGAAACAGAATGGCAGGAAAACAGGATGAAGCCACGAGTGGGGTCGGCGTGGAATGCATGCAGCGATCACATGGGATATCCACTCGCGCCTTGCTCATCATTTACCTGAATTCAGATTTAACCTGGAGTTCTTTTATTTTTATTGGCTAACTGGCAACTCACAGAGGAGGTGGGGCAATGGCACTGCCAGCATCTTCAATCAACAACACCAGGAACCTTCCCGGCAGTGTCTTACGCGGCCCTGGATGTGGGTTGAGCCATGATGCCCAAGTACAGGCCAGCAAAAGCCAGTCTCCTGGGCCAGGTCAGCAGGTGCTTGGATGCTGCGCTCTCACTTGGTGCCTGGCAGCTGTGATGGTTGATTTCACTGTGTTAACTTGACTGGGCCATGGGGTGCCCAGATATACGGTCAGACAGGACCCTGGCTGTGTCAGCCAGGGTGTTTCCAGATGAGATTAAGACTTGAGTCGGTGGACTGAGTCAAGTAGCTGGTCCTGCCCAATGCAGGTGGGCCTCCTCCAATCCGCTGAGGGTCTGAATAGAACAAAAGGCTGACCATCCCGGGTAAGAGATTCTCCCTGCCTGGTGGCCTTGGAGCTGGGACATTGGCTTTCTGCTGCCTTCAGACTGCAATGGCAGCATCAGCTCTTCCTGCGTTTTCAGCCTGCGGACTCACCTGCAGACCCTGGGACTCATGTGACAGCCAATTCCTTTGTATATTAATATATGTGCTGTGTATCCCTGTATCGTGCTGGTCGTGTTTCTCTGAAGAACCTAACACAGTAGCTATGGTGAGAGGCGTTCGAAGCTCCTGTCCCCGACACCTCCTGTAGCTGCAGCTGTCCCCTGTGGCTGAACCACAGGCCTCAGTGTGCTGGGCACAGGTGGCCTCACTCCAGGCAGTGGCGGCGAAGGGTGGGCCTGACAGGGGCCCACCCACAAGGTTTGTTGCATGCCTGCGTGGGGACGGATGGGCTCCTGGAGCCCCGATTTCTCAGGAGGGAAAAGCGCTTTTTTGTTTCTTTTAAAACTTGTTGGGATGGCACAAATCTGCTTTTCCAAGTGAGGAAACGTCATATTCCAGAATGGGAGGCAGGGAGGAGGCAGGACGTGCCGCTAGGAGCCACGCTCCCTGTCCTCATCACCGTGTTGTGGTTTTTAATTCTTGGGAGGACCTCAGGGACCCAGGACCTGATCACCGGCCCAGTGCGTTTGTTTTTCTGTGCGGGCGTGTATAATAAATCCTGTGAGCCCACCACCAACACAAGGATCAGAGCATTGTCCATAACTCGCTTCTACCGAGGGCCTGTGCACGCCCACACTCCTGAATCCTGCATTTGAATTAAAAAGACAACTATATAGTTTTTCATATGTAGGTATCTGAAAAGGTACGATGTTTGATGTTACTGTTTTTTTAAAGTTTGTTTTTCAAAAAGTTTCTCTTTTCATTATTCCTGGTACCGTGTTGAGTCAGGCTTGCTGTGAACTCCAGCATGATGGGTGAGCAGAGGCCCCGTGCAGTGAGTGGCCAGCTGGGGTCCGAATCCGGCCTGTGCAGCTTGCAGGCTGCGCTCCCTTAGCTCTGGGCAGCCGGCTCCCTGACCAGCTCCAGTGGGTGGGCTGGGTCTGCCTCATCCAGCACAGAATCACCAGGGGCTGGGGCATGGAAGGTGCCTATGGTTGAGTGAAATCGTTTCATGAAGTCTACACATATCAGAATATCACATTGTATTCCATAAATAGATGTGATTATTGTCAACTAAAAATCAACATAAAAAACTGTGGAGTAAGCAAACATCCTTCCCTGCGAAAGGAAAGCCGGCCCTGTAGTGCCGCAGACAGCTGAGAGGGCGCTGGACACTCTTCGCAAGAGACGTCATCAAATTTCCCAATTAACTTTCTTTTTGGATAAGGAAAATCCTAACACGTTTCCCATTTCACGAAATCAGGGGGTACAAACAGGGTCACAACTCTGGCCACAGGCAGTATTTCTGTGGTTCAGTGCCGCCTCCCACGGCAGAGAGCAAAGACCCCCCCAAGCAGGCTCCAGGAGGTTTCTGATGCCCTTGATTCTCCTCGCTGGCCTGGTGCCCACCAGAGGCCCCTCGGACCCTGCCTCCTGTGGTTGCCAGACCCTGGGCCCCCAATGTCGCTGGACCCTCAAGGTCTCTGTTGGCCTCAGTCTCCCACAGAGGTGTGGGAAGGCTGGCTGGGCTTGGTCCCTGCTGGGTGCAGCCATGAGTCCCTTAGGGTGAGAGGCACCCACATCCTGTGCCCAGGCTCACCTGTCCAGGGCCTGCCTCCCTGGGCAAAGCCCTGTGCCTTGCTCTTTCCTTAGAGTAAGCTCCTGCCGAGGAGGCTTCCCTGCCCCTCAGACAAATAGAGCCCAGGCAGCCTGGCCCGCTAGTCTTCCAGGCAGATAACAGCAATGACAACTGTAACTAGCTAACATTTAGTCCCTGTGCCAAGCACTTTATGCACGTTTTTTCACTGAATCCTCACTATTATCCCCATTGTACAGATGACAGCACTGAGGCCCAGAGAAGTTAAGTAACTTGTCTTGGGTCACACAGCGAATTCATAGGGAGCTGTTCTCAAATGGAGGCCTGTGTTCTTAGTCACAACATGTGGAAGTGTGTTAGTTCTGGGATGGGTGTGGGGTACAGCGGAGATGAACAAATTGGGATGCCCATTCATAGCCAGTGTCTCCCCAGGCACGGCCACTGGGTCATCGGGAGGGAGGGGCTGGGCACATGTGTCCTGTGGGCTTCTGCACCTGCACTGGGGTGGGACTGTCCCCGTTCTGCAGATGAGGACACAGAATCCCACGTTCCGTGGTGACGTCACAGACAGGCCAAGCTCAAACCTGTGTCCCGATCTGTGGTCTCCGCTCTTCACTCCAACAGGGCTGGAAACCAGCTTTGGCCAAGATGATTTTCAAATGACGCATCGTCAACGTTGGTAGGGGGTCCAGGCGTTCTTTTTTGGGCCAGGGCAGCCAGGCAGAGCACTGGGCATGTCTGGCCTGGAGTGAAGCGGGTTTGGATCAGGCTAGGACACAGCTCACAGAGGCCGGCGTCCAGCACCATCCGCGGGAACAGGGACTGGGTCCGAGTCGCAGCGGGTAGGAGCTTTGAGGGGCACCAGTACTGCAGGAGCCCTCGGAGGAGGAGGTCAGGAGCCAAGAACGTCAGGGGGTGGGGAGGGCTAGGGACACCGGCCAGACAGAGCCGGGGGCTGGCCTTGTCTCAGGCCAGCCAGCCTTCCAGACCTTCCAAACCCTCTCTAATCCCCCAGGGTACTGGAGACAGGGAATGGGCTGCCTGGGGGGGAGAACTGTGGTGGGGAGGGGGAGTCCCCTTCACAGAGTCCCCAGGAAGCTCCCCAACAGGATCCAAACTTCTTCCAGCAAGAAGATGCTTCCTGAAGCCTTGGAAGGAACAGAGAACCACGGAGTCCTGGAGTCGCTGCCAAGCCCCAAGTTTGCTCCTCAGGCAAACGCAGGGGCGGGAGGAGAGAGCAAAACACACGAGATCAGCGTCCTCCATGTTGCTGGGAGACGCAGCTCGGACGACAGAGGCTCCCCCACGTAGCCGGGCCGTCCCTCCTCTCCTTCCGGTGTCATCCGGTGCCTTCCAAGGATAGTGATGGGGGCTCTGGGTGGCTTTGGTGAGGGGCACTGGCATCATATCAGCCTCTGCCTTCAGGGGGTCACACCAAGCAGGGAGAGACAGAAAGAGGAGGTGACAGGGGATGATGTGGCCAGAGAGGAGGCGCTGACTGCCTGGGGGATCAAGGAGGGCTTCTGGGAGGAGGTGGCAGTTGATTAGATCAGAGTAGAAGAGACGACAAAAGCGTGTTTTCCTCTATGTGTTTGAGATGTTTAAACACCAAGAAATTGAAGCTCAGAAGTGTTAGATGGGTTTTACCCAAGATCTTACAGTTATTATCAGACGGGTGAGGACAGGATGTGAGCCCCGGGCCTCCACCTGCAGGCGGGTTCTCTGTCCAGGCGCACAGAACCACTTAAATTCCTGAAGACACTTCAGGAACCAGGCCAGGGTGACAAAAGGGTTTTCTGGGGAAGAGTTGTGACTTAGTCATCCTGGGGCCTGAACTGGGGAGAGTGTCATGGGACAGAGAGGAAGGGATTGTCCTTGTTCTCAGGGGTTGGGCCAGAGAGCGGGGAAGGCAGAGAACACAGCTGCAGACCCATCCTCCGTCAGCCCCTGAAACCCTTCAGATGCTTCTTCCCCAGGGCTCCTGGTGTGCCTGCGGGCAAGGGGTGTGTGTATGTGTGCTTGAGTGTGAGTACGTGTGTGAGTACGTGTGAGTGTGAGTGCATGTGTGACTGTGCATGAGTGTTAGTATGAGTACATGTGCATGGGTGTGTGGGAGTGTTAGAACTGTATGAGTATGCTTGAGTGTGAGTACGGGTGTGGGTGTGTGTACATGTGCATGGGTGCATGGGTGTGTGAGTGCATTTGCATGCATGCCTGGGTGTGTGAGTGCATGTGCATGGGTGCGTGGGTGTGTGAGTGCATTTGCATAGATGCCTGGGTGTGAATTTGAGTGCACATGGCATGGGTATGTGGGTGTGAGTGTATGTGCGTGGGTGTGAGTGTGAGTGCACTGTGTATGGGTGTGGGTGAGAGTGTATGTGCATGGGTGAGTGGGTGAGTGCATGTGCGTGGGTGTGTGGATGTGAGTGCATGTGCATGGGTGTGTGGGTGTGTGAGGGTATGTGTGTGTGGGTGTGTGAGTGCATGTGTGTGAGTGCATGTGTGTGGGTGTGTGGGTGTGTGCACGTGTGCATGTGTGTTCACCCTTAATAAACCTCGGGTGAGTGAGCAATGCGTGAAGGCAGGTCCTGCCGAGCAGGGTGGGTGGCGCCCGGGTGATTTTGGGGGAAGATCCGAGCCTGCAGGTGCTGCCCGGGAGCCAGCCGCATGCCCAGCACTGCTGATCACTGAGGGTGGGTGAGGACGGCATGGGCACATCTGTGATTAGGTGGCAGTGCCCCGGCGTTGTGAAATCCACGCCCATGCTGGCTGAGAAGAGCGATGGAGCGCCCGAGGAGGTGGCCCGGGACCTTGGCCTCACCGCAGAGTGTCCCGGGGAACAGGGGACGCCTCCTCACTCTGGGCTGGCTGGGGGCTCGGAGCCCTGCACTTTGAACCATGACCTCCTGTTGAACCCCGGCGGGGCGGAGCAGGTGCAGCAGCCCCAAGGGGAAGGTGTGCCTGGGCGGGGTGCCCGGGTCCTTGGAGGGACCTGCCCGTTGACCATCTGGCGTGTCTGGTCAGCGCAAACTCACCCTCCCCCCTGGACCCCCTCTTGGGGCTCTGACAGCGTGAGGGGTCAGGGCCCTGACTGTTGGCGGCTGTCGGGAGAGGAAGTGGACGCAGAGGTCACACGGGTGGGCGGAGGTGCGAACTCGCCAATGTGCAGCGCAGGGGCGTTTTCTCACCTGTGGTCGGTCAGTCAGCCAGTGCCCAGGCGCTGACTCCCACGGGCCACCTCTCCTCGGCCGCCCTGTCCCCAGGCCTGCGGAGGGGGTGCGCCTCCTCCCCCGTCCCCAGCCGCCCTCACCCCTCGCCGTGTGCGGGGCTCCGCAGGCAGCGCCCCGCAGCTGCCCCTGGGTCTCCGACCCTGGTATCCGCGTGCCCCAAGAAGCTTCCTGAGCTCCCTGGGACTGATCCTTTCCAGCCCATCTGCCACCTCAGTCCATTCAGCTCAGCCGATGGGGCGAGGCCACCTTGTGCCCCTCCGAGAAGGCTCCACGCCCACCCTGGTGCCCGGGCGCTGCCCCCCCTCGGCGCAGAGCGACCCTGGTGCAACGTGGAGCAGGGCAGGAGGACCAGGGTTCCGCGGCTGGAGTGGCGCCCCCTGGTGGCGAGAGTGGGAAGGCTTTGCAGCGCCCTCGGCCACACCCACATTGAGTGAGCTGCTTTCTGCATGGGCTTTAAAATGGGCAGGGAGGGGAATTTCCCTGAATACCGATGCTGCGGGTTCACTGAGACTCCACGTTGTCACGCCATGCTGCAGGGAACCTTTAAAATTTGGGTTTCCACAACATGCAGTTCACCTGTATGTTTTGACCTTTTATCTAAAAATCACAAGCCAAATATTATTTCTTAAGTAAAGTAGAATGGCTATATTCATTTTCTCAGAAAACATTTCCCAGGACTTCCTTCCGATGACAGGCTTTGTCTAGAAGCTAGCAGGGAAAATATGGCAGCATCTGTGCCCTCAGAGGCCGACGGCCCGCGTGGGGAGATGGATATTCCCAGTCCTTTGATCCTCAGTGCAAGACGGGGATATTACAATTCCCATTTTATAGATGAGGAAACTGAGGTTCAGGGACATGCAGAGCCACCCAGTGAGGGGAGGCTCTGGGCTTCTGCGAGAATTAAATGAGAGAACGCACATAGAAGGGCTTTGCAGCGTCTGCCGTGGAGTAGGTGTGTGGTAAATGTTGAAAAATTGGTAATGGGGCCGCTTGGCACAGAAGTACTTCATGCGCTGCGTCTTCAAATTTCACGTTTAAACTACTCACTCTGCATGGCGCCCTCCTGATGTGGACTCTTCCGTAGTGAGGCGATGGCATGTTACCACGTGGTCTTCACGTGCTGGTGGCACTGATACTAACATCTGTTACTCTAGTACTGTAGCATGCATTAGCACAAGACAGGGGACAAAAAACTTGTGTCCAAAGGAAGGGACAGAACTCAGGAGGGGGGTGTTGGGGTGGGCAGAGAGCCTGCCCAGCCATCATTTTCCTCCCAGCTTCACTAGTCGGGATAATTTTCCTCGATGCTTTTCAAAGCCTGCTCTGTAAACCTGGGGACCTGGCCCTTCCAGGGCTGTGGTGGGTTTACTGACCGGCTGCAGCTGGCCAGAGCCCTGACATAATGGCTTTGCCCTCCTCCCCTCTCTGCCTGACCTAGGGGATGTCAAGTCTTCCCTTCCCGCTGAGTGTTTGCTCTTTCAGGCCCTCAGCCCCTTAGGCAAAACCCAGTGCAGCTAAACCCTCCAGTCTCAGGCCCAGTGTGTGACTCCCCTTCCACAGCAGACTCGATGTCCCCCTGGGTGGCAGGTACCATCTGGACACCAGCTCCTGCCCCATGGCACAGCTCCCTGGCATGGCAGAGCTGGTTTGATTCAACTTTGCCCAGCCCAGCAGCCTGGAACCCGGCAGCACTCCCACCCTCCCAGGCAGCCTTCTTGGCTGGAGAGGCAGCAGGAGTGCCCAGACCCCGGAGCCTTGCCCCGTGTCCTCCCTCTGCCACCGTCTGCCATTCTCTCTTGCTCTCCTTCCACTCCCTAGGGAGGAACGCTTGGGGCAGATCAGTGAGTGCACAGGCCAAGGAGTGACCAGCTAGGAGAGAGCTCTGTCCTGGATCTGTGATTGGGTTTGGGGTGCAGGTGGGAAAGGGAGGAAGTCACCTCTTCCTCCCATGTACCCCAACAACTCCTGTTGTTGCCTGGGAGGGAGGTGGGGGGCTGGAGTGATGGCAAAGGCAACGGGGTGGCCCTCAGCCTCTCTGATCCCTGATGGACGAAGGCGGGCTCTGGTCCTCATCACGGTGGCTCTACCAGTTGGATCCTGCAGTGAGCAGAATCCCAGGCGAGAAGGGCGTATGGCATGGGTACTTTCTGCAGAGGTGGGAGCCGCGGTAAAGGTGGCCACACCCACTGGCCAGCTGCAGTGGAAAGCTGTAAGCCCCTCAGCCTGAAGGCAGCGGGGAGTCCAGGGAGACCCTAAGGGGGCCCGCCAAAGGCTGGAGTCATAGGACAAGGCCACTGTCAGGAGACCGGTGACCTGGGCCACCAAGGAGGGAGCAGAGGGGAACTACCCATACCTCTTTCTCTTCCCGTCTCCAGTCTGGGCTTCCCGTCTCTGAGCCCAACAGGAGCCAGAGGCCCAAGCCCCCCACATGGTAAGGCCGTGGCACACAGGGAATCCCCTCCGGTGGCTTTGGGCCCTGGCTGCCAGTTCCAGGGTGCCAAGAGAAGCCTTACTCCATATCTGCGACACTCCCACTTATTTCAGGAGGATCCTCGGGAGGGACAGCGAGGCCTGCAGGGCTCCAGGGGGAGCACGGAGATGGGGGGGCTCTGCCTGGCCCTTGACTGGGAGTGGCCTTTGGGAAGCCAGGCCTTGGCCTTGTCAAGAACGCGGTGATGGATTTCAGAGCACTGGGGCGGGGATCCATGGGTCTAATGAGCCCCCTTGAGGTCAGGGGCCCCCCGGTGCATTCTCACAGTGCCCCTGACAGACACATCTCAGGCCCATTGCAAGGAGTGCTGTGGATGATCACAGCAGCCACCATTTAGTGCACTTACTGTGTGCCAGGGCTCTCTGGGCTCAGGTGGGTTATTCACAGAGGTGCACAGAGCACTGTAGCCATGGCATGTGAAACCTTGTGGTGCAGTGACATTTTAAGCTATTAAGAATAACCCCTGACAGGCTGGGTGTGGGGCTCACTCCTGTAATCCCAGCACTTTGGGAGGCCAAGGTGAGCAGATCACCTGAGGTCAGGAGTTCGAGACCAGCCTGACCAACATGAAGAAACCCCATCTCTACTAAAAATACAAAAATTAGCTGGGTGTAGTGGCACATGCCTGTAATCCCAGCTACTTGGATGCTGAGGCAGGAGAATCGCTTGAACCCAGGAGGTGGAGGTTGCAGTGAGCTGAGATTGCGCCCTTGCACTTCAGCCTGGGCAAAAAGAGTGAAACTCCGTCTCAAAAAAAAAAAAAAAAAAAAAAAAAAGAGAAAAAGAGAAAAGAATAAGCCCTGACAGGCTGCATAGCCCTGGACAGTCACCTGTCTGAGAGTGAGTTCCTCTCCTGCACCTGGACGGAGCGGCCCTGGCCTAGAAGAGAACACGCTTCACAGGAAACATCCAGGGTCCCGCCATTCAGCAGCTACCAGCCCGGGGCCTCCTGGCTGGGAACCCAGCTTCCCTGCTTCTCCATCCCTGGCTCGGTTACCACTGTGTGGCCAGCACAGCTGCCATTCCAGGGGTCACTGGTGGACTCTGGATGATAATTTACAGATTGGGAGGGGGCGATAAGGCTCTTGTGCCCTGTGTGGGTCATTAAGAAATGGCACCACAGGGGCCAGGCTCCCATGCCAGCCCCCCTCACTGTCTCTTTCTGCCTATCTTTTATTGTCCACTCTTATCTTTCTCCCTCCCCATGCCCCACCCTAGTGCAGGTCCCTAAGACCATAACCTTCTTCAAACTACTGTTGGCTTTTCCCGACCTTCTGCCCCAGGCCCGGAAGGTAACTTTATCAGCAGGGCTGGTGAGGGCTTGGCTGGGGCCCCAGCCCTGTATGGCCAGAGAGGGGGGAAATTCTGCCTGCAGAGCAGAGACCCAGGGCTGTGCAGTGATGTGGAGGAAAGGGATTAGAAGGCATTAGATCCGGACTCATTCCATCCTTGTCAACCTCAAACGCATTTCCCCCGTCCACAACCCAGGGCCTCGGGAGGTGGGCATGGGGCTCCATTCCTCCTGATCTGTTCTTCTTCTGCAGAGTGACAACTGTGATCAGAGAGTGAGGGAGCTGATGGGCACAGGCAACTCTGAGTCACCTGGGACCACTTAGGGACTCCTGGGTCTCTGTCTTTGCACCTTAAAATGGGTTCAGGTCCTGGCTCTGTTTAAACTTTCTCAAGTTGGTGACAAGAACAGTCACCTATGAATGTGAGTAGCCCTCCTCAGTTTAAGAGCAAGTAGGATGCACTGGAAATTTGACAGGTCTTGTGATCAAATGAACCAGGCTTCAACCAGAACCCACTCTTCCCTCGCATGGGGGTGGAGCCCCAGTGTCCTTATCTGCCAAATGGAGCCATGATCCCTACCTCACAGCCACCACGAATGGGAACAGTACCTGTTTGCTGAAAGGGCTCTCCACATGCAGCCAGGTGGAGAGGGGATAGCTTTGGAATTGTGGAGACTTGGGTTCCGATCTCAGTGTCATCATTGGGCCAGTCCACTCCTCTCTGGTTTGCTGTTTGCTAAATGAGGACAGTGACACCCACTTCTCAGGCGTTGGAGGAATTGAAGAAAGGTATGTTCTTGCTAGTGGCAAACGATCAACAAGTGGCAGTGGCTGGCAATGACACTGAAAGGAGACATCAGTGTTCCCATTTCACAAGTGAGGAAACTGAGGCCCCAGGAGGGCAATCAGATGAATGGTGGAGTGGGATTAGCCTTGGCCCTGGGCCTGCCTGATGCCCAGACCATGCACTCCACTACCCCTCTGGGCTCCTTTTCCTCCTCACCTGACCCACACAGAAGCATTTGCTCTTGGAGTAGGCCTGGCCTTGGCCGCAGACCAGGGGTGAGTATCCACCCTCTTTCCCTGAGGCCAGGCATCCCACCCCCCCCCCACCCACCAAGAGAGGGGTGCTCATGGCGTCGTGATGGGTGAGCTTCAGACATGTGTTGCTGGCATTCTGACCAGCATTGCGGGTTAGGGGTGTTGGAAGGCTTGGCACGAGTGAAGGGGTGAACTAGCTCCCTCCAGCCTTGCTTCACTTGAGTCAGTCTTCTCTGGTGCCCAACCCATGTTTGTTTTGTCTTTCTGGGTTTCAGCCCTTTGGCCAGCAGAGGTTAAAGATTATTGAGGCAGCTGACAATAAAAGTGCCCGGCGCGCTGGCCTTTGACCGCCCATTAGAAGGCAGTGGGATCACACTCCCCACAACCGCCACAACGGCGAGAGTGGCGAGGGTGTGGGCGCGGGCACGCCCTCCCTGCATTAATATTAAGGGGACAGTCGCTCCTGCCTGGGCAATTGGGCCAAGTTTCTCTTTTATTTGAAGCCAGGACCACAATGTGGCATTGTTCTCCGTCTCAAAGGCCACCATGCGGCCTCAGAGTGGACCCTGGGAGGGACCCCACCTGGTAGAGTAAACAGCCACCCAGAGGTGGCTGGTAGCAGTGGGAGGAGTGTTCTTTTTCTTCTGGAAGACATACATTTTTTCCCAGGGAGTCGTCTGGGAATCAGAGGCCTCTAGGAGTGGTTGACCCCCTTCCTGAACCTCGGTTTCCTCATCTGGATCAGGGTGCTTTGCTTGAATCTGCACTCTGGGACAGGCATCTGAATCCTTCCAGTGCTCTGGACCTGAGGACGTCAAAGGACCCTCTTTTCAGAATGTTTTCTTAATGCATTAAATAAAACCAGAATATCACAAAGGAAACTAATTATATTGAAATACAGTGATCAAAATATTCAAAAACAAAATTGAGATAATACATGTGTTTCTTTGTGAGTGCATTAAATAACAAGTTGTAGCCACGAGTCTAGCGACTACTACAATTTCAAAGGAGTGATGAGTGAAAATTGCAAGATAGCTACAGCAACAAAGCCATAGACGCTCCTTGTATTTCTGTTTATTTTTTTCTGGCCTATATTTTATTTAAAAAAAATTATTTAAGATAGGCTGGGCACGGTGGCTCACACCTGTAATCCCAGCACTTTGGAAGGCCGAGGCGGGTGGATCTCTTGAGATCAGGAGTTCAAGATCAGCCTGGCCAACATGGTGAAACCCTATCTCTACCAAAAATATAAAAAAGTAGCCAGATGTGGTGGTGCATGCCTGTAATCCCAGCTACTCAGGGGCTGAGGCGGGAGAATTGCTTGAACCCGGGAGGTGGAGGTGGCAGTGAGCTGAGATGGCGCCATTGCACTCCAGCCTGGGCGACAGAGCAAGACTCTGTCTCAAAATAAAAATAATAATAGAAATAAAAATTAAAAAATAAAAAAATTTAAGAGAATTATTGATTCACAGGAAGTTACAAAAATAGGAGAGAGGTCCCATTTACTCATCCCCAGCTTCCCCCCATGGCGACATCTTGCATAATTGTGCACATTACCCAAACTAGGATGTGACTGGCACAAAACAATGAACTAGACTACAGACCTGAACTCAGATTTTATACTTTTTATATGTGCTCCTTTTCTGGTATGTCTCTGTATAATTTGATGACACCTTATCACAAATATAGATTCACATAACCGCCCTCCCCCACAATCAAGATGCCAAACGCTCCCCTATGGCTCAGCGGCTGCCTCAAGTTGCCCCTTCATAGCCATGCCCTTCTGCTCTCCTCAGCCTCCCCCCATCCACTCATCTATTTTTCATTCTGTACAAATAAAAATAGTTAGTGTGCACCAGACACTGACCAACCCTGTGGTCTAAAGAGGTAAAAACCGAGGCTCAGAGAGGTTGAGTCATTCCCTGAGAACACCCAGCAGGAGCTCACACTGCCTGCAACCAGATCTTCTCTGTTCAGCCTCACTCATGAGCCTTACAGTCTCTTACAGATGATCCCAGATGCGCTTGGGAAACCTAGGTATTTTCTAGCTTCACCGCCTGGGAGCTGTGTGAATTGGGGCACATCCTGAACCTCTCTGAGTCTTGGCATCTTCAGGTTTCAGTGAGGGGAAGGAGGGACAAGGCCACCATCATGACGACGCATGCTAGGTGGGCTTGGAGAAGACAGTCTCACACCTTCAGTGAAGCTCTAGGCATCTCCAGGGGGCAAGACGCCACCGCCTAAGTGGACGCACACACACAGACACACACACACAGACACAGATGTGCACACACACACATGGAGAGAGAGAGAGAGTTTGGGTGTGTAAGAAATGCATTCAGAGCCTGGAAAAGCTCAGCACTACTTGGTGGCACAATCATCCTTTCTCATCATCTCACAGGTCACTTGGAGACCAGAGTGCCTGGCGAGGTCCCAAGAGTTGGAAGGAGGGCAGGTGGAAGGAGGGAAGGTGGAGATGATGTCTGGAAAAATTCTGTGCCACTAGTTGCCTGGGGAAATTGGTGCAAAATTGTCTGCATTTAGTCTACAATTGGCTGAATCAATAAATGAATAAGTGAATAAATATCCTCAAAGTAACATACCATGCAGAATTTTCTGAATTAGCTAAAATCCTTCTGATTGCAAATGATTAGACTCTCAACTTAAATTGGCTTAAGGAGGAAAAGAGTATCATTTATTGGCTCATGTGATGAAACACCCTCTGGGGCAGGGGTAAAATTGACCTCGGGAGCACCTGGGCATGGGGCATTGGGCAACATTGAATCTTCTCTCTCTCCTTTTCCCTCTGCATGTTTTTCTCTCTTTTCCCCTCTGCATGCTGCCTTTTTGTGTGGAATGGGCTGGGTGGGCTGGGTAGGGAAGAGCTTACAACCCAGGCAGCTCCAGAATCATCTGCTTCCTGCTTCACGACTTGAGTAGAGAGATGACTCTTGTTCACCAGCTCCACCTAGGAAACATTCTAGAGAAGGATCCGCCTGGCCCCGTTTAACCCGCAGCCACATCGGGACCAATCACCACAATCAGAAACCTCAGTCTGAGTCTTGAGCTCAGCCCCACAGTTAGGGATGGGCTGTGTTCCTCAAAGACAATTGACTTGGGGAAGCCGTGTTGGGCTGAAAAAGACAGCACGAAAGTGAGACTTGTTACGAAAGTAACAGGATGTGTAGGCATCTCACGGCATGTCTGGAGAGGCTCTTCAAGGACCGGAAGGAAATTCCGGGGTTGCCAGTGAGTACCCAACGACAGCATGAGTGGTGCAGGGAATCGCTGGATGCTGCATGCTTGGTAATTTTTATGAAAATTATTTAATGTCCAGTCCAAATATGTCTGGACTAAACTAACAGAGGTGTGCTATCTGGATTCCTCAATTTAGAGAGGCCAGGCCCATGGGCGTCCTTCAGTTACGTATTCACCAGATGCTCATGGAGTGCCCGCGGTGTTCTGGGTGTTGCATATAAATGAATGAGTGCAGCAGACATTGTCTGCCTCAGTCTGCCTGACTGTGTTACTCCTCTGCTCACAAACCTTCAGGGGCTCCCCAGTGCCTGAGGACGGAGTGGGAGCTGCGAGCCTGGCTAACAAGTCATCAGCCATCCAACCACAACCTTTCTTTCTTTTCTTTATTTTTTTTTTGAGACAGAGTCTTGCTCTGTCACCCAGGCTGAAGGGCAGTGGCATGATCTCGGCTCACTGCAAACTCCGCCTCCCAGGTTCAAGCGATCTCCTGCCTCAGCCTCCCGAGTAGCAGGGACTACAGGTGCGTGCAACCACACATGCCTGGCAAATTATTTTTTTATTTTTATTTATTTGGCAAGTTGCCATCTATAAGGATTGTGCCAATTTATGGCCCCACCCACAATGCACGAGAGTGCCTATGAAATCTTTATAAGTGTTATCAAATGTTTTGATCTTTCCCAATCTGTTAGTTTAAAAAATGGTATTTTTATCTTAGTGGAATTTTGTATATTCACTTAAGAATAAGATTGGGGACTGGGCGTGGTGGCTCACACTATTATCTCAGCTCTTTGACTTTCAAGACTGTTAGCTCATTTGGTCCTCTTAATACCCCTGGTGGGCAAGGATAGAAGCCAATTTGAGGATGGGAAAACTGAAGTCCAGGCACTTCTGTTGCTGGCAATACTGTGCACCGGATAGGTAACCATCTTACTGGAAACAACTAAAAGTCTTGGACTGACAAACTCTCAAAAGTATCCATAAGCTGAGGAGACGGCAAGGCAGTCTCAGGCCAGGAAGCAGGTGAAGACAGAGTCTCAGAAATGTTGGCAGGGGGCTGAAGCCAGCTTTTGACTTGGAGGTATTTGTTGAACCACAGCAACCTGAGCATTGATTTTACGTATCCTGAGGCTAGGGAGTAAGACAGCATAACAGAACCTGCCCAAGTGGAAAGTCCAACATGGAGCCAGGGGTAGACCTCCATGCAAGAGCGAACTAAAAGTCAATGCCCTCTTCTAGGGACTGCAAAGAAAACTACCTGTCTTGAAGTTTGCTGCTGGGTGAAGGTGAAAACAAAACCTCCAAGAGTTTGTGACTAAGGCCAATGTGTAGCCTGAATTCACACAACCTGGGAACGCTAAGAACTTCAAGCCAAGACTTTAGCTTAAACTGACCACAATACGGGGAAAGATCCCAGAGGTCCAACAGAAAAGAACAGAAATTCTCTCTAGAGGAAGTCACCTTTATCCCAGGCTTTAAAAACTTCCTACAGTTAAAGTTCATAGAAAATAAGCAATTCCTATGTAAAAACCACTAGACAAACATGGAAATAGGGGAGAAAGAGAGAAAGCAGAATGAGATACTATATAGTCAGATTTTCAAGGACTTCAGATATTAGGGTTTATTATACAAAGAATGCAAACAATTTACTTAAAACATAAGTGGAGGCTTAAGATGAGTAGGAAGTAAGTAGATTAGAAAATGAACTAGAAATGAAAAGAATAATTGGAGCTAAAAATTCAATGGACAGATTTAATAGTCGTTTGGACAAAGCTTAAGAGAGAATTAGTGAATTTGAAGACAGAAATAAGAAAATTATTTAAAATCAGCCCAAAGAGGCAAAGACATGGCAAATATGGACAAGAGGTAAAGGGACCTAAAAGATGGAGCGAGAAGTTCAACTGTAGTCTAATCACAGCTACAAAAGGAGAGGCGAGAAGGAAAAAAAGAGAGTGAGCAGGAGGAAAGAAGGGAGACCGAAGAGTGTGGTGGGGCAAAGCCAACAATGTGAGCAGACAACAGCCGAGAGCTTTTCAGAATTGAAGAAAGAACACTCCTCAGAGGCCCAATATGTTCCAAGTTAAATTCAAAGAAAAAACATAAGTGAAACTGCAGGGAACCAAAGATAAAGAAAAGATGTCCTGAGTAGGAGAGAAAAGATAGACTATACACAGAAGGACACGCTGACGGTTGACTTTTCTGCAGAAACAAAAGGAGCCAGAAGACCATGGAATGCTGTCTTCAATGTGCTGAGAAAAGAGTCACTGTCAACCTGCAGTTCTACACTCAGTGAAAATATATTGCAAAATGAAGATTAAATTCAGTCCTGTTCACATAGACAAAACCAGAAAATTTGCCACCAATAGACTCTCAATAAAGGAATTTTAAAGAATATGCTTTAAGCAGATGGAAAATAATCCCAGATGGAAGGCCTAAAGTGCAGGAAGGAATGAAGGACTAAGAAAAATGATAAATGCATGTGCAAAAGTTGCTTTATATCAACTATATAGAACAAAGTCATACACAGTCCTGTACGTGAAACCTGGTGTGTGTATATTGAATAGGTGCTCACAAGTGATAGCAATGAAGGAGGATGGTGATGATGGTGCATACGACTTGCAGAATGATGATACAGAAAGACTGCACTTTGGGAGGCCGAGGCGGGTGGATCACGAGGTCAAGAGATCGAGACCATCTTGGTCAACATGGTGAAACCCCGTCTCTACTAAAAATACAAAAAATTAGCTGGGCATGGTGGCGCATGCCTGTAATCCCAGCTACTCAGGAGGCTGAGGCAGGAGAATTGCCTGAACCCGGGAGGCGGAGGTTGCGGTGAGCCGAGATCGCGCCATTGCACTCCAGCCTGGGTAACAAGAGCGAAACTCTGTCTCAATTAAAAAAAAAAAAAAAAGAAAGACTGAAGACTCATGTAAAAAAACTCAGGTTTAGATTATAAAACTTTCATTTATTAGCTGAATGAGTTCGAGAAAGTTACTTCAATTCTCTGAGGGTAGTTTTATAACATGTCAGGTAGGGATAAAAAGAGTGTTTATCAGGCTTTTGTAAGAAATAAAATTAAATAATGCATATCAAACACTAAGCATAGGGCTTAGCATGTAGTTGATACTTTGTATTAGGTTGTTCTTGTATTGCTGTAAAGAAGTACCTGAGACTGTCTAGGCAAAACCATTCAGGACATAGGCACAGGCAAGGACTTCATGACTAAAACACCAAACACATTGGCAACAAAAGCCAAAATAGACAAATCGGGTCTAATTAAACTCCAGAGCTTCTGTACAGCAAAAGAAACAATCATTAGAGTGAACTGGCAACCAACAGAATGTGCACACTCAGCTAATTTGTGTGTGTGTGTGCATGTGTGTGTGTGTGTGTGTTTGTATATGTGTGTGTGTGTATATATATATATATATATATATTTTTTTTTTTTTTTTTCTTTTGGTAGAGGTGGGATTTCACCATTTTGCTCAGGCTGACCTCAAACTCCTAGGCTCAAATGATATGCCTGCCTTGGCCTCCCAAAGTGGCTAATATTTATCAGAAATTTTGTGTAGTTTTCCAAGGGATTCGGTCTATAGTTTCTTCTTCCTGTAATGTCTTTGATTTTAATATTAAGGCCTCACAAAATGAGCTAGAAAGTATTTCTTCCTTCTGTATTTCTTGAAAAAATTTATGTAGGACTGGTATTATCTACTCCTTAAATGTTTAATAGAAATCATGAGTGAAGTTGTATTTACCGGGGCATCTTTTTTTGGGAAAGAGTTTTTAAATTACAAATTCAATTCCTTTAATAGTTATTAGGGCCAGGCATGGTGGCTGATGCCTACAATCCCACCACTTTGAGAGGCTCAGGTGGGAGGATCACTTGAGCCCAGGAGTTTGAGACCAGGCTGGGTAACATGGTTAGACCCTGTCTCTATAAAGAACAAACAAAAATTAGCCAGGCATGGTGGCATGCTCCTGTAGTCCCAGTACTTGGGAGGCTGAGGTGGGAGGATTGATTGAGTCCAGGAGGTCAAGGCTGCAGTGAGCTGTGATCACGTCACTTTGAGTTAGTTTTGCTGATTATGTTATTATGGAATGAATGTTTATGTCTCCCTGTATTAGCCTGTTTTCACACTACTATAAAGAATACCCAAGACTGGGTAATTTACAAAGAAAGGAGGTTTAATTGACTCACAGTTCTGCATGGGGGGGCCTCAGGAAACTTACATTTGTGGCTGAAAGTGGAGGAGAAGCAAACATCTTCTTATATGGTTGCAGGAGACAGAGAGAAAAGGGGGAACTGCCAAATACTTTTAAACCATCAGATCTGGTGAGAACTCATTATCACGAGAACAGCATGGGGGAAACTGCCCCCATGATCCAATCACCTCCCAGCTGGTCCCTCCCTTGACATGTGGGGATTACAAATCAAGGTGAGATTTGGGTGGGGACACAGAGCTCAACCATATCACCCCCCAAATTCATTTGTTGAAGCCTTAACCCCTAATGGACCTTTGAGAGGCAATTAGGTTTGAATAAGGTTTGAGCATGGGGTCCTCATGATGGGATTAGTGTCCTGATATGAAGAGGAAGAGAGACCAGAGGGCACATGCTCTCTTTCTCTCCAGCATGTCAGGACACATGGAGAAGATGGCTGTCTGCAAGCAAGGAAGATATCTCTTACCAGGAACTGCATCTACTGGCATGTTGATCTTGGAATTTTCATCCTCCAGAACTGTGAGAAATAATGTCTGTTGTTTAAGCCACCCCATCTATGGTATTTTGATATAGGAGCCTGAGCTAACATGTCTTTCAAAAACTTTGTGTATTTCACCTAACTTGTTGAATTTATTGGCGTAAAGTTATTTGTAGTATTTTGGTAAGCATTTTTATGTCTATTTTTGTGAGGGATATTGATATATGGAGTCAGATTACAAAGGCTCATGGGAGTTGATGTGAGCCCCTCTTCAGTGACGTCACATTGATAGTTTGAATGCAGCCATGATGGGAGTATTTACAACAGGGAAATTGGCAAACACTACAAGTCAAATCTTTTTCTCCTGCCGTGGAGAGCTGGCTTATCAGTGGCTTATCAGCACAACACTGCTTGTTTTTTTGTTTTGTTTTGTTTTTAACATCTGTAGAATCTGTATTTGTGTCCCTTCTTTCTTTCTTGAAATAGATTATTTTTTCTTTACTACTTTAGCTAGAGGTTTATCAATTTTATTGATTCTAGAAATAACCAACTTTTGGTTTTACTTATTTTCTCTATTTTTCATCTGATTTTTAAATTTCATTGGTTTCTGTTCTTTATTATTTCTTTTCTTCTGCCAACTTTTAATTTCTTCTTTTTGAAAAAAGTTTCTTAATATAGAAGCTTACAGCATAGATTGTAGGCCTTTCTTCTTTTATACCACATGCTTTTAAAACTGTAGCTTTCCCTCTTGGTGCCACTGTATCTGTATCTGAGACAGAGTCTCGCCATTACCAGGCCGCAGTGCAGTGGTGCTATCTAGGCTTACTGCAATCGCTGTCTCCTGGATTCAAGTGATTTCCCTGCCTCAGTCTCCCAAGTAGCTGGGAATACAGGTGCGTGCCACCAACCTGGCTTATTTTTTATATTTTAGTAGAGACGAGGTTTCACCATGTTGGCCAGGATGGTGTCAATCTCCTGACCTCGTGATCCACCCGCCTTGGCCTCCCAAAGTACTGGGATTACAGGCATGAGCCACTGCACCCGGCCATACTGTTTCTTATATTGTGTTTTGGCTATTATTCAGTTAAAAATATTTTCTATTTTGATTGTAATTTCTTTTTTTATCCATAGATTGTTCAGTTTCCAAATACTTGGGGCTTTTCTAGGCATCTCATTGTTATTGAAAACTAATTTAATTTCATACTTTCAATTTAATCAGAAAACGTACTCTGTGAGAGTTCAGTCTTTTGAACATTTTTGAGATTTATTTTAAGGTCCAGTGCAGGATCTGTCTCGGAGAGCATTTCATGTACACTTGAAAAGAACCTGCACTCTGCAGATATTGGGTATACCATGTTATAAATATCAATTAATGTGCTTGTTAGTATTGTTATAGCTTCTAAATCCTTATCAATTTTTTCCCTGGTCGTTCTATCAATGATTTTAGAAATATGTCCTAAAACCTCTAAATGTGATTATTGATTTGTCTCATCTTCCCTTTAGTTCTATCAGTTTTTGCTTGATGTATTTTGAAGTTCTTTTTAAATTTTTAACTTTTAAATTTCAACTTTTATTTTAGGCTTGGGGTACATGTACAGGTTTGTTACGTAGATATTCTGATGCTGAGGCTTGGGGTATGAATGATCCCATCATCCAGGTAGTGAGCATAGTATTAATAGGTAGTTTTGAAGCACTTTTCAAAAATATACACATATTTATAATGTTTACATCTTCCTGCCCTATTGATTATTTTATCATTATAAAATGTCCCTTTTCTCTTTAGTAGCACTTCTTATCTGAAATTTATTTTGTCTAACATTAATACAGCTGCCCCACCTTTCTCATGCTCACTGTTTACATAATACATCTTTTGACACCATTGTACTTTCAAACTGTTTATGTCATTGTATTTGAAGCGTAACTCTGGTAAACAGTATGGGTTTTGTATTTTTATCTAGTCTTACAGTCTTTGCCTTTTGATTTTAATGTGTGGTCCATTTATAGTTAGCCTAATTATCACTTGGTTAGGATTTGTGTCTATCATTTTGTTATCTTTTCCTATACATTTCCTCTTTTTAAGTTATTCTTCTGTTTGTCTACTTTTGTGTTAATTATATTTTTGGTGTTTGTTTTATCCTTTATTGGCTTTATAGCTATATATTAACGTTTTTAGCAATTGTTCCAAAGATTACAATAGGTATCTTTAACTTATCACAGACTTTATCTGAAGTGAAATACTTCAGATAAAATGTAGGAACTTTCCAACAATGGTGTCATTAAAAGCTATCATCACATATATTACATCTATATTCATTAGAAACCCACAATATAATATTGTTAATATGCTTTAAACAATCATATGCCTTTTAAAGACATTAAGAAAGGAAAAAATATATATATCCATAATATTTATCCACATATTTTGAGTTTTGGTATACTTTATTCTTTTCTATATATTCAAATTATCATCTGGTATTATTTTCCTTCAGCCAGCTTTTTAGTGTTTCTTGAAATGTAGGATTAATTATCTCATGTTTTGTCTCTTGTAGGCTTGCATTTTAAAAGGGTTATTTTGCTGGATATGGAATTTTTTGTTGACAGTTTTATTTTTCTTTGACTTATTTGAATATGTAATTTAAATGCATCCTGGTCTTCACTGTTTCTGATGAGAAGTCAGTGGTTAATTTTATTTTGTTTTCTCTCATTTTTCTTGGCTTCTTTCAAGAATTTATCTGTATTTTATTTTCAGCCTTTTGCCTCTGTGGTGTCAAAATGGCATTTTCTTTGTGTTAATCCTGCTTAGAATTTGTTTAGCTTCTTGGTCTGTAACTTAATATTTTTCATCAAATTTGGGACCTTTTTGGTCATTATTTATTTAAGCATTTTTTTTAGTCCCATTCTCTCTCTGCTATATTCATGAATTCCAGTTATAGCTATGTGGGACTTCTTGATGTTTTCCCATAGTTCTCTGATGTTTATTTTCCTTCAATCAGTTTTCTCTTTGCCTTAGATTGGTTGATTTTTTATTCATTTATCTTCAAGTTTACTGATATTTTTCCTTCTTCCATCTCCAATCTGTTTTTAAGTATATCTAGTAAATGCTTCATTTTCCATTTCAAATGGAAAATAAAAAATTATGTACTAGATTTTCTACAGTTTCATTTTCTCTGTAAAATTTTCTATTTATTCATTCATTAAGACCATGTTTTCATTTAATCTTTTAAAACACTACATTAAAAATTTTTTTTCTTCTTTTTTTTCCTCTTCCTCCTCCTTGTCTCTTCTCTTCTTTTTCTTTCTTTCTTTCTTTCTTTTTTTTTTTTTTTTTTTTTTTGAGACAGAGTTTCACTCTGTTGCCCAGGCTGGGGTGCAGTGGTATGATCATAACTCACTATGACCTTGAACTACTGGGCTCAAGTGATCATTTTGCCTCAGCCTTCTGAGTAGCTAGGACTACAGGTATATGCCACCATGCCTCGTTAATTTTTAAATTTTGTGTACAGACAGGGTCTCACTATGTTGCCCAAGCTGATCTTGAACTTCTGGCTTCAAGTGATCCTCCCACCTTGGCCTCCCAAAGTGCTGAGATTACAGGTGTGAGCCATCATGCCTGGCCCTATTTTTCTGAAATATTTATAATAGCTGCTTTGAGGTCTTTGTTTACTAATCCAACATATGTGCCATTTGGAGTCAGTTTCTATTGATTGCCATTTCCCTTGAGTGTGTGTCACATTTTCTTATTTATTTGCATTTCTGGTAGTTTAATGATGTTGCAAACTAGATACTGAGGGCAGTGTATCACAGTGACTCTAGATTCTGTTATGTTCTTCTAAGGATTGTTGATTTTTTTCTTCTAGTAGGTTGTTAGTTTGCTGAGACTCAATCTTTAAACATCATCTTTTCTGTCCTGGTTTTTAAGCTTCCAGCTGCTGTATTTTTGGCTTGTCTTGCTGGGGTCTCCCTTGCAACAGCATGTGGTCAGCCAAGGGTTTGGACAGAGTTTATATTCACATTTTGGCATCTGCCCTTGTGTGACTTCCTTGGTTCTATGGTTCCTTTCTTAAATTCCTGCTATTCTGCCAGTCTGGAGCTCTGACCTCTAATACCTCAAGCCGGCAAGTATTCAATCTTCTGGTACTTGAGCTCTTTATGTTGGGGAATACCCTTAGTTAAAAAAAAAAAAAAAAAAAAAGCAGCAAACTTACAAATCTCTCAGTGAACTTCTGTCCTTCAAGGGTAGACTCTCCAATTTCTGCTTCCCTGGGTTCTCCTTTATGCTTGTGCAAATAGGCAAAGTTTATATGCAGATTTTTGAAACTTGTTCTTCCAGGATGCCTCCCCACCCCCACCCAGCTAGGTTTCCAGCTGCCCTGCTAGCCCTGAGCTATCTCCTCTACATCTTCAAGCCTGTAAAAATGAGATTTCAGTCACAGGATTCGTGAGGCTGGAGATCACTCTCGGTCACCTCAAGGAAAAAAGCCACAAATTCAAAATTATTTTCCAATGGCCTCCTGTGACAAATCTTTTTCGGTTTCTGCCTTCTTTTGCTTGTGTCTTCAAATACTTTTTCTTTTAATAAATTTTGTCCAGATTTTATAGTTGTTATGTTTGAGAGTATTTGCCTGACCAATGACTCCGTTATAATAAGCCTGAAGTCTAAATCATATCATTTTCAAAATTTTATTTTCTAAATATTTGCTGCTGTTATAGTCAAATGAAAATGACATTTTAATACTGATCTAGTATCTAGCAACCTAGTTAGTGTTGCTAACTTCACTTATTAATTCGAACAGTTTGTGGATTGTGTTGGATTATTTTACATACGCTATTATGTTGTCTGAGAAAATGGCAGTTTCATTTACTCTTTCCCAATTCTTATACTTTTACTTATTTTTATTGCACTATCTAGGATCTTTAGAACAATGTTTGTATAAATGGTGGTATTGGGAATCCTTGTCTTCTTTTATTGATCAAGGAGAAAGCAAAAGGTGATGATGACTGTAGGTTTTTAAAATAGATTTTTTTTTAGATAGGATCTCACTCTTTTTGCCCAAGCTGGAGTGCAGTGGTGCATTAATGGCTCATTGCAACCTCCACCTCCCAGGCTCAAGCAATCCTCCCACCTTAGCCTCCCAAGTAGCAGGGACTACAGGCATGCACCATCTCACTCAGCTAATTAAAAATTTTTTTTGTAGAGTCAGGATCTCACTATATTGGCCAGGCTAGTCTGGAATTCCTGGACTCAAGCAATCCTCTTCCTACCTCAGCTTCCCAAAGTGCTGGGATTACAGGTGTGAGCCACTGAGCCTGGTCTAAAATAAATACTATTTATAGGAGTATGGAAGTTCATTTCTATTCTGTGTTTGCTTAGAGGCATTTTTTTTGTTTTTTGTTTGTTTGTTTTTTTAATTAGGAAAGGATGCTGAATTTTCATTTTGTTCTGTTTTTTTTTTTTTTTGAGATGGAGTCTTGTTCTGTCACCCAGGCTGGAGTGCAGTGGCATGATCTCAGCTCACTGCAACCTCCACCACCCATGTTCGAGCGATTCTCCTGCCTCAGCCTCCCAAGTTGCTGGGATTACAGGCATCTGCTACCATGCCCGGCTAAAATTTGTATTTTTAGTAGAGATGGGGTTTCGCCATCTTGGCCAGGCTGTTCTCAAACTCCTGACCTCAGGTGATCTGCCCACCTTGGCCTCCCAAAGTGCTGGGATTACAGGTGTGAGCCACTGCGCCTGGCCAAGATGTTGAATTTTATCAAATGTTTTTTCTGTATCTATTGAGGTGATAATATAATTTTTCTGAATCTTCTGAGCATGTAGGTAGTTAAATGGACTTTTTCAAACATTAAACCAGGCTTGCATTCCTGAAATTAATCAAATGTGGTCAAAATGTATTATCCTTTTTAAAAAGATCACTGGATTCGAGTTGCTTACATTGTGCTTAGAATTTTAGCATCTGTGTTTGAGAGAGAGTGATCTGTAATTCGTCATTCTTGCAATGTGTTTGTCAGGATTCCGACATGAAGGTTGTACTGGTGTCAAAAGATTAGTAGGAAAACATTTCCTTTTTTACTATCTAGAAGGTTGTATAATATCAGCATTAATTATTCCATAAATGTTTGAATGAATTCACCCGGGAAACTGACTGTGCTTGGCCATTTATTTTTGGGAAGATTTAAAATTATAAAATAATTTAAAAATGTTTGTATATTAGATTTTCTATGTCTTCTTGCATGAGTTTTGAAAAGCTGTGTTTTCTAGAACTTTTTATATGTCACCAAATGCTTGAATGTTTTGGAAAGTAGTTGTTTATAATGTGCCCATGGGGACTGCAGTGGTGTCCATGTTTCGTTTCTAATACCATCATGTTTTTTTCTCTCTTTTTATCTTGGTTGGTTTTTCTGATGTTTATCAATTTAATCATCTTTTCCCAAGAAGTGATTTTGGTTTTTGCTAATTTTCTGTATTCTGTTTTCTGTTCTCCTCATTTATTTCTGCTGTCTTCTTTATTATTTCCTATTTTTATCTTTCTGTCTAGTTTGCTTTTATTTTTTTCTGACTTGACATGGATACTTAAGTCAATAAGTTTCAGTCTTTCTTCTTTTGTAATATCTAATATCTTGGTTTTTTTTTGTTTTTTTTTTTGAGACAGAGTCTTGCTCTGTCCCCCAGGCTGGAGTGCCGTGGGGCTATATTTGGCTCACTGTAACCCCCACCTCCTGGGTTCAAGCAATTCTTGTGCTTCAGCCTCCCTAGTAGCTGGGATTACAAGCGCACACCACCATGCCTAATTTTTGTATTTTTTGTAGAGACAGGATTTCACTATGTTGGCCAGGCTGGTCTCAAACTCCTGACCTCAAGTGATCTGCCCACCTTGGCCTCCCAAAGTGCTGGGATCATGGGTGTGAGCTGCCATGGCCAGCCAATATCTGCTTTTAAGGCCACGTATTTTCCACTAATCACAGCTTTGGCTCTAGGTTATATTTTAATACGTTGTATCTTAGTCTCATTTCATTCAAAGTATTTTGTAATTTCTATTTTGATTTATTCTTTGACTGATTGGTTATTTAGAAGTGTTTTTAGCTCATTTCCAAACATTTGGGAACTTTTTCTTTTGATTTTCTTTTTGTTATTGATTTCTGGCTTTAATACCACTATGGTCTCAGGACAAATTCTGAATGGTTTCAATCTTTTGAAATTTGTTGAGAATTCCTATATGGTCCAGCCTATGATCCCGATTCTTTCAAAAACGATTTTTAAAATTTACTTTATCTGGATTTTTCAGTTGTTCTTAACAGATGTTTTGATCTTCTATAAGCTACTCTACCACAGCGGATAGTAACAGTTCCAGTGCATCGTAATTGAATTAAGCACGCCTCCACTGGGAAGTGTGAAGTTCATTTTTGGTTTTGTGATATTGAAAAGTGCTGCAGTGGACATCCTTGTAGCTTCTTCTTGTGTACTTGTGTAGCTCTGGCAGAGAATCGGAAGAACAGAGCCAAGTGGCTGAGGACATGATCGCTGAGCAAGATCCTTGGGTTCAAATCTGACCTTTCATCTTGTTAAAAATACAGATTCCTGGGCACGGTGGCGCGTGCCTGTAGTCCCAGCTACTTGGGAGGCTGAGGCAGGAGAATTGCTTGAATCCGGGAGGTGGAGGTTGCAGTGAGCTGAGATCGCGCCACTGCACTCCAGTCTGGTGCCTGCGGGGGGGTGAGTCTTTGTCTAAAAAAAAAAAAAAAAAAAAAAAAAAAAAAGCAGATTCCTGGGTTTCACTTCAGATCAGTTGAATCTATTTCCCAGGCAAGTTTCATGATTCTATCAGTCAGAGAATCATGCTGTAAAATAAGAGACAGGAATGATAAGGACCCACTGGCCCTAGATGACAAAGAACTACAGATGGTTACACATTTCCCGAGAGTTGGAGAGAGGAACAGGAGGGAATAGGCATTCCTCTCTGCTGCCTTAGTTCCCTGGAGCCCCTTTGCGTCTTCGCAAGTTGTTCCTAAACTTGTGTTAAAAACCAGGCATTCTTGGATCTGCCTTTGCCCTCCAGTCTTGCGTAGGAAAAGAAGCACTGAGTATATGCAGCGATAATACTCGGGGAGCTTTGACTCATAACCCTGGCATTGCGATGAGCTTTGAGTGGGTCCTGCTGCTGCTGAATCGTCTCCTCTCAGCCCTGGGGGCTAAGGTGAGCTACTTCTCAGGCATATATCTCCTGGGGCTGTGCCAACAAGTGTCACTCATTTTGGGGGTAGGGAATAGACTCATCAAAACCAGGTTGGGTTCACAGCACAACAAAATAAGTTCCAGGGTTAGGCTGTGAGGATGCTCTCTTGTGGTACCCCTATTAAAGCTGACCTTCAAATATTCATCTTGAGGCCATCAGAACCGCACCTTCTCTAAGAAATGTCTTTGGCAAGAGAGGACCCCATGTTTCAGGCCAAACTCGACATTAATTTTTTCCCCGTTAATTCACTCATTCATTCAACAAATATACTTCAGGCACAACTCTGTGCAAAGCATTTATTTAAGGAATATTGTTAACACTCTGTGGAAATTATTGTTCTAGTGGCTGGGGCAGCAATGAACAAAGGTCGATACAGCTTTCTGCCTTTTTGGAGTTTATATTCTGGTGGGTGGAGACAGGCTCTAAACAAAGTAAGTAAAATGCATGATGCTGATATGGCGACAAAAGCTACAGAGAAATTGAAAACACAAGCAGGAGGTAGGAAGTGCCAGGAATGGTATTGTGATTTTACTCTGCCGGTTGATTCCCTTTTGGATATAATTTCAGACTTTACAGAAAAGTTGCAAGAATAGTCCAAATAATTCTTGATTGTCCTTTACCCAGACTCCCTGTATTAGTCTCACGCTGCTAATGAAGATCTACCTGAGACTGGGTAATATATAAAGGAAAGAGGTTTAATTGACTCACAGTTCCACGTGGCTGGGGAGGCCACACAATCATGGCAGAACGCAAAAGACTTACATGGTGGCAGGCAAGAGGGCACATGCAGTGTAATTCCCCTTTATAAAACCATCAGATCTCATGAGACTTATTCACTACCATGGGAATGGCACGGGAAGAACCCGACCCCATGATTCAGTGACCTCCCACCAGGTTGGGAATTATTGCAATTCATGGTGAGATTTGGGTAGGGACAGACAGCCAAACCATATCCCTCCCCAAATGCTAATATTTTACTACGTATGTTTTCTCTCTCTCTCTCTGTCTCTCCTGAACTATTTAAGACTAAGATGCCTTTATTTCAGCATGTGTATTTCCTAAAAGCAAGGATTTCTCTTGCATAACCACAGTGCAATGATCAAAATCAGGAAATTAACATTAGTATAAAACTGTAGCCTAAACTATTCCTTATTTAGGTTTCATCAATTGTCCCAATATTATCCTCTATACTGCAAGAAAGCCCAAGGTCCTCTGTCGCTCCCGTTTGTCATGCCTCTTTAGTTTCATACTTTATGACATGGATACTTTTGAAGAGCACAGTCCAGTTAATTTGTAGAATTTTTTTTTTTCCTTTTTTTGAGATGGAGTCTCACTCTGTCTCCCAGGCTGGAGTGGCACAATCTCAGCTCACTGCAACCTCTACCTCCAGGGTTCAAATGATTCTCATGCCTCGGGTTCAAATGATTCTCATGCCTCAGCCTCATGCACAGTTGGGATTACAGGTGTGCACCACCAGAGTCGGGTAATTTTCATATTTTTAGTAGAGACAGGGTTTCCCTATGTTGTCCAGGCTGATCTCGAACTCCTGGCCTCAAGTGATCCACCTGCCTTGGTCTCCCTAAGTGCCGGGGTTACGGGTGTGAGTACCGTGCCGGCCTAGAATCCCAGAGTGGGTTTCCTGATGGTTTCTCATATGTAGATTCAGTTAAGGCCCCTTGGCCGGAGCAGTGATGCTGTGTCCTCTCAGTGCATCCAGTCAGGAAGCACGTGTGGCCCTTTAGTCTCATGGCTGGTGACATTAACTTTCATCACTTGGTTAAGATGGCACCTCTCAGGTCTCTCCAGTATAGATATTATTTTATCCTTTGTAATTGAAAAGTATGATGTGAGGCTAGACTTTGAGACTATGTAAATATCCTGTTATTCCTCAAAGTCTTATCTCTTAGTTTTAGCATCTATTAATGACTCTTGTCTGAATCGATTATTATAATTATCATTATAGTTGCCAAATGGTGATTTTCTAATTTAACCATTTGTTCTATTTTTATTAGTTGGCTTTCTAGTACAAGGAAGAATTTTTCTTCCTATTTATTCATCTATTTATATCAGTATGATTCCTAGATTCTTACTTTATACCATACGTTATAATCATTTACTGCCATTGTTTATTTTGACACTCAAATTGTCCAAGATTTGGCCCGTGAAAATCCCGTTGGTCTAGCTCTTGTGCCTTTGACATAGCTCTGACTTTTTTTTTGAGCACTTCCTTACATTTTGCCACGAGATGTTCCAAGCTCATCTTGTACACTTCTTGCTCCAGCACTGGAATCAGCCATCAGTTTTTTTGTGTGGAAAATGACATTTATAAACTGAGATCTTGTCTATACATATGCTCATCGTGGCTAGGCCCTCTTAACAGACAGAATCGGGAAATTTTACACATACGTACATCGCATATCTGTATGTATGTATCTATCAATCTATCATTTATCTGTGTATGTATATATCCATGTATCTATCAAGGTGTATATATCTATGTATGTGTATATCAATCTATCATCTACCTAGGTGTCTATCAATCTATCATCTCTCTATTAGGTATCCATCAATCTATCATCCATCTATCTAGGTGTCTATTTATCTATCATCTATTTACCTCCTTATCTATGTATCTATCATCTATCTATCTCTCTATCATTGGTCTATCAGCATCTATCTATCTATCATCTATCATCTATGTATCTATTAAACTATCATCTATCTATCTATGTATTTTTCATCCATCTCTCTATCATTGGTCTATCAGCATCTATCCCCATTTATTTATTTATCAGCTATCTATCAATCAATCAAAACCTGTAAGTTCACACCAATGTCTTCAATTCCAAACACCTCATGGTACCTCTAGCTTCCTTTTGCATATTTGTAACTTTCTTCTCAACAATGAAAAGGCTGGCTTCCATGATCAACAACATAGTCACATATTTCTTCACTATTAGAGTGTACAGAGTATCTGAATTGCCAACCCATTCCTCTGCAAAAAGGAAGCCTATTAATGAGAGGTCAATATTTGTGTAGAGTTCTTTTTGTCTAGTGCCTGAGGGCATATAGTCCAAGTACCGTGTTCAACATGACTCAGTTCTCCCCGGCAGGAGTTACGCTATCTATTTGAAATATAGCTCTGTAGTCTGTGGGTATTCTAATTCAGGTCCTCTCCTCTCTCCTGGTTGATTTCATTTTCTTTTTCTTGAGCAAGAATATAATCAGAGAGCATTCTCTGTTATGACCCCATCATCTTGAGCCTTTCACTCCCTTCTCACCCAAGCCCTGTATGTGACTGCTATGGCCTGAATTACGTCCCCCTCAAATTCATATGTTGAATCCTTAACCCCCAGTGTTCCAGAATGTGACTATTTTTGGAGACAGGGTCTTTAAAGAGATGATTAAGGTAAACTGAGGTAATCGGAGTGGGCCCTAGTCCAATCTGATTGGTGTCTTTCTTATAAGAAGAAGAAATGGGACAAAGCAAGGACAAAGGGAGCATGAGAGGACACGGGAGAAGGCAGCCATCTGCAAGCCCGGGAGAGAGGCCTCAGAAAGAACCAACGCTGTCAACACCTTGACCTCAGACTTCCAGCCTCCAGAACCGTGAGGAAATATGTTTCCGTTGCTGAAGCCAACCAGCCTGTGCTACTTTTTTTTCTGAAGATGGTAAACGCAGGGGATTTTATTGCCAATGAAAGTGGCTCTCAGCAGGAAGAAGGGGAGCAGGAAGAAGGGGAGCAGAAAAGGGGACGCAAGCGGGAAGGTAATTTCCCCCAGAAGTCTGGCCATCCCAGCGGGACTCCTCTCCAAAGCCATGCTGTCAAACAGTATCTGTGAAGTCAAGTCGCTTCTCTCCAGTGTCCACCTGCAGTCTCCGATGCCCAGCTGCTTCTCCTCTCCCTGCCGGCTGAGCCTGGGGTTTGTTCATTTTCTGATACTCCTCTAAATGCATGGAAACCTGTTCTTCAAACAGCATACAGGTGGCCCCACGCACAACTGCGCAGGCAGACCCCACGGACATCCCTGCCAAAGGCAGCCTGGGCCAATTTTTTTTTTTTTTTTATGGCTGCCAGAGCAAACAAATATAGTAATTAACCTCACTTGTCCTTGGTTTCTCTTTCCTGGTTCTTTTTGTTCATATGAAAAGATATATGGATAGTTTCATATTTCTCCTTTTCTCTTATACCAGATGTAGTCTCCTGTAGATACTCTTGCACTTTTCAGTTAATACAATATTCTAGAAATTGCTCCACATAAGCACATCAATTGCTTAATAAGTCAACCATACATTCCTGGAAAAACCTCACTTGGTCATGATGCACTCTCTATCCTTTTAATACATTACAGAATTCAACTTTCTAATAATTTGTTTAAGATTTTTGTATTTATGTCATGAGAGGTTAAGGTCTGCAATTTTCTTTCTCTCTCTCTCTTTTTTTTTTTTTTTTTTTTAGGAGTCTCGCTCTGTCACCCAGGTTGGAGGGCAATGGCATGATTTCAGCTCACTGCAGATTCCACCTCCCGGGTCCAAGCAATTCTCCCATCTCAGCCTTGCAAGTAATTGGGATTACAGGCACCCACCACCATGCCCGGTTAATTTTCATAGAGATGGGGTTTCACTATGTTGGCCAGGCTGGTCTTGAACTCCTGACCTCAAGTGATCCACCTGTCTCTTGTAATGTCCATGTCAGGTTTTGATTTTGGGGTACTGTGTCCTCATAAAATGAGTTGGGAGGTGTTTTTTTCCTCTGTTTTCTGGAAGGATTGGTGTAAAATTGGTATTTCTTCCTTAAATGTTTGGAAAATTTACCAGTGAGGCCATCTGGGCCTAATTTTTTTTTTTTTTTTTTTTTTTTGGTGGGGGTTGGGGGAAGCAGAGAAAGAGGAAGGAGTGGAAGAAAGTTTTAAATTACAGATTCAATCTTCAACAGACATGACTCTGAAAATTTTCTGTTTCTTCTGATGATAGTTTTTTGTTTGTTTGAGACAAGCTCTCACTCTGTCACCTGGGTTGGAGTGCAGTGGTGCAGTGAAGCCTCGAGCTCAAGTGATCCTCCTGCCTCAGCCTCCCAAGTAGCTGAGACTACAGGTCCACACCACCGTGCCTGGCTAATTTTTTTTGTATCTTGCAGAGATGGGGTCTTGATATGTTGCCCAGGCTGGTCTTGAACCCCTGGCTTCAAGGGATCCTTCTAACTCAGCCTTCTAAAGTGCTGGGATTATAGGTGTGAGCTACTATGCCTTAAGTTTTGATAAGTGGTATTTTCAAGGGATTGGTTCATTTTATCTAAGCTGTCAGTGTTTCGGTGATAAATCGGCTGGTTTGGGGTAGGAAGAGAGGAAGCAGGCCATGACTTGGAGAGAGTTTTTCAGGCAGAGGAAGTGGAATATGCAAAGGTCCTGAGGCGTGTACCTGCTGATGAGTTGCAGAAGAACACGCAGGCCAGCCCAGTGCTGTTCCGGAGGGAGAGAATGGCGGTGGCGGGAGGAGGGTGGTAAGGTCAAAATGGCAAAGGAGGCCGGGACCCAGTCCCCTCTGGGCCATAATAGGGTCTGTGGTTTTTACTCTGAGTAACAAAGTTTTCATCAGAGCAGCGTTGTGATCTGGCTTACGCTGAAAAATATCAGATTGCCTATGGAGAACAGCCTCGAGAAGGAAACAGAAAGAGCAGACAGGAGGCCCTGGCTGGGGAGCTGGCAGCGGAGGTAGTGAGGCTTGGCCATGTTCCGGAAAGACTTCACAGGCAGAACCAATAGGCTGTGATGAGGGATTGGATGTTGGGTGTGGGAGTAAGAGAAGGGTCGGGGTTGACTCTCAGGGCGTGGACCTGAGCAATGCCCATTTTCTGAATTAGAGAACACTGTGGGAAGAGTGGATTTGGGGATGGAGCTCTGAAGTCAGTCTTGGAGAGGTTAACAGTGAGAGGCCTGATGGGCACAGAGTGAGGAAGTCCATCAGGTGGCTGGATACACGGAAGCTTTGTTCGGGGCTGGGATACACGGGCATGTAGATGGCATTTGGAGCCACATGAGAGGTTGGTATTGCCAAGGGAGCATGTGTAAGTTGAGAAGAGGTCCGAGGGATGAGCTCTGGGGCAGAACTATGTCCAGAGGTGCAGAGATGAGAGAGAACCAGAAAGAGGTTGCTGGCCGGTGAGACGGGGGAAAAAACAGGGCATGTGGCCACCTTGAGGCCCAGCGAAGACGAGGAATGCCCTGCCATGCTACAGGCAGCTGACGGGTCTGGGGAGATGAGAACTGAGCGGTGACGTTGCACTTAGCAACACGGAGGCCACCAGTGACTTTGGCAGGGGCCCTGGGTGGCCCCTGAGAGCCAAGGCCGATGGGGTGGCTTCCATAGGGACCGGGAAGACAGACCCACCAGAGTGAGTGCAGACAGCCCCAGCACAAATGTACTCTTCCTTTTATTTTATTTTTTTGAGATGGAGTCTTGCTCTGTCGCCAGGTTGGAGTGCCATGGTGCTATCTCAGCTCACCGCAACCCCTGCCTCCCAGGTTCAAGCAATTTCACTGCCTCAGCCTCCCAAGCGGCTGGACTACAGGCATGCACCACCATGCCCAGCTAATTTTTTTGTATTTTAGTAGAGATGGGGTTTCACCATGTCGTCCAGGATGGTCTCGATCTCCTGACCTTGTGATCCACCTGCCCCCAAAATGCTGGGATTACAGATGTGAGCCACTGCACCTGGCCACAAACGTGGTCTTCCTGGAGAAACGGGGTGGTACCTGGGGGAGGTGTGGAGAAATGACAGTCACAGCTGGTAAAATGAGAGCTCTTTATGTGTGAAGTTCTGGGGCACAGTGGGGTCCCAGGGCTGAAGAAGACACCATTCCTGCACCCACCGAGTTCAGTAGCAGCTTGGGGCCTGCAGAGTTACAGCCCAGGGACTGATGTGCTGTGATGGATGAGGCCCAGAGCCTGGTGGGAGCCTGCAGAGGGAAGCCTTCCTGGAGGAAGTGATGTCTGGCTGACATCACTGAAAGGGAGGTGAAGAGGCCTCCTCCCCCAGGAAGCCTTCCTTGATGTACTTGCACAACACCCCTCATCTCTGTTTCCATAGAACTCGCTGCATTCCTCTTGGTATTGGCTATTCATGGGGATTGCATTCACACAGGTGAAGCACCTTCCACGCCCAGATGCTGAGCTCGGTACTTTCACCTGAGTTTTCTCATTCCTCCTTGGAGCTGCACTGTGAGGGAGGTCCTGCCAGGATTCCCTCCTCATAGGGGTGGAAACTGAGGCTCTGGGGAGGGCCTTGGCCGTGCTGAAGCTCAGTTTGAATTCTGCTTGACCCCATCCAGTGGCCTTAGCACACAGCAGGGGCCTAGAAAACGTTTTTTGAAATGACACTAACACGAAGGGAGGTTTGATCTTGCAGAGGCCAGAGGAGGAGAAGGTCTCCCGGCTGACTCCACAGACACAGCTCAGGGGCAGACTGAGCACGCCCTTCGCTCCTCCTCGGGACCTGCTTCAAGGGAGCTTTGCTGTGGCTTACACTGGGTCCCTGGGCTGCCGGGTGAGCTTGGGAGCCCTGGCGTTGCTCTGGAATAAGGGAGGCTGGAGGTAGAGGGAAAGCCCCATCCAAGCCCTCCTGCCACTCTGGGCCCGCCTTGGTTCAGGTGGGCCTCACCTCTTACGTCTAGACGAAGGCATGGCCCCTCACTGGCCTTTCACCCCATCCTCTAACAGTGTCCACAGGCCGACTCCAGAGGGGCCTTCCTGATCCGAGTCCTACCAAGTCTCACCTTGGCCTGAACCCCTTTGGCATCAAGTTCAATGACACCAGCCTAGCAAACCTGCTTCGGCCGCCTGTCCTCCCTCCCTCTGCCCCTTCTCTTCTTCCTTCCACCTTCTTTGTCCTTTTTTCTTTCCTTCTTCCCGCCTTTTCCCCTTTCTTCCCTCCCTTTCTTCTTTTTTTCTCTTTTCCTCCCTGTCTTTTTTCTTTTCCTTTTATTAAAAAATTAAAAACTATCAAAAAATAAATGAAATTACTGTGTATTACACTTAGCGGTGGATACACGTGATTATGCATTTGTCTAAATCCAGAGACTGTGGAAATCAAGAGCGAACCCCCGATGCACACAGAGTTTCCAGTGACATCACCACATCAGCGCCGGCTCCTCAGTTGTCATGAAGGCACCACCCTGGTGGGCGCTGTTGATTGCGTGTGGGGGGGGGGTACGAGAACAATATGAGTATATATTACACCATCCGCTCAGTTTGGTGTGAACCTAAAACTGCTCTTTAAAAAGTCTTCAAAAAAAACCCCGAAACATTTTCCGGTTTCCAGCAAAGGCAGATAGCCATATAAAAAAACAGCATGCACCCTGTACTCGCTTTAGGAGAGGACTCTTACAGATGTCACTGAAGTCCCCATGTCACCCTGCCAAATCTTTTTGCTTCGTTGACTCATTTCTTTTTTTGGTTGGGTTTTGTGTTCCGCCGGACTCTCCTGGTGGAGGGGCAGCAGGCAGGCGGCCACTCACGCTTCCACACCGCGTGGTTCCCTCGCCCATTCACGCATTGCTCCCTGTTCGTCCCCTCATCCATGTATCCATTGAGTTGAGGGTCCATGGATTCATCCACATTTCCTGGGAGTCTTCTTGGGGTGGGAGCTGGGGACATGCAGGTGAATGAGCTGTGGTCTCTGCCTGAAGTTACTCAAGGTGCAGGGGAGGGACAGAAAGAAAGCCCAGCAAAACCTGGGACCCAGTGGTTGCTGTGGAGCTGGAGTAGGAGCAGGACTAAGTGATATGTGAGCTGAGCAGACAGAGCGCGTATCTGCTGGAAAGGAGGCTGTGAGGATGGTGGACTTCCTGGAGGAGGCAACCCTCGGCTGTCTGGGCTCTGAACAATCAGCTAAAGTTTTTTACTTGCTGCCAGAGCCAGGCCAGAGGCCCCCAGGTGGAGGGAAATAGTTCAGTGATCAAGGTGAGCACAGCACTTGGTTTGCAGGGACCAGAGGGTGGCCCAGCTGGGATGAGGCTAAAAAGCCAGAGCCAGACACCAAGGGCTCCCCTCCTGCCCAAGACTCTGAATTGAGGCAGTGGGGAGCACAGGGTGCCTTGCAGAGCAGGTGGCACAGGCAGATTCGTGGCCCTTTGTCCTCCCTGGCCACAGTTTCTCCATTTGCAACCTGACAAGCCTCAGGAACTACCTGGACTCTAGAAGTGCGTGCTGGAATCATATCCATCCTGACCCCTCTGACAATGAGCTTCCTTAGGGACAATTCCAGGAGGTCAAGGTGGGCGGATCACAAGGTCAGGAAATCAAGACCATCCTGGCTAACATGGTGAAATTAGCCAGACATGGTGGCATGCACCTGTAGTCCCAGCTACTCGGGAGGATGAGGCAGGAGAATTGCTTGAACCCAGGAGGCGGAGGTTGCAGTGAGCCAAGACCGCGCCATTGCACTCCAGGCTGCGTGACAGAGCAAGACTCTCTGCCTCAAAAAAAGAAAAAAAAAAAGGACGACAGAGAGAGAGAAAGAGACAGTTCCCGGGTCCCTGGCAATTTGCAGCGTTTTGGTTTTCCCACACTTGGCGTCAGACTGAATCTGGTGGTCATGAGTGCACAGCTGGTGCATGAGAGATGCTGGCATGGCATCACGCCTGCTGCAGCAGGGGCTGTTGGGAGGCCTCTCTCCCAACGTGGGTCCTGACACATCTCAGTGCAGCGCTCTTGTGGAATGGCATGGCCCTCTTGACTGCCGGGACACCCTCTTTCTCATGAATACGCCCAGGTTTCTTTAAGAATGCAGTGGCCTCCCAGTTGGGAGAAACCTTGCTTGGGTTGAGGGCCAACCTCTCAAGCCCCTCGAGCCTCTTCCAGGGCACAGAAAGTGGAAACTAGGAGCAGAGGACACGGAACGTCCTATGGTATGCACGTTTGTGTGTCCACCCCCACCAACTTATAATCCTAAAAGTTAAAATCCTAGCCTCCAGTGTGACAGTATTAGGTGGGCCTTTGGGAGTTGATTAGGTCACAGGGGTGGGAGGTTGGAAACCTCTTAGACGAGGTCAGCGCCCATGTGAAAAGGCACACCGGGAAGAGGACCACTGTCTCCGGTGCGTGAGGACACAGCAAGGAGGCAGTCTGCAAACCCGGAAGAGAGTCCTCGCCAGACACAGGCCCTGCCTGCACATGGAACACGGACTTCCCAACATCCAGACTGTGAGAAATAAATGCCTGTTGTTTGAGCCACTCAGTTTATGGCACTGTTAAGCAGGCTGACTGAGACAGAAGGAGAGAAGTCCTGAAGTACCCCGCTGCCCTTCTCTGATCAGTGAGGGTTCCCGCCCTTTTCCTGTGACCCAGGGTCTCTCCTAAATAACTGGGATTGGTGAGCCTTTTTCTAAGCCTTTGTCAGGGCTGCTGGAGACAAAGTTCTGCGGTTTCCCAATGCTTGTTTCTCTTTTGTTGGTTGACAGATGGGAAAAGGATTTGGAGGAACGAATTGAGGCAGCAGTCCCAGGCCTGGGAGTCAGGGGCACCAGGCACTACCCCGGCCTGTGCCTCCCCCGCCTCCCCCTGGCTTCAGGCTCCCTCCTGAGGTAGGTGGACTGCATTATCTCTTGGTTCCTTCCAGCTTAAAAATTCTATGTTCTAAATCCATCCATCAAACCCTATTTTGAGGGCTTTGAAGTGAAGCCTGGGTGTTTTTACCTTACCCCACACATCTACCTCACACCTTCCAAAGTTCCAACATCTCTTTTGATTGGCATGTCAAGTGGACACATTTCTGGACCAGAGGGGCCCCGACTGTGAGCCTCTGTTTCTGAGGAGCTAGCTGTTCACTTCCAATTCTTGCAGGTTTGTTTGCTCCTGAGGGCACGTTGCACAACGAGGAATAAAGTCTCCCAGATTATTACCTCTGTATCACCTTGAAAGCCCCATGCTTCTTCAGTGTGATGGGAGCAAGCACGGTGAGTGATGGATAAAGGAATAGTGGCAGCAGTGAACTTCAGCGGATGGAGGAAAAGCACCCCAGTCAGCTCAGAATAAGATCCTGCGCATGGTTATGTAACAAACCCAGGTGTGTGGGCACTTCTGTTGAGCCATGGTCCTGCTTCCCAAATTGACTGGTGAAGAAATTTCTAGTGAAGGCCCCCTTCGGTCAACACGGAGTAACTGTATACACGCTCTTTCTGGACCTGGTGTCAATGGGCTGGCCAACCACACTTGGCTGCGGGCCTACATTTCCCAGCTTCCCTGGAGGTGGGGGGACTCATGTGACTGGCTCTGGCCAATGGGCTGTGACCAGAGGTGATGGGTGTCACTTCTGGGCTGAGGCAGTTATGAGCCGGTGGGACTCCCCTGTCTTCCTCTTCCCCTGCCATGGAGGTGCTGGAGGCCACAAGGGGTGGCTAGGGGATAGGAGGGCCACCAACAGCCTACAGCAAAAGAGGACATGTGAGCCTTTCTTGTGTGAACTTCTTAAAGAGATTAAGTTGTGCAGTGGCCCAGCCTGGGTTACCCTAACATGAGGAGGTGGACACAACAGTACCCGCGTCCTTTGGAAAACCCGACTTTGAACCCTGGCTCTCCTGCTACTGCCTGTGCAGCCTGGAGCTAGCTGAGGGGGCGGGGGGCAGGGATTAGGAAGAGTGGTTGTCGAATGTCCAGCCTGGTGCATAAGAGGGGCACAGTCTGGGTCTGGGTCAGCTCTCTGTGAGCCCTGCCCTGTGACTTCACTCCCGCTGAAGGCTCAGTCACCTGGGGGGACCATTCCGTGAACAGCGAGGTCACATCCACCCCGCCATATGTGCCTTTGGTCAAAGTTGCAGAAGCCTGTGGTTGGGCGTGAACCCAGCACTTTGCAGAAGTGTGAACTCTTAATTTACCTCCCCCACAGCCACACACACAGGAATGAAGGCAGCAGAGCCCAGCAGGAACCCGTCCTGCCCCAGGCCTGAGCTTTCTTAAGAGGCTGCATGGGGCAGAAAGGTAAAGTAGTTTCTTCCTCATCTAACACTTGCAGGAGCAGGGGCAGATCTGATGCCTAGATAATTTCATTTAGTGGGGCGCTTGGGGAGGAGTGAAAACAGGGCTTCTTCACCCTATTATGTCCAGGAGGGTTTTCCGTAAGCACCAGAGAAATGTGTCTTTTATCTAATTCCCTTTTCCTTGTGCGGTAATTTAGTACTTCGAGTGAGTTCATTGTTTCTCTTGTTTTTAATTCTGTGTTTATTTATTAAACACAAAAATGAAAATGAAACCCAGCTGCACACGAAGCTAGCACTTCAGGGGCTGAAGAGTTTCAAAGTCCCAAGGTAGGACAAAAGGTGGCAGGGGCCCTGGGAGTGGGAGTTCAGGCTCAACCAGCCGTGGTCTGGGCCTCAGGGTATTCCCAGTCCAGTCATTATTGCTGTTTTCCAAGGCTGACAAGAAGGTTCGTTAGTGCATGTCAACATTCTCTTTGCAGATATTAAATGCAGGGAAACCCTTATTTATTTGTTTTTAAAGACAGGGTCTGTCACCCAGGCTTGAGTGCAATGGTGCAATCATAGCTCACTGCAGCCTAGAACTCATGGGCTCAAGTAATCCTCCTGCCTCAGCCTCCCAAGTAGCTGAGACTGCAGGCCTTTGCCGGTACGCTTGGCTAATTTTCTTTTCAAATTTTTGTACAGATGGGATCTTACAATGTTGTCCAGGCTGGTCTTGAACTCCTGGCCTCAGGAGGTTCTCCTGCCTCAGCCCCCTAAAGTGCTGGGATTGCAGGTGTGAGAAATTGCGCCTGGTCTGGGGGGTAATTTCCACCGTGTTTTATGACTTTGTAGAAAAGGCCTGTTGCCCCTGAGCCCCCAGGGCAGGGTCTGTGTGTGGGTAGCTGGGCTCTGCTCACCTGGGCCGGCTCATTGTCTAGCACAGAGCAGAAGCTCCCATTCACTTCCTGGGGTTGGCATAACAAAGTATTGCTAACCGGGTGGCTTCAAACAAGAGGTGCTTATTGTCTGACAAGCGGGGAGGCCTGAGGTCTGAAGTCACCCTGCCTCCCGGCCACGCTCCCCTCCAGGCTCTCCGGAGGGGAGAGAGCCCTTCCTTGCCTCTTCCTAGCTTCTGGTGGTTGCCAGCATTCTTTGGTGTTCCTGGCAGCTGTCTGGGTCCGGTGTCTGCCTCCACTGTCACCGGATGTCTTCCTTGTGTGTCTCTGTGTTCACATGGTTGTCTTTGTAGGACACCAGTCATTGATTGGAAGCCCCACCCTAACCCAGGATGACCTCATTTTAATTGATTATTCGCAAAGACCCCGAGGCACATTCACAGGTACGGGGCCCAGGGCTCCAGCATATTATGGTGGGGGGCACGATTCGACCCACAGCAGAGTGCATAGTTACCAAGTGAACCATGAGGTGCTCTGGGAGCAGGGAGGGCACTGGAAAATGAGGGCGAACGGGCCGCAGAAAGGAGGGCTTTCATCTAAGATGTGTCTGTGTGTTCAAACATTGCGTGGCACTGCATCGGGCGAGAAAGGCACAGTCTTAGTCAGTTCGGCTTTGCCGAAGCACAGGGTCTCTCTCTTCCTAGGGCCATCGTGCATTTTTGTTGACTGTTGATTCTTTCCCTTTATTCAGCAACGCCGCTGAGGCCAGATCCCAAGCTGAGTTCTGACGAGATATACAAGCAACGCACACAGTTCCCGCCCCCAGGGAGCTCCCAGCCAAGCAGGAGAGAAGGCTGTGGAAATGATCCTTCTGGTACCACAGCTGCAGAGGTCACCTAGAACTCTGGGGGGATTGGGGGAAAATGGGGCAGAGCCAGTTTAAAAACCCTGTCCTTAGCCAGGCATGGTGGTGGGCACCTGTAATCCCAGCTACTCGGGAGGCTGAAGCAGGAGAATCGCTTGAACCCAGGAAGTGGAGGCTGCAGTGAGCTGAGGCCGTGCCACTGCACTCCAGCCTGGGTGACTGAGCGAGACTCTGCCTCAAAACAAAAACCAAAAAACAAAAACAAAACCCTGTCTTGAATTTTTGACATTTATTTTATCCAAGTCAGGGCTCCTGGTCTGAAGAATATTTGACCTCACGACTATTGGGGGACACTGGGGCTCCCTGCCCGGGGTTAGGATGTTCTCTGCAGATATCAGGGCGTAGGTGCCGGTGACAAGGGTGCTTTGCCGCTGTGGCCCAGAGCTGGAAGCACAAGCTCTCAAAGGCTGGTTGTGAAGCTTCCAGGGGAGACGGTCCTCTCAGGAAGAATAAGAGCCATCCTGTAGCCTTTGCTGTTCCAGAAGGCTCCGTGGTGAATACATAATTAGGCCCTCTGTAATTACCAGTTTGAATCTGCCTAGGACACTAGGGCTCCCACCCCCTAATTTACCTTATAAATTTATTCTGCTAAAAAAGTCGAAAATGTCAGTCTTCTGTGAAAGCTGCATAAATGAATTATCTCCCTGATGACAGAAGGTGGGGAGCGGGGAGGCTTCCAGAGGACATTCTTCACTGTGAGCGTCAGAAAGTGCTCCACGCTCCGCGAGCACCCAGCAGAGAGCCTAACCAGGTTGCTTCCTAAGCCCACGGAGGGCCAGGTTCCAGCAGGTTCTGTTTAGCTGGTAGGCTGGGTAGCCAGCCCCAGCAGGGTGAGCAGAGATAGCTTTAAAATCAGCCTGTTTGGCCGCTGTAAGAGAGCCTTGCCTTAGTGTGCAGACCCAGTGATGGAGGCCGACAGACAAAAGGAAAGGAAGGAAAAAGCATGGCAGCTTCTTAGAGAAAGTCTCATCCAACCACGTCCCACGTACCTCGCTGCACCCAGGATAGCCTCACACCATAGCGTGACAATCACCTCCTTGATTCTTTCACAAAGAATAGTTTTACAAAAATATTGATTACAATGTATGAGGCTGGGCACGGTGGCTCATGCCTGTAATCCTAGCACTTTGGGAGGCCAAGGCAGGAGGATCTCTTGAGGTCAGGAGTTCGAGACCAGCCTGACGAACATGATGAAACCCCGTCTCTACTAAAAACACAAAAATGAGCCGGGCGTGGTGGCAGGCACTTGTAGTTTCAGCTACTTGGGAGGCTGAGGCAGGAGAATCACTTGAACTCAGGAGGTGGAGGTTGCGGTGAGCTGACTGCCACTGCACTCCAGCCTGCATGACAGAGCAAGACTCTATCTAAAAAACAAAACATAACAAATGTACAGCAAGTCTTTAATGACATTCTAGGAGGTTTGGGAAACAAAGTTATTTTAAAAGCCCCCACCCCAGTCTCATCATTCTCACACAATAGCTGCTGTTATTTCTGAATCTCCTTCGTCTTTTTTTCATATGTAATCTATTATTTTCCGCCTTAATAATTAGCCACAAGGTTCAGTTGCTACAACCTTTAATTTTTAATTTCTTTCTTTTTTTTTTTGAGATGGAGTTTTGCTCTTGTCGCCTAGGCTGGAGCTCAGTGACAAGATCTCAGCTCACTGCAACCTCTACCTCCTGGGTTCAAGCGATTCTCCTGCCTCAGCCTCCCGAGCAGCTGGTGAACAAGCTGTCCACCACCATGCTCAGCTAATTTTTGTATTTTTAGTAGAGACAGTGTTTCACCATGTTGGCCAGGCTGGGCTCGAACTCCTGGCCTCAGGTGATCCACCCACTTCAGCCTCCCGAAGTGCTGGGATTGCAGGTGTGAGCCACCGCGCCTGGCTGGCCATGGATTTTCTAGTTTGCCTGTGTTAGGTCTTGTACTGAGGCCAGCTGGTTCAGTCACTGATACCCTCCTATGTGCCTGCCACAGGCACAGGAGACAAGGTAGGATCTGGACTGTCTGCTTCAAGAAGCTCAAATCCCAGTGACCTGCCATTAGCAGACAACAACAACAACTATAATGCTTTCCTCTGGGTGCTGGCAAAGGTCAGCCTGGTCCCTGGCACAAAGTAGGTGTGCTATGATTTCAATGCGTCCCCTCCAAAATTCACATTGAAACTCAATCCCCATTGTGATGATAGTCAGAGGTGGGGCCTTTGGGGAGGTGATTGAGTCATGGGTGCTTTGCCCTCATGAGTGGATTAGGAGGAAAGGGCTGGAGGGAACTAGCATAGGCCCGTTTGCTCCTCTGCCATGTGAGGATACAGTGTTTGTGCCCCGGGAGTATGTGGCAACAAGGCACCATCTTGGCAGCAAAGTCTGGGGCCCTCACCAGACACCGAACCTTCTGACATCTTGATCTTCCATTTGCCAACCTCCAGGAATGTGAGAAATCAATGTCTATTTTTTCTTTTTAGACAGAGTCTTGCTCTGTCACCCAGGCTGGAGCGCAGTGGCGTGATCTCGGGTTGCCGAAACCTCCACCTCCTGGGTTCAAGTGATTCTCCTGCCTCAGCCGCCCAAGTAGTTGGGATTACAGGCACCCACCATCATGCCTGGCTAATTTTTGTATTTTTGTAGAGATGGGGTTTCACCATGTTGGTTGGGCTGGTGTTGAACTCCTGATCTCAGGTGATCCACCTGCCTTGGCCTCCCGAAGTGCTGGGATTACAGGCGTGAGCCGCCGCACCCGGCAATGTTTATTCTTTATACATTACCCAGTCTCAGATATTTTGTTACGGCAGAACCAAGACAAGCCGCTTCATCAGTATTAGCTGATTATGTACACCAGTGAAATCTGGGGGAGATTTCCCATTTCATTCCTGAAATGTTGACGTGTGTACTGTAGATTGAGTTGAATGTGAATCTCCTGTTATTTGAGCATAAGGCCTCCATAATAATATCTATCATTTATTCAGTGCCTCCTCTGTGCCAGGCTTGTGCTGGGGGCTTTCTGAGAGCCCATTTGCTGAGATCCTCACAGAGGCCTTGGATGTAATAGGGGACTACCTGGGATGCTGAGAAGAGAAACCGCATGAAGGCCTGGAGCTGGCAGCACGTGCACCTGGGCCCTGGTGGTCTCGGAGGCGTACGTCAAAGCTGTGTGTGCTCTGTCCTGCCTGTCTCACAGGCTGCTGGGAGGACACACTCAAGTCAGGGAAGCCAAAGGGCTGTGCACACTAACACGCTGTCCCAACATGAGTTTTTTGTCTGTTTCAAATTTCACCAGCAAAAGCTCTGTCTTACCCCACTCTCTCCATCCGTTTCTTGCTGCCTCAATTATCTGGTTTCATAACCATGGTGTGTCTTGTTGGACTTTGCTGTCTATCACAAACAAACAAACAAAATCTCTTCTACTAAGCGAGTATACTGTTTCCTTATTGCAAAGCTGTTTCTCTGTAATTCTCTTCCTTCCTCCATGTCTATCCGGCCTTGACTTTGTCTTTGCTGTTCTAGTTCCACATCTGGTGATGTGTCCAGCTGTCTGTTATTAGCTTGCGGGATGGTTGGAAATCAAACCTGGGTGTAGGACAGTGTACTGGTTATACACAGAGACAGACCTGGGGAGATTTGTGCTCAACCTCATGGTGGCTGACTTCAGGCTTCCTGTCTAAGGGGGATAAAAGTCTTTCTCTTCCCAGGATTAGGTAAGATAAACGGCCTAACAATGTAATTAGACAGAATGTCTTTTTGAATGAGCAGGCCTTGAGGGTCTTGGAAGAATTTTGCAATCTGTGCTCAGGCCCCCTGAGCCCTGCGGCTTTGCTCCCGTGGCACTCGGGACACACGGCCATGAGTCCGTGTGATGGGCTGTGCTGTTACTATTCTAATAGCAGGGCTGGGTCACCAACTTTTGTTTCCCCTTGCTCTGTTCTTTGGAGCTGGGGTGGTGTGTCAGATTCAGGTTTGTCTGAACCTGGAACCTTGGGAGCACCGCCTCACAACATTGCCGTCCTTGGGCCTGTCTGTATCCCGTGGTGTGCTTGGCATACAGCAGGCGTCCCATCCGTGTGTGTCATCGAGGGAACAAATCATGGCCATGGTTATGGTGAGACCGCTGCATGGTGGCAGACCAGGCCAGGTGCTTTGCTAAGACCCACTCATCCCCGCTTACACAAAGCGCTGAAGCCCATCTGACAGGGAGAACACAGAACCTGAGAAATGAGTGCCCTTTCCCCAGCCGACTCAGCCAAAGCCCGAGCCTCCAGATGGGCACCCCTGGCAGCATGTAGCAGGCCAGGGTTTGCAGGGCAGGGGAGCCGTTCTAGTTCAAGGCAGCAGGCAGCCCTCATGGCTGGTGGGGAGGGGGCTGACAGTCACTGGCCATTACTCCCAGTAGCAGGCAGGTTTTAGGGAATGACGCCTCCATTTTTCACTTAGAGGAAACCCTTGATGTGCGCTGTGGCAGTGGCAGAGGCAATCGCATGGATCTGGGAGCTAATGCTACGGCTGTAATTCCTGCCACCTTCTCGCAGCTCAGTGGGAGCCTCCGATGAATAACTCGTGGCATTCGGCGGCTGTGTACATCTGTGGCAGGTGTCACTGTCAGAGGTCGGGCAGGGCACTGGTGCTCCACCTTGCCTTGTCTTTAATTAAAAGAGGAAATATGTCAGAACTGACATGACCACTGTCCAGCCTGCCAGCTCCCTTCCTACCACAGTGAAAGCAGCCGTTAAAGATGCTCATCTCATGAGGAGAACGAGTCTTCTGCTTCTGGGGAGAAATCACTATCTCCAGAGGGTTTCCTGGCCTTTAGGGGTCCCCCTGCCACCTCTGAGCCATCAGGGGCTCCCCTGCATTTGCCCCTTAATTGGGAAGTGTAACCCTTAGGGATGGGTTGGAGCATGGGAACAAAACAATTCAATAAAGTCACAATAAAGCATCCAAAGCCCTTCATACTTTTCTCTTTCTTTAACTCAATTTATTTTTCATTTTGTGGACAGAGATTTAGTCTGGGTATTAGTTTATGATTTTTACTGAAGGAATTACTCAACACACACACATATAAAAAGGAAATATTATTTTTATCATTTATTTTGTGCCATGTATACCATAGGAGAAAAAAACGGAGCGAAATCACTTCAGTACCGCTGTGTTTTTCATTACAAAGTTATTACATATAGAAATTACTCCAAATTATCTGAAATGAATGGAAATTATGAGGTTTAAATTCCCCAGGTTACTGCAGGCACAGCTCTGGAAATTTATTTTGTCATCTTGCTGAACATAATTGCTACAACAAAATTTCTTCCATTTTACAACTGCAGCATAACTTATTTATACCGGCGTAGCTGTAATTTTACATCAATAAGTTGCATGGGAAGGAATACACAGGTGGTAATTGAAAACAATAATTTGTACTGAGGTCCAGGTGGAATGGTTGGCTCTGAAAAAGGCTCCGGTTATTATCGGCAACAGCTTTGTGTCACTGTGGCCTCTTCCCATCCCCTTAGCCAACACCGGTCAGACCATCCAAACACCTTCAATCACATCCCCGTGGCTGCTGTGGTGAGAGCTGCAGCTCGTCTGACTTTCCACCAAGGCCCATGTATTCTGCTCTGGCAAGTGAGGCCACGGGGTGCTGGGGGTACCCAGGGAGGCCCGTGCCACCTCTGTGCCAGCCCCTGCCCTTTCCTTCTGCTGCTTTCCAACTTGCCTCTGGGTTGGGTACATTTAGGTGCCCGGAGCTAATTAAGGTGTTTGATAGATTTCAATTGGAGTATGAGTTCTTGCCAGAAACATCAACAATTCGATTCCCCAAGCACAACGCAGAGCGTTAAATCCACTAATGCTTTATACGTTACTGTGTTCCTTCCCCGCCGGAATGTGTGGTCTGGGTACAATACCGAACCGGTCCCCAAACAGGCGTCCTCACTCTTCAGTCTCTAATTGTTCCTGTTAAGCAGATACGAATAATGAAACTGCAGATGCCTGTGCTAAATCCCAACAGCCGATGAGTCTACCCGTTTGAATCTGGAGGTCCAAATACAGATTTAAAATAATTGACTGTAAATCTGCCTTATTTAGAATCCAGATCATCAGTGTGGTCTGGGAACAGGTCAGAGATGGGTCTTTTTTGCTCCTGTTAATGTTCATTTCATGGTGTGTGTGTGTGTGTGTGTGTGTGTGTGTGTGTGTGTGTGATGGGGGTGGGCGGGGGAGAGAGAGTGTGATGGAGGCAGGCAGAGGGGCTTTGTCACAAGTTCAAATGGGAAATGTTATTGCCACATCCATATTATAGAAGCCATTCTACTTTCAGTGATTCCAAAGGCTTGAAATCACAGTGAAATCAGTTGTATAAAAGGACCCAGATTAAACTAATACCAGAATGCACAGCAATCCAGTGTCTCGGTTTTCCCTGGATAGCATTAATTATCTTTTGTTGTAGCAAATTGTCTGCCTTGTAAATTGAGCTGAAATGCATCTTCAAGCAGAGGCAATGTTTTAATATGTACATAATGGAACAACTTTCATAACTTCCACATACTATAGAAATATGATTTCATCTTCAATAACGTGCCTGCAGTTAAAACTTTGTGGTGTAGAGCCTTGCTGGTTAGCTTGCAACCTTAACCCTTTCTCTTTTAAATAGAGAGAAACCACTTACGTGTTTTCTAGGATACAAACTACCTTTGTTGAATTCACTCGAAAGCATCCGTGGCTGTTTCTAAAACGGCAAAACCACAGATGAGGTCTCCCAGAGTTCTCTTGCTTTCCCAGCTCTGGGAGACATATCTGAAACAAGGTGTTGGCTGGTTTGTATTTTTGTTTTTTGGTGAGCGCTCTCATTGCAGCATCCTCATTAGCTGAGCCTGTCGGAGGGATGCTAGCCTGACTCATGTCTCTCTCTCCTTCACTGTTCTTCCATAAGTGAGTGCTTCCCCCTCACTTCCTTTGTAGTGCATCACAGCACAGATAGGAGTTTTCAGAGCCTGGGCTTGGGGGTGGGGGAGACCTCTCTACTGAGTCAGATGTCTACAACTCCAGCTTAGCATTTACTGAAACTTCATCTTTCTCAAACTGCTTAAGGATACAAACTAATTAATCCTCACAGCCTCATAAAACCCTTGTTAGGAAGGTGATCATTACTGCCTCCATCCCCAGTCTTCCCGCTTCCTATCACCAGATACCTCATTGTTGCTAGCTCTCAACGACAGAGGCTGACAGCCAGAGTCGGAACTGAAAATTCCCTCCTGAATCCCTCGTTTGAACCACTTTAACTCTCTCTTTCTCTCTCTTTTTTCCTTGTCTGTGCTTTACACAGGGCAGATGGATGGTCACTAGACCACTGAATTCAAACTCATGGATGTGTGTGGGTCTTCAAAACAGAGCTCTCAGCATCTTCAGGAAAATGGTCTTCCTTGCAGTTTCTGTTACACAATTTGAAGACTCAGTGACAAAAGAGAAAGCAGCAGAGAGACCCTTTTGCATAACACACACACACACACACACACACACACACTCACACCACAGCCACTCGGATCTCTGTATATGTGAGGGGTGGGGGTGGAATTTGGTGCATTCTGATCATCTTCATGAACAATGTTTCCCCAAGTCGACCAACTGGGTGATGCCAGTCCCTACCAAATTTGAATTGATGACTCAACTAAAGAATTAAAATTAGCAAGACAAGAAAATTCCAAATGAGGTGAGAAAGCTGTAGAAATAGTTCCAGATCCCCTAGTACTGAGCCATTCAATATCATTTCTGATGACAGGGACAGAGCTAGGAACATTCAATGTGGGTGTGAGTCCTTTTCATATACGGGGAGCTGGGTAAGTATTTTTTAAGGAAAATAATACATGAATCAGGAACAGTGGATTTGATTTAACCCCTCGGAGGCTGCAGATATAAAGGCAGCAGGCAAGGATGCCTGTTCCCTGTAGCCTACCTATGTGGCACGCAGTTAAACAACAGTCGGAAATGTACTCCTATATCAAGGCCAGGTATTACTTGCAGAAAAAAAATAAGGTGCAAATGATGTCATGTTTTAACAAAAAGCAATGTTGTTAAATTCAGTACACAAAAAGAATCAGCCAAACAACTGTTGAAAGGCAAGCTTTGTGGTCCTGACTCTGCTATCGGGTGACAACGTGAAGAACTCCTCCAAATCCAGCAAAGCTTTAATTGAGTGCTTATGGCGCTCAGAAATTTGCTGTAATTTTCAGAAATGACATAAAATAACTCTAGAAGATATGGCAGGAAGCCCAAAAGGCCTCTTTTGTCTTTTTATGCCTCTGGATTTGATAGCTGCTAAAGATTCTAGAACTGTAAGGAAAGAGATAAGGACCACCTTGGGAGCCTTATTAATATGTACATAAATAGGATTTGCTTGGTTCCTCCACTGCAGTTTCCTCACAAGTTAGAATAAGTCAATCCACTGATCAGATCGGAGCATCATATTCATGCTCATCTTCACAGTCAATAACACTTATAGATCCCGAGGAACAGAAATTAACAGTCAGAGGCTGCTTCCGAGTCTGCCCTATACCTGTGAATATGAAGCGATTTGCCTTCTCTTTGCGTGGATTTCTTCTTCTTCTTTGTTTTAAAGCACCAGAAATGAAGCCCAAAGTGATTTGGGAAGATGTGCTGTGTATTGCTACAAAGTTGACTGCGTTTTAGAGGGTGGATCTGTGTTAAAAAGAAAACAACAAAAACAAATGAAATGTCAGTTTTCTTTCTGCAGAAACATTAGGAGTTCCCATTGCTACTGACACTTCTTATCTTGATTCTTTCCAAATTTTTGTAAAGACATAAGATAAAATATAACAGCTCAGAAGGCAAAGATAACATTGTGGAATCTCGAATAGAGTCCAACCTCAGCTGAGTTAAGTATTGAGAATCGTTCAAAGAATTTTAAACAAAAAGTCTGGCTTGGGGGTCACGTGTCTGTTTAATCTGCCCCCACTGAATGGCGTGTTACATGCAGCACACACAGAGAATTAAAGCCCCACATAAGGTTAATAAAAATGCACTCTGACTTGATGAAATGATTTCTGATTTCTGAACTATTCCTCTATAAAGAAATTTAAAGTGAGAATATGGAGGATTATCTGCTGGAATGCACTGTGAAGCTAGAAAAAGAATAGCAGGGAAATATTTGCGAGTTCAAAAAGCTTTTTGACATCTGCTGTGTGTGTGTGTAAAGATAGTGCAGAAAAGGTGGCATTTATTTCCATCTGATTCCAGCATGCACAAAGCCCCAGCCTTGGGCCCAGCACACAGTAGGTCTGCAGCAGGTGCTGGAGGAATGCATCTGGTTTTATGATGCTAGTTCAGGATCACATTTGGACCCACACTTTTTCCTTTTACATTTTCATATGTGAGCCACCTGCACCCTCTTTTTGGGGGGTGGGGCGGGAGCAGGAGTGACTTTTATTTTAAACAAAGGCTTGGTGAGGAAGAGGTGGGGTGGGGTGGTGCAGTGACCTTCTCAGGAGCGTCCTGGATCCCCCTCTCGCCTGCCTGGAGTGCTGAGGCAGGAGTGGGGACCGGGCTGTGGGCCGAGGTCGGCCACCCGCCTCCCGCCCCGCCTTCTGTCTGGGCATCTAGAGAATGGGGAAACATTAGTGCGGGGCCAGCTGCGGAAGCCAGGCAGGGTCGAGGGGGAGGTCAAGGTCGGCCGAGAGGCGGCTATTGATCCGGCTTGGAACGCGAGACAGGGAGCGCAGCAAGACTAAAGGGGGAGCTGTGAGACCAGACATTAACAGCTTTCCGCGCTGATGAGGCCCGTGCCAGACGGGCAGAGGGAAAAAGAGGAGACTGGAGTGGCAGCTGGGATCGCTCCCTGGCTGCGCCCGGCCGCCTCGCGGGAGAAGAGGGTGGGGGAGGAGGAGGAGGGGAGGAAGATGCGGAGGAAGCGGGGGAGGAGTAGGCGAAGGGGCCAGCGCAAGGCTGGGCAGGGGCAGGGCAGCCTCTCCCCGGCTGCCGCGAGGTGGAGCGCGCCGGCGGGCGGCGGCATGTCCGGCCCTGCGCCCGCCCGCCCGCCCGCGCGTCCCTCTTCCCGCCGTCGGGGCAGCGCGGGGCCAATGAGGAAGTGCTCCTCGGGTCGGCGGGGCCCGCGCCGCCCCAAGCCCGCTACTTCCTGCTGGGGGTGGGGAGGGGGTGCCCCCTCCCCATGCCCAGCCCCTGACGGCACGCGGGGCGGCGGCTGCAGCTGGGACCCCGAGCGCCCTTGCGCTGCCCGGGGAAGGGCCCTCTTTTCCGGAGGGGTCCTCCCCGCGCCTCCTCGCCACTGGGGGGACCTCCCTTCCTTGTAAGCAACCCGCGGAAGGTGAGAGTCGAATGTCGGGATTTCGAGTCCCGGACCTCCGGCGGCGCTAGGCTGCAGGCACGCCGCGGCGTTTTGGGTCCAGACCTGTCCCTGATGCGCTGTGTGTCCTAGGGCAAAGTGCTCACCCTCTCTGGGCTTCACATCGCCAGTTCTCAGAAAGAGCGCTCGAATCGATCTTTCAAATTTCGAGTCTGGGCGAATAGGGATGGCCAGCTTATAAATGTCTCGAGAAGTTTATTAAAGGTGCGTGTGGGCATATTTTTCTTACTTAAGCCACTTTCCTGAAAGATTTTCGCGGTGAGAAGGGATGGCAGAAGAGGGAGGCCCTTCTGGACTTTGGACCACGTGGAGGTGGGGCGTTGTGGGTGGACAGTCGGGTGCAGTCTGCCCCGCCAGGGCGAGGAGGTGCAAGCCCGCGCCCCGCCCCCGATCTCCATCCGTTTGGCCTGGCGTCCCCCGACCCTGGAGCCCACAGTTTACAGCACTGCAAGCCAGGGCACATTTTATTGTTATTATTTTTTATGGTATGGGACTGGAAGGGATCTCTTTCCATTCGCGCTCACAGACGCTGGGCGCTGTTACATTGTTGGTGCCATCGCCCCACCCAAGACCTTCGGGGCGAAAACAAAAACCCCGTGTGCCCCCCGAGGAAAAAAAACGCCGAGGGAGGCGGTGCTCCCGGAGGCGTCAGGGCCTCGCTACGCGCCAGGGTGAAGCCGCCGGAGCCAGGCCTGGGGGCGGAGTGGGGTGGGTGCAGCTGGACTCGCCCGCGAAGCCCAGCCAGAGCCAGGCCCCGACCCGCCCTGGCCGCCTCCGGAGAAACCCTGAGAAGGGAGAGGAGGCCAGCCGCGTGGCGCGCCCAGCCCTGGAGGCCAGGTCATCAAATGGACGAAGTTGGCTTCAGCCTGGGGAATGGGGGGGGTCTCCACGGGGGCCGTGGTCTGGCCTTGTCCCCGGGCCACGGACAGGCCCCACTTGTCCTCGCCGGCTGGAGATCAAACGGCTGACAAGGCAGCTGCGTCCTTCCCAGTCTGACAGGCATTTCCAAGTCCTACCCTGGGCCGAGGAGCGCGGGAGGCGGGGTGCGACTTCCAGGTTACTGTGATTGTCAGGGGCGCCTCCTGGAGTCACCCACTCGAGTATCTGTGGAGATTTGGTCACACCTACTCCTGAGCCCGCAAGTCCTAGTCCCTCTCCCACGTGGGGCGCCGCGGTCCCTTTACCCTCTCGCTGGCCATAGACCGGGTTTAGGAGGTGGGGCCGTGTTTGACCCGTAGGAGTCAATGGGAGTGAGGTGAGGGGAGGGAGCAAAAATTCCGGTGAAAATCCTTTTCCAAATGGGACTCAAACAAGGTCTCAGACACTTCTCACCCACCCCCCTCATGTGCTCTTGATTCTGTCCTCTTGGTGTCGTTTGTCTTCCTCACCCTCCCAGAGTCGTTAATACCAGGATTTATATGGAGACACTTTTTGGAAGTTGAACTTCAGCATCCACCCCCCCGCCCCGCAACCGTAAAATAAAAGTAAAAACTACCAAGCGACTTTTCCAGGGAAACGAAGCAATTCTTCATGTCCCCCACCTCCCATGTCGACCCCAACCCTTTTCCACAGTCCACACCCCCACCCCCAAAGTCCAAGTCCGAAAGAGTTTTTGGGTGGGTGGAGACTTGCACTGATTCAATGTAGTTCACTCACACAGCACCCTGCCCCCTCCCCCCTTCTCAGGGGGTCCTGCTCCCAGGAGGGAGGAGATATAAGGACGATTTTTCTTGTATTTAAAAATATGCTGCCCAGTGGCCCCTGCCCCCTCCCTCTTTAGCGCAGTTGGGGCTCGGGGGAGATGAGGAACGCACAAAAACGCGGTTTGCACGTGTGGCCTGCCTGGGCTGCGGGTGTGCGCACCGGTGAGTGTGTGTGTGTATGTATGTGTGAGTGTGCGCGCGCGCGCGCGTGTCTCTGTGTGTGCTTTCTTGTTCTCTTACAGGGTACAATGTTAAAAAGCCACCGCTAGTCGCCCCCAGTGCTCCGACTCTCTGGGTCTTTTTGTCTCTAGTGCAGATTAAACGTCACGTCCGCACTTGAACTTGAATTTTATCCCATTGTACAGAGGCAGCCCCAGCCATAGAGAGACCGAGAGCTCCCAGAGAACCCGGACTCCGCCATCTTCACGTTGCAATCTATAGCTCCCAGTCCGCGCCCGCACCGACCCAGGCGCACTGGGCGAGCCGCCCCTCCGCCCCGCTCCCCCCGGGCCCGCGGCGCCAGGGGAGCGCTGGGGAGCGCTCGCGGGGACTCGGCAGCCCCTCCGGCCGGCGCCAGCCTGCCAGGTGAACTGGGAAGGAGCCGGTCTTGGTGTCCCCCCAGAGCCTCGGAAGGGTCAGGCCCCGAAAAAAAAAAAAAAAAAAAAAAAAAAAAAAAGCAGGTAGCCCGCAGAAAACCCAGAAACAACCGAACCGGGGCAGTTTTACATTGCTTTGGGTTTTTTGAGGGGGCGGGGTGAGGGGGTACGAGACAAGTCCCCAAGTTTTCTTTGCTTTTTTTTTTCTTTGCTTTTTCTTCTTCTTCTTCTTCTTTTTTTTTTTTTT